>NC_068284.1:39995467-40318681 GCF_025860055.1 Xyrauchen texanus
TGCCCACAACATTTCTATCGAATTGAGGTCACTGCTTTGTGATGGCCACTCCAATACCTTGACTTTGTTGTCCTTAAGCCATTTTGCTAAAAATATGGAGGTATGCTTGGGGTCATTGTCCATTTGGAAGACCCATTTGCAACAGAGCTTTAACATCCTGGCTGATGTCTTGATGTTGCTTCAATATATCCACTTGTGCTGGGCGATATGGACAAAATTTTTATCATGATAATCTTTTTCATATTGTTCGATATCGATATTTATAACAATATATATTTACCTATTGCACTTTCTTTTTTTTTTTATTTCAAAGTTGACGGAAGAAAAAATTTATTCTAAACAGTCAAAATAGTCTCTAAAAAACTGCACAGGGGGTCCAGAGAAAACTTCTTACTTCAACTTTATATGCAGTGGCAAGAAAAAGTATGTGAACACTTTGGAATTACATGCATTTATGTATAATTGTGTCTTAAAATCTGGTTTTATCTTCAAAGTTAAAATTATGAACAAACTAATAAAACACAAATTACAGTATTGGTCTTGTACATTTTGAATACATCATTCAAACATTCACAGTATAGGTTGCAAAAAGTATGTAAACCCCTAGGCTAATGACGTCAACAAAAGCTAATTAGAGTAAGGAGTTGGCAAACCTGACTTCCAATTAATGAAACTAGATTGGGGGTGTGCGTTAAAGCTAATTTGACTTAGCAAACTCGATGTTTGAGTGCTTTTTATATGCTCAAGAAGCATCTGCTGACATGGACCATGCCTTTCAAAAAAGAGATCTCAGAAAACCTATGATCAAGAATTGTTGCTTTGCATAAGATAATTGAAAAGGTTGAGGTAAAAAAAAAAAAAGGCAATCACTGAAAAGGTTGTTTTCAATCAGCACATTTACACTCAAATTGCTACTTGGACAATTTCCAGTCTGGTTTCCTACTGCGTCACAGTACAGAGCCGGCCATACAGATACTCAATGATATTCGGCTAAATACTGATTCAGACAAAATATCAGTGCTGGTTAGGTAACGATTCACTCAACTCGCGGTATGATGCGATTTTGTCTCGTTTTTTTTTTTAATTTTATTATAAAAAAAAAATTAACAAAATGAGATTTAAGATGAATGAAAAAGTGTCCTTATATTATTTCTCACTCACAAAATGCTGCACATTTCTTTGTGAAATTGAAATTTGAAAACAAATCCCAAATAAAATAAATGCATATAAAATAAATATCTTCATATAAACTAAGGCTTTGCCTGTGTTCTTTCCTAGCTTAGAATAAATTTTTTTGACATGTTTTTTTTTTAAGAAATATCAGCATATCCTGGTGTGGAGAGATATGCTTTTGCTATACTGGATAGCAGTGGGTATAGCCTAGCATTCTCTTTCCACCACTTGAGTGGACAGCTATTGAGGGAAATTGATGTTTCAGCTCTGTATTTATTAATTTCTGCATCAATCTGACTGATGTTCTGTGCAACTAGTTCATCGAAAGTCCCTCCAAGGAGATCTTCCAATTCTGTTTTCTTGGAAGGAGGTTGTTTCAGCTCCTGCTCTGTCTGTCTGGTCAAGAGGCTGCTCTGCTGCAGGGGGGTGGCCACTGCCACCTTCTTTGCCCCATCCTGCACAGAGGAATAGCAGAAATAAAAAGACAAAGTAAAACCTAAGTACAACTTTGACAGGGGTTTCACATTGTTATAAAGGCAAGATTTTAATATCATTTGTTGTAATTTGTATCATTGCTCTTAGAGTTAACACGAACACATTTAGAAAAATATGCCATAATAATCAACAAATTATTAAAAAATAAATTTAGAGAAAGAGTAAAATAAATACAATACCTGGTTCTGCAACATCAGTACAGCTTTCTCCTTCAGTCTGTGGAATACATCCTCGCACTGGTCTTTCTTTAGATGAGACAGAGCCCGGAATCTGGGGTCAAATGAAGTGCACTCCAGCAGGTGGTTGTACTCTGAAGTGTATCTGTTGTAAAGGTTGTTCAGTATAGCTCTCCATGTTGCTCACAGTGAGGGAGTCGTCTTCGTTGGACGCCATGTAATGCTCGATCATATGCTTTAAGGGCACAAGGAGAGAGAGAGTTGGATTTTTTTTCGTTGCACAGTGGTGGCCGTTTTGAGTGGTTTTCGAAGCCTCACCATGTCCTCCGCATCACGGATGTCTGAGCCATCCAAAGCTGCTCAGGAGAGTTGCTGTCACAGCCGCTTGCTGTTCAAGATAGACTACAATATTTGCTCCGGTGAGTTTGGAGAACAAAATTAACCATCACTGGTTATCACATGGGCTGTGACCGTAAGATAATTCTGGGTAGCCCTGGAGGTCCAGCTGTCAGTTGTAATTGATACACTATATGCTTTTCTGAGGGTCTCAACTACCTTAGATTTTGTTTCCCTGTAATGCGCTGGCATGACAGTCTGGCTAAAGTGGGGGCGTGATGGGATGGTGTATTTGGGCTCCAATGTGTTGACCAGTAGCCTAAATCCTTCATTTTCTACGACAGAAAACTTCCTCATATCTTTTGCCACGAAAACACTGATACACCTTGTGATCTCCTTGGCTCTCGCACTCGTCGCCGCAATTGGGGCCGCAAATCCGCCGGTCAGTGTGGTTTGGCCTACTGATAGGTTTTTACGTGTAGACGGCGGTGACTGGAGCTTCTCACTGTGGTGACAGTTTGTATGCTGCATCATGTTTTTTGTGCTATTGGTGTATATTAACATCATCAAGCAGTATCTGCACACAGTTTTTGTTTTGTCTGTTACCACCTCACCGCTTTCATTTTTAGTCTTCGGAAAGCCAAAATGCCGCCACACCTCCGATTTGAATGAGGATGTGGCATCCTTAACATCAAGATCTACACATGTTTGCTACTGTTTAACTCGACAACTTGTTCGCTGCTATTGCGCCTGTAAAGCGAGGTCAAAATGTACTGCTTCAGCGCACCTGCTGTTTAAAACGTGTATCGCGATTTGTTTAACATCTGAACCGACATGAATCGTCACATATTTTCATCGAGTTTCAACCGGCTCGGAGTGCATCGTTACATCCCTAGTGCTGGTATTATTAGATCTCAGTGCTGCCTTTGACAGACTGGAAAACTGGGTTGGGCCCTTTGGGACAGACTTCAGCTGTTCGGGTCATATCTAGATGGGAGGGATTACTATGTAAACATGGGGAACTATTAATCTGAGTGGACATCCATGACGTGTGTAGTCCCACAAGGCTCAATTCTTGCACTGCTTCTGTTCAACCTGTATATGCTCCCACTAGGCCAAATTATGAAAAAGAACCAAATTGCGTACCATAGCTATGCAGACGACACCTAGATTTACCAAGCCCCATCACCAAATGACTACAGCCCTTTATAATCTCTGTGCCTGTGCATTGATGAAATTAACAGTTGGATGTGCAGAAACTAACCTTCAGTTAAACAACGACAAGACAGAGGTTGTTGTATTTGGCAACGAAGGCGAAATTCCCATGGTGAACGCATTCCTTGATTCCAGGGATCTAAAGATAACCAAGAGAATCAAACTACAAGTTTAAACACACCCTTAGAGAAACTTGTTCAATGCATTTATTACCAGTATGGTGGACTACTGCAATGGACTTCTCATCGGCCTTCCCAAAAAGACCATTAGATACCTGCAGCTCAATCAAAATGATGCTGCCAGGATTCTCACCCGAACCGAAAAATCTGAGCATATTACTTCAGTCATCAGATCTTGACACTGTCTTCCAGTTACATTTAGAATTGATTTTGAAGTACTGTAACTCTTTTATAAATCACTCAATGGCCTAGGACCTAAATACATTGCAGATATGCTTGTTGAATATAAATCTAACAGATCTCTCAGATCACTAGGATCAAGTCAGTTAGAAATACCAAGGGTTCACGCAAAGCAAGGTAAAACAGCATTTAGCTATTATGCCACCTGCAGCTGGAACCATCCTCCAGAGAGGTCAGGTGTGTTCTAACAGTAGCAACATTCAAATCCAGACTGAAAACACATCTGGTTAGCTGTGCATGTATTCACGGAGCATTGTGCTGTACTTACTAATTGCACTGCATCATTATTTCTATATTTTTTTTCTCTTATGCATTTTAATAATTTTTACTTTTTTACATTAAGTTTTATTCTAATTTTTAATGTGTGTGTGTACATATATACATATACATATTTATAATATATATATATATATATGTGTGTATGTGTGTGTACACTCACCTAAAGGATTATTAGGAACACCTGTTCAATTTCTCATTAATGAAATTATCTAATCAACCAATCAGATGGCAGTTGCTTCAATGCATTTAGGGGTGTGGTCCTGGTCAAGACAATCTCCTGAACTCCAAACTGAATGTCAGAATGGGAAAGAAAGGTGATTTAAGCAATTTTGAGCGTGGCATGGTTGTTGGTGCCAGACGGGCCGGTCTGAGTATTTCACAATCTGCTCAGTTACTGGGATTTTCACGCACAACCATTTCTAGGGTTTACAAAGAATGGTGTGAAAAGGGAAAAACATCCAGTATGCGGCACTACTGTGGGCGAAAATGCCTTGTTGATGCTAGAGGTCAGAGGAGAATGGGCCGACTGATTCAAGCTGATAGAAGAGCAACTTTGCCTGAAATAACCACTCGTTACAACCGAGGTATGCAGCAAAGCATTTGTGAAGCCACAACACGCACAACCTTGAGGTGGATGGGCTACAACAGCAGAAGACCCCATCGGGTACCACTCATCTCCACTACAAATAGGAAAAAGAGGCTACAATTTGCAAGAGCTCCCCAAAATTGGACAGTTGAAGACTGGAAAATTGTTGCCTGGTCTGATGAGTCTCGATTTCTGTTGAGACATTCAGATGGTAGAGTCAGAATTTGGCGTAAACAGAATGAGAACATGGATCCATCATGCCTTGTTACCACTGTGCAGGCTGGTGGTGGTGGTGTAATGGTGTGGGGGATGTTTTCTTGGCACACTTTAGGCCCCTTAGTGCCAATTGGGCATCGTTTAAATGCCACGGCCTACCTGAGCATTGTTTCTGACCATGTCCATCCCTTTATGGCCACCATGTACCCATCCTCTGATGGCTACTTCCAGCAGGATAATGCACCATGTCACAAAGCTCGAATCATTTCAAATTGGTTTCTTGAACATGACAATGAGTACACTGTACTAAAATGGCCCCCACAGTCACCAGATCTCAACCCAATAGAGCATCTATGGGATGTTGTGGAACGAGAGCTTTGTGCCCTGGATGTGCATCCCACAAATCTCCATCAACTGCAAGATGCTATCCTATCAATATGGGCCAACATTTCTAAAGAATGCTTTCAGCACCTTGTTGAATCAATGCCACGTAGAATTAAGGCAGTTCTGAAGGCGAAAGGGGGTCAAACACAGTATTAGTATGGTGTTCCTAATAATCCTTTAGGTGAGTGTATATGTATGTATATGTGTATATGTATAAATAGACACACATACAGATGCAGCAGGACAATGACTCTAAACATCTAAGTCCACAACAGAATGTCTTCAAAGATGGATTTTTCTTTTTTATCTTTTGAGTGGCCCAGTCAGAGTCCAGACCTTAACCCAATAAAGATGCTGTTGAATGACCTCAAGAGAACAATTCTAACCAGGCATCCTAAGAATATGGCTGAGATGAAGCAGTTCTGTATGGAAGAAAGGTCCAAAACTCATTCTGAACATTGTGCAGGACTAATACACAGCTACCATAAATGCTTGGTTGAGGTTATTGCTGCCAAAGCAAGATCGACCAGTTATTAAATCCAAGGGTCCACTTTTTCCATAGCGTAACTTTTTGTGAATGTTTAATGGGATGTGTTCAATAAAGAAATGAAAGATTATAATTGTTTTTGCGTTGTCAGTTTAAGCACATTGTGTTTGTCTATACTTGTGACTTTGATGAAGATGAGATCAAATTTTTTGACCATTTAATGCAGAAACCAGCTAATTCCAAAGGGTCCAAGGGTTCTTGCCACTGTATTTTTTGGTGTCTAGTCTATAATCTAATTTAATTCAGACTGCAAGATGACTTGACTAAACTAAAATACAAAATCTTTTTGCAACTGGGATGTATATTAAACGGCAATGGAAGAAAACCATTTTAATAACCATTTTCCCCCCTCCAATTAGAAACATGTCAATATGTCGAAAGCTTTTATTAATAGTGTAAACGTTTGTTGAAAATGTTGTCAATCTCTCTCAGCACGGAGCACATGGAGAACATGACGCAGCTTCTGACCGCCATAGTGAAGATATTCCCTCTGATCATCCCTGAGAAAAGTGAGTTGTGGATGTTCACTCAAGCACAGTTTTACCTTCTGATATTCACTTCTAACCCTCATGTGAATTACATGTCAATTTACACTAAGCCAAACCAGACCAACTGCGGTGCATGTGTTTAAACAGATGAGGACTCTCATCCTTTCTGTGCAACTTCTGTGGATCAGTACTACTCCTGGAACATCGGCAAGCGGAGAGCTGCAGAGGTACAAGAGGAATGTGTGTTGTCCATCTAAACAGACGTGTGTGTGTGTGTGTGTGTGTGTGTGTTATTTTAACTAGCCTCTGTCAACCTGTAAAGTTTGATTTGTGTTTGTTTACTTTGTCTCTCTCTTTCTCTCTCTGTGTGTAGCTGCAGCGTGCGGTAGCGGTGCGTCGTGTGTGTGCAGATCTATTAGAGAGGACGCCTCGTCTGCAGGCTCTCACCCTTCCCAGAACTAAAGAGGTGCTTTGCTGGTGCCGTCTCCGTGGTTACACACCCCCTGACCCTGAACCCCAGCGTACAGAAGAGGACTCCATAGAGGACATTCTCGCACAGATAGACAGCGAGCCAGGTGAGTGTGAATCTGTGCTTGAATGTGTGTTTGAAGCGCATGCATACTTGTGTGCTTTTCACTGTAGGAGTGTGTGAGTTGTACCCTTTGCTGAGGTTAATTCACCATGTCCTATGTCTCTCTCTTCCTGGCCATGTGTCAACAAGAGCTCTAACTTACACTAGACTTGGCACAGACAATGCTGCAGTGTTCTTTCTCTTTTATTTTGCAGTGATGGTGCATTAGCCTGTATAATGATGAGATAATCAGTATTCAGAGTTGGGCATGAATTCAGTTCTTGGCTTATATATTCGTCACAGCCTCCTGTATGCCATGAGCAGCTGAAAAAAACATTACCACTGTTCCAAACCCTAGTGAGCTGCCAACCTAGGCAAAATTTGAAAGTATCATATGCTCCAGACATAAAGGCAGTACCAAATAAATACAAATAAAAAACATTGTGCTGTTTTCTACCCTTGTTTTTCCAGAATCTAAGGTGGCAGTATATGTCATTCATTATATTTTTTATTAACTATTTTTATTGATTCCTTGCATTAAATCAAATACAGAAAATACAGAATCAAATCACATGAAATCATAACTTTTCCCCCTGAACATTAAAAAAACATGGGTTGTGTCCCCATCTTCTGATTGGCATCACCAGCAGGTGGGTGTGTCTTTAAGGCCAAGCCTATACAATCTAGAGGGGGTCCAATAGAATCAATTTAGAATCTTAAATTGAATAAGGCACACACTTGCACTCTACGATTTGTAGAATCCTAGCCCACACTCTCTTCCAAAACCAAGTTTAAATCTTTCTCCCATAATCTCTTTAGAGGAGTTGAAGCTCCATCCCCCAAACTCTGAATTAACAGGGACTAATACACTGTCTCATGACCTTTTCCCAAAAGCAGTAAATCACAACTCCCAGAGTATTTGCAGCTTTAGTGGGGTAAAATAGCACAGAGCAGGTGGCTCAGCTGTAAATATCTAAAGAATTTAGACCTGGGGATCCCAAAATGTTGAACCATATTTTCAAAGGATCTCAACACTCCACTCTCATATAGGTCACCGAGATTATTAATCTCCCTCACAATCCACTCTGTCCAGCAGAAAGGGGACTTATTAATACATACATTTTGGTTCAGCATATGTTCGAAGCAACATTTGAATAAATTAAACACACTGGACACTTGTCCATACCACGTGCAATAACGTTAGTTTGATAGGCTTTGCAATGGCGCAATAGGGGCAGTAACTACCTGTTCAATACAAAACCAGGGAGGGGCTCTCTCAGGTGGAAGCGCCAATGAGCCAAATGTCTGAGACTGAATGCATAATAAAAATAAGGTAGGCCTAGTCCACCTTTGTCAGTCAGCCTATGCAACTTACTGAAATGTAATCTGGGGCATTTACCATTCCAAATGAAAGACTTCCTATGCTATCAAATTCCTTGACATAAGAGAGCGGACATCTACAGAGAGAGATTGTAGATTTGTAGTTGTATTTTCAAATACAATAAATTTTAAAACATAAACCTTCGCAATCATAGATGAATGAAATGAAGCCCACCTTCTCACATCACTCAAACCTTTTTATTAAGAGGTCAGAATTAACTCTAAATCACACAACCCTGCAGGGTGACCCTATTCAGGGTAAAATAATCTGAAATTAATCCATTTGTTTTTACCGCTGCTACCGGGTGTCTAGCTGGATCAGGGAAATTGGATGGTAACTCTTACACTCGCTTGAATCTTTGTCCTTTTTTAGAATCAGACTCATCCGGGCTTGTGTCATGGTTGGTGGAAGCTTTCCATTCTTTAATGATTCCATATAAACTTCTAGCAAAAGTGGAGCCAGTTCTGTAGCATAAGATCTAAAAAATTCTGTGGCAAAGCCATCTGGCCCCAAAGCCTTGCCTGTAGGCTAGGCCTTAATTAACTTGCCAAGCTCCTCCAAGGTCATCTCAAAATCAAGAAAATGATTTTACTCAGTTGTCAGTTTAGGAAGTTCTAATGGTTCCACAAAGTTTCTAATATCTTCATCAGTAGACGAAGATGTCGAGTCAAGTTGTTTTATTGTTTTTTATACTATAGAGGAACTATAGAGATCAAGATCAAATTCTTTAAAAGCATTATTAATATCTATGGTCGAGGTAAATATATTACCACCAGCAAATTTCACTGAGGGGAATGGTAGAAAAAGACACTCTTTGTTTTATATATCTAGCCAGAAGTTTCCCTGCCTTGATTCAAAGTATGACTGTCTTGAATAGCCAAAACTCCACCTTTTCTGCGACCAAAATAGTATTATCTGTATTTCAGTCGGGTTAATTCAGCACTTCAGCTTTGCAGCGGCACTTTTAATATTCCCTTCCAATTCCATGAGTTCTTGTGCTTTGGATTTTTTGATGAATGAGGCATACTGTATGATCAAGCCCCTAAGAACTGCCTTAAGTGCCTCCCAAGCCACGCCCACAGAGTATACTGAGGACCAGTTTGTCTCCATATAGACATTGATTTCAGCCTTTAGTATTTGTTGGAATTCAGGATTTTGCAAAAGGGATACATTAAAGTGCCAACTATTTGATTACTTTTTCTTCAGATGTGGCAACACCTCTAAACACACCAGGCCGTGATCCGAGACCAAAACGTTTCCAATTGAGCAATCAGATTAAATAAGGTAGAAAATAGTATGTAAATCTTATGGACTGATGAAAAATAATTATTGTCCCTACCAGATGGGTTAAAAAGCCTCCAAATATCTATAAGACCAAGAGTTTTTCCACATCCTGTGACGCGTAAATGTTGTCCTAGGGGGCTTACACACTTTTGCTTCAAAATTATCAAGGACTGATTCAATCAAAAGATTAAAGTCTTCTCCTAATATTATATAATGAGGGGTGCCAGCAGCTTGCAACATCCCTTCAAGATCAATAAAAAAACCCTGATCATCAATGTTAGGTGCATAAATATTATCCAAAATAACACTCACTGAATTTCAGGTAAAACAAAAATGACTCTCCCTAATTTATCTTTACTCTGTTTGAGACATTTGAATTGTAGATGTTTACTTATTAGCGTAATGACTCCCCTTTTCTTACTCGAGCAGCACTACAAAAAAAAATGCCCACCCCATATCTTCCTAAATTTTTCAGCTTGCTGCAGAGAACGGTGTGTTTCTTGAAAAAACACTCATATTTCTTACACTTAAGAAGAGAACTAACCTCCTTCCTCTTTATGGGGTGTGCCTCAACCCATTCACATTCCACGTGGAGAGAGACAGTCTACTCCTATTAACATTTGACATACACTACCAGTCAAAAGTTTTGAAACACTTGACTGAAAAGTTTCATGATCTTATATATGTTTTGATCTAAAGGCGTATGCTTAAATGTTTTAAATTAGTTTTGTAGACAAAAATATGATTGTGCCACCATAATTTATTTCATTACAAAACTAAAATTAAATTGAAATTGAGTTGGACCAAATAATAAAGAAAAGAAGCCAATAAGTGCCCAACATAGATGGGAACTGCTTCAATACTGTTTAAAAAGCATCCCAGTGTGAAGTTGGTTGAGAAAATGTCAAGAGTACATGTCTGCAAATTCTAGGTAAAGGGTGGCTACTTTGAAGATGCTAAAATATAATACAGTTTTTATTTATTTTGGATTTTGTTTAGTCACAACAAAATTTCTATAGTTCCATTTTGTTATTCCATAGTTTTGATGACTTTACTATTATTCTAAAATGTGAAAAAAAGAAAAGAAATTATAATAGTGTTTCAAAACTTTTGACCGGTAGTGTATAAGAAAAAATATTGTCAAAAATGTTAAACACCACATTCCAACATTAGTACAACCATCAAAACCCGAACATCCCCCGGAACAAAACAAACAGAAAAAAGAAAAATGTGTGCATTAACCCTGTGCACGACAGCGCCAACTGGTGTCCATCCCTTTAAACTCACACAGTCCATGTATGCCTACGAGAACTCCTGTGACAACTTTGCTGTCGGATTGCTCAAGTCTTGTGTTTCTATACAAACTTTGTGTGACAGAATTACATAGAAAAATAGGCGGAATAAACACAGAGCATGTAGATTAATCCATAAAACTCTCCTGAAGATGTGACACACTACAAAGTGTAAACACACAAAAAAATAGATTTTTCAAACAGTCAACCAAATTTTCAGTGAGCTGGTCCACTCGGCTGCAACTTAAGTGCTAGCAAATTACTTACTCCAGTGACTTTGCAAGAAATACTCAACAATATAAACTCCAGCCGATAGGCGGGATCCGCACAAAGAGCATGTAGATTCATCCATAAAACTGTCCTGAAGGTGTGTTACTCTACTAAAGAAACTCCAGCTGCTAGGCAGAACCAGCACAAAAAGAGTGCACAGATTAAGATGACTTACTCCATCGAATTATGAAGGACATTGCTTGCTGTGAACATATGAATGTTTTACCAGCATTCTTAGCATATATTCTCAATTTGGCCGGGAATATCAGTACAAAAGTGACCTTCCATTGATGTAAACGTTTCTTGCATTCCTTGAATCGATCACGTTTCTCTCTTGTCGATTTTACAAAGTTGGAACAAGAAAATGCTGTGGTTCTACCAAGAAAGCTTTCCTTTACTTGTCTCACTCAAGATCTTTAACGGATGATCTCAGAAATTTGGTCAGAATTAATCAGGGCCTGTCTCCTTCAGCGAATCGCTAAGCTGGAACCCTGTGAGCTCACTCAATTTCCTGCTTATGGCCTGCATGTCAAGCAGATTTGGAAATAGCCCATCCAGGAATTTCAACATATCCTGTCCCTCTTCGCCCTCCAGAATTCCGACGATTCAGATGTTATTCCACCGGCTACAGTTCTCCATGTCCTCCAACTTCTCCCAGACATGCTACAAATCCACCTTGGTCGCTAGCGAATAAGCATATAATTCCCTCTCCAATGACTCACAGTAATTGATACGTTTCTCGACATTCCCCAATCTTTTAACCATGGTGGTGATCGATCGACGTATCACAGCAAGATCTTCCAAGTCAGCAATGACCTTCGTCAGCATTGCCGACATTTTCAGCATCTCTTTCCGATTTTCCACACTTCCCCGGCTAAATTGCCTCCCAGGCTCGCGGCCTTCTTGGGGGCGTGATCTTGAGCACACAATTGTCTTTTAATGTCTCCAGAGCCCAAGGATTTTGAATTCTTTGACATATTGGCCTCCTAGAACAGTTAAGGAACAGTGTATTGGTTCTCACCGGTTTATTTCATTAAAAGTGTTAGTGCGCAGTGCTTGCCGTTCACACCTCCGATCCTCGTTCACACCTCCGATCCTCGCATGGTGTCACATAACTCCTGTGTCATTCATTCTTGTATTTTCCACACAAAAAAAAGGAAGTCAGAAGAAAATGATCAACATTTTTTGTTAATTTGAAATTACTGATTTACAACATGTGAATTACACATGCAAAGCATTAAAATACAGCAAATATTTTTTATTTTCACTTGCAATTTTATTTACACTTTCACAAATGTATTTACACTTACTCTGCGCAAGCAAATCTTTTTGGCATTAAAGAATCTTGATACATTTGGAATCGAATGTGAATGGTATTCGAGTCCAGTGCACTTCATGTGAAGAGTTTTTGTGGTGTGTATGAATAATGTTAATTTCAATGGATTAATAGAGTTGCTGGTGATAGTGTTTCAAATCAGTTACTGATGAGGCAGCTTGCTACTTTTTTGAGTGAAGCCATATTGAGCAGGCATTTGCAGTGTTTTTATTGTTTGTGTAACTAATGACTGGCAGTGAGAAGTTAAGCATTTTTTCATGTGTATATATGTATATGTGTGTGTGTGTGTGTGTGTGTGTGTGTGTATGTGTGTGTATGTATATATATATGTATATGTTTGTTTATGTGTGTGTTTTAGAGTGCAGTTCGACTTTGACGGGCTGTGAGGAGTTGTCTCAGCGTCTGGAGCAACTTCAGAGGATTCTGAAGGCGGAGCCGGATGAGGAAAATTATGAACTTCTTGACATCATCAGCGTGAAAGACATTGACGCTGCCAAGGTCAAAATCAAATTGGAACAGGATGATACTGAGCAGGAACCAAAGTTTTTCCTGGGGCGCTGCCCGTCAACCCAGTTCATCAGAGACACAGCAGAGCAAGTGAGAGAGATAAAAATGCTCTTCCTGTCTGCATGTTATACAGACATCCTGTTGTCATACATGTAATGGTGTATTTGTGTGTTTATGTAAGATTGGTGTTACGATGCAGCAGGTGGAGGTGGAGAAGAATGTTTTCGCTCCTGTCGTGGAAACCATGATTCTTAAGGTGACTAGTCTGTGATTTAATTGTTTAATTATGAATTGCTTGATTATTAATTGTTTTTTATTTTATACAAACCTGACTTAGACGTTACAACTTCATAATTTTATGCTTAATCTTTCTATCCTTACTGAACATAAAAAATGCAGCTATCCTCCTGAGACCCAAGGGTGACTGCTGTGTGCATTTTCCATTCCCCTTTTGATTTGTAACTAGTAGCCCCTAAGAAGCATGCAAAAACATATTTTCTCTTTTTTAACCAAATCTTTTTCTTAAAAAGGGATGTCCACATATGTGGACAGCGGAACCAAGTTGTGAAATTTTAAATAATGCCAAGCTACAGAATGTCAGATTTGTTCATGTTTCCAGGATTGTTGAATATTCATGTTTTTCACTTCAGAAATTTGCATAAATAATTCTGATTCAAAGTAATGGCCAGCATCATCCTATCACTTCCAACCATTTTATAATAAAATTATGCATGTCAAAATCTGAATCTATTTACTGATTACCATTTTCCCATGTCTGCCAAACATGTTGAGTTCTCCAAATATCATCTGCAGCCTGAAACTGAACTATTGTTAGGAGTGAATGCAATTGGCTGCAGAGGAAAGTCAAGTCGTTTTTATTTGTATAGCGCCTTTCACAACACACATCATTTCAAAGCAGCTTTACAGAAGATCAGGCATTAACAAGATAAATCTGTAATGTCTATAATGTCTGTAGATCATCATTGTGTAATTAGATAAAATACGTTTGTGAATTGTTTAAAAAAAAAAGGAATTAAATAATTGTATTTATAACCCTGGTGAGCAAACCGAAGGCAAATGTGGCAAGGATCACAAAACTCCATAAGATGTTGATTAATGGAGAGAAATAACCTTGGGAGAAACCAGACTCACTGTGGGGGCCTGATCCCCTCTGGCTAACATCATGAATATAATGTCAATATCACTTGTGTAGTGCAAGTCATGGTTTAAAGTTATCCATCAATAGACCGAGGTGATGCAGGCAGAGATCAGTGAGGTGCATCGCAGTTCAACCTGGCCAGTAATTTCGGTGAGGTTCGGTGTGGTCCATCCTAAATCCAAGGTTCAGACAATGGCTGATGGAGTATCCCATGTCTTATGGTTGGAGTTAGCATCAGTTCATTCACTGAAGTCCATCATAATAGACTGAAGTGATGTTTGGCTGGCACCGGCTGCATTTAGTCATCATCATTCAGCGACATGTAACAGTGGAGTCCAACACGAAGCAGGAATGGAGCTGGATCCAGCCGGTTCTGGTGACCTCAGGATAGGAGTCCCGAGGTTGAGACAGGGAAACAAATAAAATAATATTAGCATAGATGCCATTCAATTTATAGTGTTATAGATCATTACAAATGTTTTTGGATTCTGGTTCCGGCAGACCTAACTAAAGCAGCCTAATTGTGGGTTGAAGGATAAATTAGGTGTATGCCTGGCTAAATAGATGAGTCTGAAAACAGAAAGTGAGATGAGACTTTAAAGCTATAGGATACATCCATTGATTCTCAGTGTGATCATGAACAGAGGATATAGGATATTTTAAGGAAAATGAGCCTTTAGTCTACGTAAGTGGTCATTGTGTTTAACAGTGTGCTGTTTCATGATAAATCGATGTAGGTGGTTACATAAAGTAGAAAATCTACAAAATCACAGTCAATCAGAACATGTTGGATATTTAAAGCTGAAGTGTATAAATTCCATCACCACATAGAATTACAATAATGATTGTTTTCAATCAGGTTTCCTTAACAATTCTCGCATCTTCCATTTGGTCAACAGGTAGTCCCCAAACACCATTGGTTGAGCCAGTTTTGAGAAATGGCTTTATTATTGTTGATTCTGCATATTTATGTGGATAGAAGTATTTTAACTACAAAGAAATTACACATCACCTTTAATATACAGCTATGACGAGCACAATTTTGGACCAATGAGACTTACATTTGGTTTAGGCTACTCAACAGACAGACATGGAAAACAAGCAACACATAAATGTCTTGTTTCTCTCGTCGTGGTTGGGTCTGGTTAGGACAAAATCTCTTAAATGACTGACAGATTAACATGGAAGAGATTTATCACATCACACCTGGTTAGGATAATAATGAAAAGTGGATTATCTGGCTGAATATTGTTTAAAACTTTCCACAGGCCGTGGAGCAGTTTACCAATGAAATCATGAGAGAATCTTTGGCAAACGCCCATGGGAAATCACCACAAAACAGGTCAGTGCATCCGTCAGCATCAGATTAATTACAACATAGTGATTGGACAGATGGACCTTCTGGGTCGATTTTGATTAATATTGAACACCGGAGTTGTTAGAAACTTTTCCTTCCATTTTATCTGCCTGTTTTGTTTTAGAGTTTCTAGGTCAGTTCTGATTTGTGTGGATCTCTGAAGGGGTGGTGTGTTCTCAGAGAAAGTGCTTTTTGAAAGTGCCTGACTATTAGAGCACTGAGAGCAGTTTATAAAGGAAATCTGCTTTATTTGACTTGTAGAACTGCAAAGCCCAGCACTGAGAAAGAGTGAGCTGGCTCATTACTGCTCTACATACACAGCACATTAGTGTCTGTGTTTTTTCGTATGTCTGTCACACACAAAGAGAGAGAGGGTCCTACCAGATTATTTCATCAGGCTTTTATACAATATTCACTCCCTGCCTTTATAATGGACCATTTTAACTGATGATCATTTAAGCAGGAACAGATCGATGCCTCATACAGTAACAGAAAGCACTAGTTTGACAGGGCTACATTTAGACATCTCATTTAATGCTGAAAGGTCAATAAACCATTATACAATGATAGCAAATGTACCATTAAATTTATCTCTCATCTCTCTCTACTACCATCACTCTCTTCTTGTCTCTGCAGAACTCCGAGGGAGATATCAGCTATGGACATACATCAAGCCGTCAGTTCTATTCCCACCTGTGATTTCCTAACTAACAGGTACTTTTGCCTTCAAATTAAGCTTTTCTATCTTTTCTATCAGCGGTGTCTACTATCATCAGGGTTCCACGGCATAATTGCAGAATTGTGATTTACAGGCCTAGAAAAGTCATGGAAATTAATAACTTCTTAAAATGTCATGGGAATATCTATAGTTTATATTAATTTCTTTTAATTTATATACTTTTTTCTAGTCATACTTTTCTCTAAATTGCTTTTTGTGAGTGCAATCTATTATATGATTATTTTTACATTTGTATGTAGTAATCTCCAAAGGTGTGGAACCCTTTATCATTATTATATTGCAGTTTCATTTGTATGTAATCTCTCCATAAACTTTGTCTCTAATAGGTACATGGGTGTCATGGTGAAGGATAAAGGCAACGCTGACTAACTTTCACCCTCGACATTTTACCACAGAAATACAGACGGATGGGTGTAGTGTCCAATCGCTCACTGACTTCATCCCCTCTTATTGTGTAAGGGTGTGGAGAATGGGCAATAGCTGACCAGTCACTGGCACAAATCCCCTCTAACCCTCACATGTTATAACAGAAATCAGGGATCTCCCACACTTGATGTTGAATTATGGACCCAGGAGAAAAGGGGATCATATCACACAGATCCACATCACCAAACAGAACAAAGAGCTGTCTGTTAATTTTATATGGCTCCATTTATTCATTAAACCCCAATAAATTATAATGAATTCTTTCCATTATAAAGTCCTTGAATATTATTGTAAACATCAGCACTACAGTACAGTATTAATCTTGATTGCATTGCTTTCTCTGGCTGCAGATGATAAAGCAATGCAGTATGTAACCGAGTGAAACCTCTGTACTTCCAGTGGAGCTGCTTTTAGAGCACAGTTCACTTCCATTACTCTGCCACTTTTATTTTATCTTATTATTATAAAATCTTCAATCTACAGACAAAACACCAGTGACCACAGGACCCCAACCTTGTGCTGCTGCTGACACAGAGATGTCTATATGACTTTACAAGAAGTACAGGCATAAAAGAGTGAAATGTTACACCTGAACCAGCAAGCCATTAACAAAAAGATTTTTCGTGTAGCATGTCTGAAGTCATTTGCTTTCATTGTGTGTTTTAACTGGTCTTAAGAGATCAACTTAAGTGGAATTTGAGTCAGAAATGTTCAAATGACTTAACAGAAGGTCCATGTTTTATACAGTATATGCTCATTCGACAGCATGTGTAGCATAGTGTTAATTACCACAACAATAACAAATAATAATAATTTGATTGTCCCTCGTTTATTTAAAAAATAAGTAGAAATTACAGTTACAGTAAGACACTTACAATGGAAGTGATTGTGGCCAGTACATAAACATTAAAATACTGTTTCAAAAGTATAGCCACAAGATGTAAACATGATTTTTAGTATGAAAAGATCGCTTCCAAAGTTTATCACTGTTGCATTGTCATGGCAACAAAGTTGTAGTATTTGATGTAACTATACACTAATAAGGCTTGTAAGCAATTTTATCACTAAAATCATGTTAACATGTATAATGTTTACATCTTGTGGCTAGACTTTTGAAAAGTGTGTATTTTTACATTTTTGTACTGGTCCTTTACATTTCTGTCACTGCAATTTATTTATTTTTCTTTAAAACGAGGAGTCTAAATTATGTTTAAGTTTTACATTAATGCCACAACTGATGTTGATTCAGCTTAGCTTGAACCCAGAAAATTCCTTTAACAAGGGGAAATAATGTCACAAAGTCTTAATCATGCTGTTTTCTTATGAAACAGTTTTGTTTGGCTGTGAGATAAATTAAGGACTTGGCTTCGATCAGTATGTGAAGGAAAAAACTGATAATTTTTGTCTTTTTTTGTACCATTTTTCAGACATAGGGGCATTAAAGAATTACTGCAAATAGGAGGCTTTGTGTGTGTGTGTGGAGGAGCGTGTGAGTGACATTTTTCTGGTGTGTGTTTATGCTTCTACTTTCAGTGTTAGTCAGTTGAACAGTCTATCTGAACTGTCCTCCTGACTTGTATTTTCTTCACAATGTGTATTAGAAAATGACTTGGTAGATGAAAATGGTAGATCTGCGTCTCAGATCCATCTGTTATGATTTATTTTTACATCTTCCTGAAAGTGCAAATTTATTTTCACAGCAAACCCAATTTACACAATGAAATTTAGAGGGTTGAGTGCTTAAGCAGATATTTGTTTTTGAAAGTTTTTTTTTTTAGTTTTTTTTTCTTTCACAATTTTAGCTCATCTCAAGCTTAATGCTCCTTTTTAGTCACCCATATGTAACAGGAAGTAAAGTATTTAAAATGTATGTATGGGAGTGTGAATATTTGGATTGTCTTTTTAATCTAATCACCATCAACAATGTGGAAGGAATTGTATGATGGTACATTTTATTTAAAAAGTGTTCCCCTTAATTTCTCTCTAGACCAAATTTTTAAAATAAAACTTGGACATCCCTCATGAGCAATTCACCTTTGACAATCACTGACCCAATTTCAGTAAAATATATCGATGTCTAAATGAAAAGACAAGTTCTTTATATCAGTTTTATAAAGGGCTAGAAGGTCCTGGAGAGGGGGGGAAAAGCAATTAAAAGCATCCAGCCTTCTCAGGCAGGCATTCACAATCAATAAAAGCAGACCAACATCACTATATACAAAAGATTTTGTGCATCTGGAAAGTATTCACAGTGCTTCACTTTTTCTACATTTTATTATGTTACTGCCTTATTCCAAAATGGATTAAATTCATTATTTTCCTCAAAATTCTACAAACAATACCCCATAATGACAACATGAAAGACAATTGTTTGAAATCTTTGCAAATTTATAAAAAAAATAAAAAAAATCACATGTGCATAAGTATTCACAGCCTTTGCTCAATACTTTGTTGAAGCACCTTTGGTACCAATTACAGCCTCAAGTCTTTTTGAGTATGATGCTACAAGCTTGGCACACCTATTTTTGGGCAGTTTCTCCCATTCTTCTTTGCAGGACCTCTCAAAGCTCCATCAGGTTGGATGGGGAGCGTCGGTGCACAGCCATTTTCAGATCTCTCCAGAGATGTTCAATCGGGTTCAAGTCTGGGCTCTGGCTGGGCCACTCAAGGACATTCACAGAGTTGTCCCGTAGCCACTCCTTTGTTATCTTGGCTGTGTGCTTATGTTCATCTTAAAACAAGACAGCGACCCTTCGCCCCAGTCTGAGGTCCAGAGCGCTCTGGAGCAGGTTTTCATCAAGGATGTCTCTGTACATTGCTGCATTCATCTTTCCTTCGATCCTGACTAGTCTCCCAGTTCCTGCCGCTGAAAAACATCCCCACAGCATGAGGCTGCCACCACCATGCTTCACTGTAGGGATGGTATTGCCCAGTGCCTGGTTTCCTCCAGACATGACACTTGCCATTCAATCGGCAATATTATGAGCCGCGCAGGGCTGGAGTTATCGGCTCAAACATTGCACCCGCTGTGGGGAGATTGATTGAACGTGCTGGTGCCACGGGCACTCATGAAGTCCTAGTAAATGGACATTCGGATTGTGTCGTACAACTGTCGTGGCCTGCGGTTGGGGCAGAACGCAGGAGATAAAGCACGCCGCCTAGTTGTTGACAACCTTTTGGAGAATTGTGATATACTCTGTTTGCAAGAGACATTTTTAGCAAAGCAAAACTTGGAATGTTTAAACTCTCTCAATAATGATTTTTATGGGGCTGGGGAGTCTACAATTGACCTTGGCATGGGTATAATCAGGGGTAGGATATCAGGGGGCATGGCTGTCCTATGGAATAAGAAGCTAGACTCAATAAATGTGGTTAGGCTTGATGCAGATTGGTGTATAGCCCTGCGTTTTTTCTGCAATAACAAGGAGTTTTTTTTATTAAATGTGTACACACCATATGAAAGCTGTCAGAATGAGGATGAATATTTGAATAGGCTTGCCTTCATTAGTTCCTTTATTCAAAACAGTAATACCTCTTGCGTTTATGTCATTGGAGATATGAATGCCGATATTTCGGATGAGAAGTCACTATTTGGTAAACATATAATTCAATTCTGTGAAGATAATAATCTTATATTGTCAAGCAGAGAATTGTTGCCCACAGACAGTTATACTTACATTAGCGAGGCCTGGCACACTACATCATGGCTGGACCACTGTATCAGTACAGCTGATGCACATGCCTCAATGGGGAATATGAGCATTTTGTATGGGATAATAACGGGTGATCATATACCTCTTGCTATGGTGATAAATGCTGAACACATACCGGAGCTATCTGGATGTGGAAATGGTGTTAATACAACAGTATTACACTGGTCAACACTCAAAAAGGAAGACATTTCTGCATACTATGCACATACAGACAAGTCATTAGGTAATATCCAACTACCCCTAGATGCAATCCTGTGTAGGGATATTAACTGTGAGGATGTGAAGCATAGGAGAGATATATGCTCCATGTATGCTGACATAGTTCATGCTCTGTATGAAGGCAGTAAGCCCTACTATAAACATAAAAATAAGAACCATAACAATAAGCCTGGCTGGAAGGAGTTTGTGGCTGGATATCATATGGAGGCACGGGATGCCACTAAATCATGGGCTGTTGCTGGTAGACCTCGACAAGGTCCTGTGTTTGAACATAAAAAGCTCACTAATGCAAGATATAAGTATGCCATTCGTTTTATATGTAAAAATGAGCAGGCTATGAGGGCTGATTCCATGGCAAAGAAGCTCATAGGTAACAATGTTAATGACTTTTGGAAAGAAGTGAGAGTTCTTAATAACTGCAAAACATCTTTACCCTGCACTGTTGAAGGTCTCTCCGCCCAGACAAAATTGCAGAGTTATGGCGACAGCACTATAGTACCTTATTTAACTGTATTCACGCCGATTTGTATAAAGTAGAACACATTGAGAGTAATACTCGTTGGAATCAATGGTGATTATGTCACATGAGGTACACCAAGCCATACATAAGCTTTCTGATAACAAAGCTAGTGGATTGGATTGTATTTCTGCTGAACATCTTAAAAATGCCAGTATAAGAATAGCTCCTTTGCTTGCCATTTGCTTTACTGTTTTTATGATACACGTGTATTGCCATACTCAATGTTGGCTGTTCTATTAGTTCCAGTAATTAAGGACAAAGCTGGGAAGGTAGGTAGTTTAGATAACTACAGGCCTATAGCTTTAGCTGAGCATATTATCAAAGGTGCTAGAAAGAATTCTGTTGGACAGATTAAATGAATTTATTAACACCACAGATAACCAGTTTGGGTTTAAAGCTAAACATGGCACTGACTTGTGTATATATGCTCTGAAGGAAATTGTGAACAAATATAGAGATAAAAACTCATCAGTTCTTATGTGTTTTATTGATGCTTCTAAAGCATTTGATCGTGATAAATCATGGTAAATTGTTTAACAAATTAAGGCAAAGAGGGGTGCCCAAGTATATTGTGAGAATTTTGGCTTACTGGTATGCCCACCAGACTATGCAAGTGAAATGGGGCAGTAGTGTCTCAGCTTTATTTGGGGTTGGCAATGGAGTCAGACAAGGGGGTATTTTGTCACCTACTGTCTTTAATCTCTATATGGATGATCTGTCTAGGCAGTTGAGGGCCTGTAATACTGGGTGCATGATTGGTAATTCAATGGTGAACCATGTGATGTATGCAGATGACCATGTGATTTTTAGTCCAAGTAGTGCTGGATTACAGCAGCTACTTAAAATTTGTTCAGCATATGGTGTGGAACATGATATCAAATATAACGCCAATAAGAGTGTCGTCATGATCTGTAGAACTAAAGAGGATAAATGTTTGAACTACCCTGATTTTAAATTGGCTAACAATCAGCTTAGTGTCTGTGATAAGGTGAAATACCTTGGTCATTTTATCACTGATAGAATGACAGATGATGAAGATATCTACAGGCAATGTCGCATGATGTACGCACAAGCCAATATTCTCTTATACGTACATTTAGGGCATGTACGGTTGGTGTAAAGATATTTCTTTTTAAAGCATATTGCACACCGTTCTATACTGCTCACTTGTGGTCAAATTATAGAAAGACAAGTCTTTTAAAATTGAAAGTAGCATATAACGATGCAATGAGAATGTTACTCACAAGACCAAGATGGTGTAGTGCAAGTGAGATGTTTGTGGCTGCAAGAGTGAGGACCTTTCATGCTGTTTTAAGAAACCTAATGTTTAAATTCATGTGCCGGCTTAATGGGTCACAAAATGAAATAATAATGGGCTTAACTAACATACGGCTAAGTACTACACGCTACCAATCTCGTATGTGGAAGCACTGGTATAACTGTCTTTTGGTAGAACAATGACTATTATTATTTTGTTTTGTTTTGTTTGTTTTTAAGTGTAGGTATGTATGTGTGTTATGGTGTATTCAATGTATTGTTGTGGGTAAGATTTGGACCTTGAGTCTGTAATAAAAGTTTTTGAAGTTTTTGAATCCAAAGAGTTCAATCTTTGTTTCAGCAGACCAGAGAATTTTGTTTCTCATGGTCAGAGTAATTCAGGTGCCTTTTGGCAAACACCAGGTGGGCTGTAATGTGCATTTTACAGAGGAGTGGTTTCCGTCTGGCCATTCTACCTTACAGGCCTGATTGGTGGAGTGCTGCAGAGATGGTTGTTCTTCTGGAAGTTTCTCCTCTCTCCACAGAGAAATGCTGGAGCTCTGTCAGAGTGAACATCAGGTTCTTGGTCACCTCCCTGACTAAGGCCCTTCTCCCCGATTGCTCAGTTTGGCCGGGCTGCCAGCTCTTGGAAGAATCCTGGTGGTTCCAGACTTCCATTTATGGATGATGGAGGTCACTGTGCTCATGGGGACCTTCAATGCTGCAGACATTTTTTTTGTACCCTTCCCCAGATCTGTGCCTCTATACAATCCTGTCTCTGAGGTCTACAGACAATTCCTTGGACTTCATGGCTTGGTTTGTGCTCTGACATGCACTGTTAACTGTGGGACCTTATATAGACAGGTGTGTGCCTTCCCAAATCATGTCCAATAAATTTGCAAAGATTTCAAAAAACTTCTTTCACGTTGTCATTATGGAGTATTGTTTGGAGAATTTTGAAGAAAATAATGAATTTAATCCATTTTGGAATAAGGCTGTAACATCATAAAATTTGGAAAATGTGAAGGGCTGTGAATACTTTCAGGATGCATTGTATGTGTAATTAACTAGGATTGTACAGTACACACCCACACTACGTAACCATATTACATTTTTGCTGTTTTCCCCTGCATTTTTTGTTTTTTAAACATTGCATATACAAACAAATAATAAAACGTATTAAACATGCAGATTATTATTCAGGAGGGACATGGCAAGGTCCGCAAATTGAGGCTTTTCAGTCTTTTTAGTGAAAACTTTCCCAGTCACTCCTCCACTTGCAATTTCTCTCTCACACTCTTTCACTCCCTTTTAAAGTTGAATTGTATTACAAACATTTACTTTCAGTAGATGATTAACATTTGAAAGACACATTCTCTTGCATAGTTTTACATTGTGTACATTTTCAGCTAAATTCCTTAAGTTCTATTATTTCCTCTGTGGAATGATTTGGAGACTCTCATTAAACTGGTTTTGCTTTTCAAAATGTAACTGATTTTACATCTTTCACAAGATCCTGCAATCCTGAAATTACCTATTCATTCTCAAATGTTCTTTTTCCCCTGATTTACGATATACATCCACTCTTGCAGTTTGATGTCAGATCATATGTTGAAGATCCTGGATTTGCTCTGAAAGACAGCAGATGGGTTTGGTGACGGCTTAGTCTTCAAAACCTGCTCCTGTAATAAAAGTAGACATTTTGGTAAAAATTAATAATGATAATGATAAGTTTGTGGATTAGTCCCCCTATGAAAATGCAATTGGTAGTGCTTTGCACTCTTTCTAAAAGTAGTAATTGGTGATGGGGAAAAAAACATACTTTTGAGTATGCAGTAAGGCACACCGTGTCGGGATATACTGTTAAATATTTTTTTTTAGAAAACACACCCCTTTTTCCATACAGTGCAAATTCATTTGAGATTAGATTACCTTTAAAATTAATTATTACTTATAGGCTTATCAATTTAAAAACTGCTGTAGTATAGCTTCGGCTTCACATTCATTGGCCTCTGTCTATATTTGAAAGTTAAAAGAGAACCATCACGATGGGGGAGAACTTATTGTGTGAGGTGAAGCTAAGCAGTGAGGTGAAAAAAAAAATAAGATTAATCTACTTAATATTTTCCTCTCACATTCACATTCTGTTTAGTAGTTCTAGTTTAAGAACATGGAAACCACAGCTCCAGCCATGCAGACTCACTAAAACAAATATTGTGCTCATATATGAGCTATGTTTGGAATCAGGGCTGGACTGGTAATCTGGCATACCGGACAATTTCCCGGTGGGCCGACACACTTTGGGGCCGATCCAGGGCGGGGTGGCCATTGGGAGAACCGAGCAGGCCGGTGGGTCGATCGTGGAATGGGCTGCGATTAATCTAAAATAAGCTGCCTCGTTATACAGGACAGACCACAAAACGGTGCCGCGATATGCAGAAAAGGCAATATATATATATATATATATATATATACACACAACAGTTAGTTACGGTCCTCGAATCGGTCTGATCAGCACTCGGACGCTTCACTGTGTGTGTATCACTGCTTGTGTTCGCCATCCTAAACTAAAGTGTAAGAGCAGTGCTTATGTGTTATAGTGCTACTGTAGGCTATATGTCTCTTTTTACATCTATTTTATTTTTTTATTTTTTTACATTACATATGTTAGCCAGCAGGTGGTGGCAAAAGATAATTTTTGTGTGTAATATGAGCCAGTTGGTGATGCGATGTGAATCCATTAGTAATGTTTTACATAGAACAGTGCTCTGTGATCGCTAGTATTACTAATACATTACTAAAACTAGTAAATAGCTTCAAACAAACAACTTCAGCATTAAGGCTCATCACAGCTGAGAGACATACAGACTGATTGATTACAGAACTCAAGGTCCTTACCTCTTACCAGAGTTTCCACATTGTATTCTTACTGTTTAAAATGGCAGAGGACATTGCGGTTTCTATAGGGAATGACGGCTACTGCGAAATAGAGAGGAATATCCCCACTTGGATGGCTATATTACCACTGAGAAAGCTGACAGCATCTCTTCTTGGGTGTGGCAACATGTGATTGCACAAGCTCTCTCTCTCTCTCTCTCTCTCTCTCATACACACACACATACATCCTTGTTTATCCAATAACTTGTTTTAAACAGCACAAGCCCTAGTCCTACTATATGGCCCTAAATCAGAATTGCTGTGATTACCTGCAACCGAATCACAGCAGTGCTGATGTAGGACCATATCGCACTCTTGCTTCTGTGATATTGCTTAAATAACATTAACATTAGTTGATGCATTCCAATATATTCACTGTGCATTTTCCCATTGAGAATCAATGGGTTCATCCAAAAGCTGAAAGATTTTGCTTTCAGAGGCTTTATATGGAGTTAAAATGAAAATAAGGTGCATTTCAAAATGTTCTGAGACCAGTGAAGACAGACAGCACACGGGAGGTTAAGTCATTCACTAAATAGGGTGCAAGGGAGCATCCTATAACTTTCAAATACATTCAATCCTAAAATCCAACCAAAAGTTCAGTTTCAGGCTGCAAATGATGTTTGGACCACTCAACTTGTTTTTCAGACATGGGACAATGTTAATCAGTTCATAGATTCATTTTATAATGCAACATTTTATTTTAACATGGTTGGCAGTGATTGGATGATGCTGGACATTACTTTGAATAATAATTATTTATTCAGCTTCATAGGAAATCAGCTGTAATGTCAATAATGTCTAAAACAAATTTTGATTTTATGGTTTTATATGGCAGATATCTGTCTTTTCTAGTCAAATGAAATTAATCAGAAGTTGAAGGGAGAAAGGGAGGGAAGGACAGGTTGTGTTCCTGTTAAAGCCCAGGGATGGCTGAAATGATGGCAGCTGGCTTAGTCACACATGTCTCCAGTGACATGCACTTTACAGTAATCTTACATACACATACTCTATACAGACACTCAGCACTGGCTTTTTGATGACTAAACAATGGAAACGCATTACAAAGACATGGACATAAAAAGGACGGTCACCAATCCTCAGATTTGATCTAAAAAATAAACCAAAAGTATTCTCACTGCTTCAGAACATTAGGCCAAATCTGACAATTTGACAGATTAAAAATGGTGCAGCTCAGGTTAAATAAAATGGGAAAAGTTACAAAAGAATAACGGAGCCATTAAAATGACATCAGGGGCACAAATGGTTCACCCACCATACATTTCTCCCCAAATAAATCCCAGCATTTTTGCCTCAGATCCCTGGCATCGTGTCTTTAGTTGTCTTTCTCTCTTCACTGGTTAAGCACATCTTTGAGATACAGTGTAAGTGTATCAATAGGTTACACAGCATGTAATTAGGACTAAAATAAACCCCATCTGATTATTGCATACTTCACTGTAGAATTGTGCAAACAGATTTAACACTGCTCTAAAAGTCTTCCCAGTTTCAAAGTTAGCTTTGACTATAATTGACAGGAAGCACAGAGACTACATTCACATAATGAGCCATGGGAGTCGGGTCAGTGTCTGATTACATAACATCAATGGATCAGCAGCAACAAACACAGAGGGTACAAAAAGATCAGCCCCAGTATTAAAAAAAACTTGACCTAAAACTTGACCAAACATTTGAAGCTCCACAAATCACATAAAGGCAGCATAAAAGTAATCCATATGGCTCCAGTGGTTAAATCCATGTCTTCAGAAGCTATATTCTAAGTGTGGGTGAGAAACAGATCAATATTTAAGTCCTTTATGACTAAATCTCCACTTTAACTTTTGCATCTGAAAGTGAAAGTGCAGATATAGAGTAAAAAAAGATTGAATATCGATCTATTTCTCACCCAAACCTATTATATCACTTCTGAAAGATATAGATTTAACCACTGGAGCCATATGGATTACTTTTATGCTGCCTTTATGTGATTTTTGGAGCTTCAAATGTTTGGTCACCATTCACTTGCATTGTATAGGCCTACAGAGCTGAGATATTCTTTACAAAATCTTCATGTTTGGGTGAATTATCCCTTTAAGTGTGATGAATAAAATGTCACAGTGCAAAAATCCTAATGTTCTGAAAGTACACTTCATTTTCTTTGTCTAGTAAAATTTCATATTTGTATTTATTTTTGGATTGATTTGGGGTTAAACCTGACCAGGAAATTTTCTTTGCGGGTTCTGGGAAAATCACCAATGAGTCCAAATTATTTTCTAAATAAAGATTTATGTTTTTAAAATAGCATTCCATAAAATGGTTGAAGTTACTGTGTTTTATACAGTCTAAATTTGGCATTGGTTTTACACAATGATATCTTGCTTATTATATTAAAGTCTATGATTCAATCTCATTCTGCTGAGTGTGGTTTGAATTTTTGCACTTTGTTGATCTTTGTTACATCAGCAGCTGTCTGATCTAATTTCCCCCACGTCTCCCCGATCAGTTGTTCCTCTCACCTCTGGTTTAACGCTGAGCTCTGTCCTCTGTGTGCGTGCTTTCTCTGACAGGCTACTCAGCTGTGTGTGTGTGCTTGTCTCCAGAACACCATCTGTATGTCTGTGTGTGTCCGTGCTGAAGGCAGCCTGGTAGCTGGTCTCGGGGGAGGGCTCATCGGTGCCTGTACCGAGGAGGGTGGGCCGTTTTTGGCCAGACTTGGATGGCCGGGCTCCAGACTCTTGCCTGATCCAAAACAGAGATAAAATGTTTCAGACAGAGAGAAACAGACAAAAACACTGGCTGAGCCCTGGGGAGTGACAGATAAGGACAGCAGACATCAAGCTGAGCTAAAGTCAATCTGCAAAATGGAAGCAACAGGTGAACTGGTGAGATATGCAAGATCTGTCCACAATGTAATTGTATTTTTCATAAAAAGAACAGTATGATATGTGGAAAAGCCCACTGCAAAGGGTGTTATATTCAGAGGATTGTAACAGCACAAGCTACAGAAGCATGAAAGCCTCTAGGTAGGAAAATGAATCACTCTGTGGAGTGCTTACTTAGTTGAATAACTGAAACGAAATGATTGATGAACTCCTATGATCGTTACATGCATAAATAACAGATCACTACCTCTGTAACGACACACTGATACAAACAGCTCTGTCGATCATAATTATGTTCTCATCTGATTTAATTTGTCATATTTTAGTTTCATCTCTCTTTCATGAGATGTTGAAGGAAATATGCATTACAAGTGACCATAAAAAATACTACCGTAAAATATATTTAAAGAAAAATCACTTTTCCCTTCACACTCTGTATCCTTGTTTAATCTTCATGAACCCCAGCCATTCATATGTTGTACAGTGTAGTGGGCATGTGGAGAATGTACAAAATGTTTGCTTGTATTAATAAGTACCCTAAAGTGGCATTCAGTTGATCACAATGTCTGGACATTAATAACATGAAAAATAAAAATTTCAGAATTTCTTAAACTACTTCAAACAGTTTTCATAAAAAAAATCGTCCATGTGCAGCAATGACAGTTTTGCAGATTCTTGGCTTTCTAGCTGTCAGTTTGTCCAGATACTCTTAAGTATTTGAAGTATACTTTTTTTTTGTCTTTGAAGACTGTTGTGTACACCTTTGTATGAAATCTTCAGTTTTTTGGCAATTTCAAGCATTGTGTAGTCTTCATTCCTCAAAACAATGATTGACTGATGAGTTTCTAGAGAAAGCAGTTTCTTTTTTGCCATTTTTGAATCAGTTCTTTTGCCAAGTATGCTTACACATACAAGGAATTTGTCTTGGTGACAGGAGCTTCCAGTGCACAACAATACAGCAACAAGACCGAGATAATAATAAAAATAATAATACAAAATTTAATATAAAAAAATGTAATAGAAAGTAAAGTGTTTACAGAATACACTATAAGACAATATATATATATATATATATATATATATATATATATATATATATATATATATATATATATATATATAGTGCATATCTAGATATATAGATCTATTATATACAGATACATACGGACATACTGTAACGTAGTGCAGAAGTCTAAATACAAATGTGTGTGTATATACATGTATGCAAGGGAAAGTAATATGAAATGCAAAGAAATAGCTTCGATGTAAGTATAGTGTAATATAAATAAATTAAATAATGATAAAAACAATGTTATAAAATAACTAATATTTTCATTTTTAACTAAATATTTTATCATATTTATATTTTATAATATAAAATATTTTAGATGTATATATTATATTTTATCATAAAATTAAATATATATTTTACAATAATTAATATTAATAATATGTCATAAATTATATGTAAATCATATGCAATGTAAATAATTGCAGTAATAAAATGCAACAAGATATATAAATATATCAAATAAATACAATTATATAATAACAAAATAATCAATGTCAATAACTCATATTTTTTTTTGTTGCCTACCTAACAATTTGTTGCCTAATTTTATAAATACAATTTGTATAATAAAAACAGTTCAAATTTAGTATAAAACATAGTCATTGTTATGTTTCTTGCACCAAACATAATGTTTATAAATAATAATCATCAAAAAAAGCTATATGTTTATTTGCTGAGTCTCTGTATGTCACGCGTGTTTCATACATCCTCCATGAGCGGCGCGTTTTCGTTTCGGCTCTCATATGAAAAGATTACACCGTTCCCACTGTGAGTCAGGAGGTGACGCGTCCCAGATGCGTCCCAAATGCAGCATTGAGCGGATAGTTTTGGCGTCGGGCCTATTTTTGCCGCGCTGAGCTCTGGGTGCAGTACAACACTAAAATAATCATGAGATTATTGAAAAGACACAGAAGTAAATCAAAATTATTCAAACCGAACCTAAAGTGCACACTACAAGTTATATGTAGGCCTATGCATGCAAGTAAACTTAATAAAGTAACTTAATAAAGGAAATAATGAATAAACTGCTGGACCTTTTGTCTGTGTACTGTAGGTGTACGGTGTATAAACACAACATTAACCAATCACAACCAAGTGTGCTGATAAAGATGAAGTGCCTGAGACTGCTGTCCTGGAAGCAGCAATAACCTCAGCTTATTATGACCTTATTATGAAGTTTTTGGCATAGGACCCCATAGATAACTTTAATTTCTGCGCAGAGGCGCTGCTGTGTGAACCCAGAGTAAGATGCATGATGATAATAACTAAATGAAAAGAAACGGGAATCTCTGTCAGTCAATGAGAGGTGCTGAAAGAACAGCTCCCTTGAGAAACCACAGAGCAAACTCCTGATCATCATCAGTACCTGTACGAGCTCATCGGATCTCCGCCTCTTTGCCTGCCGCTGCGCTCCTGTCTCTCCGCCCGCGGCTGATTCGTGCCTTTCGAGTAACCATTTACCGGGTTGTCCGTTAAAGAGACGCTTTTCCCGCCGTTACTAATCCAGGGGAAGTTGTCCTTTTTTGGAATGGGCCAAGGTTTATAATCCTGTTTATACTGAGTGACGCTTTGGAAAGGCACACCCGGGGGGTGGTAGTCCTCGCGGGGTTTGTAACTCGGTTCCGTCCTTCCCCGGTGCGGCCGCCGAACTCCAGCAGCATCCCGCGTCGTGGGAGAGTCGCGCTGATCCGGCGATACGAACTCGATGCTCGGCACTGGCTCCGTGGAAACTAGTTTGGTCACGGATCGCACCTCGTGCACCGCGATGTCCGAATAGTTCTGAATCGTCAGCGGAACCGACAAATCCGATTTATCAAACTGATTCCAGAACCGCGTCATACAACAGACTCTGCTGATGCACGGCCAAGCCATGGCGAAAAAAAAGTGGCAAACTCAAAAAAGCGAATTACATGAAGGAATGTGAACGCGGGTTCGCTTCTCGAGAACTGCGCGAGACTGCTGCTCGCTGTCGGGACATTGTCATTGCACACCCCTCTCACGTGGTCTACAGATTTCCACTTGATGCAGAAAAAAATAAAAATAAATCCCGTGCGGGTGCGCACTGCGCACCTCATGGCTGAACCAAATGTTCTTAAAAAAATCTTCTATTTTTAAACGTGTTTCAAAACCAAGTGATCTTACTACGTAGACAGCACTTTTTGGTATCATAGTGCAGCTGACTCGCGACGTGCCCAAATGCCCCAAAAATGCGATTGAACTAGGCTAACTTAAATTGATGCACTATAAATAATGAGCCTTTTAAAATTAATTGTTATAATTGTTGTGTTGTAAAAGAGTGTCAGGTGACCATGTCTGTGTGGAGACCATGACTTTCTTTTTTTACCAGTGGCACAAATGACTCTCCCAAAATGGCCCAACACAGCCACTGTAGCTTTGGCCTGGGGCTCAAAGTGAAGGGCAGGTTTGAGAGGTCATTTGTAAGGGTCAGCAGGCTGGATTCTTCAAATACCAGTTCTGCATTTGCCAAAACTGTGACCTTAAACTACTTTAAATCTTGTGCATTTTTTGAGCTTATGGCTGCAAGTTTTTACACTCAAATTTAAAAGCTCACCATTCACACATATTGTGGGCTATCTGCAAAACAATTGGTCTCATTTTTCTGAATTTACTTTGGAGATACATTGCAAATCAACACAGCTGCAACCAACATAGACTTTTTTTTTTTTTTTTTGCTATTCATAATTTCATGGTGTTTTGTGATAGCTACACAACTTTTGTTGTGTGCAATAAATTCAGTAGAAAACAGTTACCCAGGTAAAACTCTTGTTCTTCTCATGAAAGACTTTGTGCAGCTATCCCATCACCACCTTCTGCATGGCACCAACAGCCTATCGAATGCTTGTACAGGAGGACAAATCCACATACTCTGCCTGTATCTGCTGTGCTCTGATGTCCTGAACACAACTTTCAAAGTTGATTGTAATTCAGCTTTCAAGTTTAATCTTAATCGGTGTCTGTGGTTTCTGACATGTTTAAATTCCAGACTCTTGAACACTGTCTGTGTGCGGGGGAACCTATAAATCCAGAGGTGATGTGGAATTGGAAAGAACTCACTGGACTGGAGATTTATGAGGGTTATGGACAGACCAAGACTGAGTTGAAACTGGTCCAAAATTAGTACCTCTTTTATATAGACACCGATTCTTTAATAAAATCCATTATTATGACCTGAAGAAGAATACATTTAAGCTTAGTATTGTAGTATCACACAGAGATCCATCCCATCTTAATCGCAGGCACATTCAAAGGCTTATAGAACAAATCAGGGTCTTTTGGAAAGGTGGCACCAGGATATGAGGTTCAGGTGCAGCAGGGTTAAAAGGGCATAATAGTATTTTCTAGGGCTGTCAATGGATTCAAAATTTAAATCGAGTTAATTACATAATGTGCAAATGAATCACAATTAATCGTAATTACACGATTACAATATTCACTGAGGAAGGCCCCCAAATAAAGTTAATTTAGTTTGTAATGTAAAAATTTTTTATAAATATAATACATTTATTAAATACATCTCAGAAGCCCTACGATCAAGAATTGTTCCTTTGCATTAAGCTGGAAAGGGTTACAAAGTTACCTTGAAGAGCTTAGATATTCATCTGTCCAAAGTTAGACACATTTTCTATAAATGGAGACGATATAGTACTGTGGCTACTCTCCTTCGAAGTGTCCGTCTAGCCAAGGTAACTCAAAGGGCACACCGCATAATGCTCAGTGAGGTAAAAAAATAAAAGAAACCTAGAGTGACAGCTAAAGACTTGAAGAAATCATTGAAACTGATGAGTCTACTATATGGAAAGATGGAAGTCACTGCTTTCCAACAAAAACATTGCTGCACTCGTGAAGTTTGCCAAAGACCACCTTGACACTCCACAACTCTGTGGACTGATGAATCTAAGGTTGAATTGTTTGAGAAGAACACACAGCACTATGTATGGCATAAAAAGGGCTGCTTACCAGATTTTGTGGAGGTATTGAACAAATTACTTTTTAAGGTAACCATATCTGTTTGCCTACTTGTTTGTTGGTGCATGAGCCCTTAAGTACATACTCTGTACACAGCCAGAGAGCGTACATACCTTTTTTCTTTACCCGTGCACACCTTTTCCCTACCACGCATTAGGAACTTAACTTACTTTCTCTCGCAGTCACTACCACAGACTAAGAATCCTCAAGTACCAATCTTCAGTATGGACTATTATGTACACACTTTGCCTCCCCCAAGTGTTATTTTTCTTTTTTTCTTCTTCTTTGTTTTGTTCTAAATGAAAAACTGGATGGCAGAAGGAAAATACAACTACTTTTGTTTTGTAACATGTGCTAATGTATATGCTGCTACACCAAAATAAAGAATTGAAAAAAAATTAAAAAAAGGCCCGCTTGCCATCATCGACGGAAACATGAATTCCCAAGTTTATCAAGATATCTTACAGGATAATATCAGGGTGTTTTGGTTGAAGGTGGTGGATGAAGATGGTGTCGTTGTGCCACAAGGACAAGAGGGAAACCTCACCATCAGAGTAAAACCACACAGACCGTTCTCTCTCTTTACAGAGTACACGGTACTTCTGCTCAATCGCACTTACACTCTTTGGATCTGTTGTGGGCTAACAATACAGTAAAGTTTTTTCAGCATTGGGCAGATCAAGTTTGACTACTGAATTCATCCTGTAAGTGGAGCCAGAGCGCACAGCAGAATGGTTCCATGGTGATTTCTACTCTGACGACTTGACAGAGTAATGATGGATGATGACGGATACCTGTGGTTAATCGGCTGATGATGTCATCCTGTCTGCAGGGTACAGAACTTCTGATTTGATCATGATGTCAATGATAATCATTTGTTCGTTTCATGGTTTATTAACTTGATATCTTCCATGGTGTGTGTTTTAGGTACTTCATTGGCCCATTTGAGGTGGAAAATGCTCTGATAGAACATCCAGCTATAGCAGAATCTGCCATGGTTAGAAGCCCTGATCCGGTTCGAGGAGAGGTACCGCAGTTGCCTTCTCTATGAAGCACACATGCAAGACTGTCTTAAAATTTGGCCAAAACAAGGTACTGTACCTTAGAACAGCCAACAGAATTTTGGAACCACCGTCGCATCAGGAGTATTCCTATGGTGCCTTTAAATACTGTCTAAGCAGTCATCTTATTTGGTTTTTCGAGCAAAGCTATGGTATATTAAGTTCTTGATGTAGTTCACGGCCAGGGCCGTGAGGACACATGGCCTACCCTGAATTGGGCAAATCAGCCGGGAGGGGGATAAAGAAGACGAGCCAGAGGTGCCAGTTCGAGAGAGAGAGAGAGATGCATGCATCCGTGTTGTTGTGTCTGTATGTCTTATGGTTTATGTTTGTTTTATGTTGAGTTTTGCATTAAAACTTTGTTTACTGTTCATCCAGTTCCCGCAACCTCCTCGCCTGTCCTTATACTGTTACAGATCCTTAAAGGGATTGTTCACCTACATTTTGTTTAAAAATCTTAAAACTATTGTAAACTAAAATCATAGCAAATATACAAGACTTTAAGTTTATGTATTGGTGACTGTTTCATAAACCTCCAGCTACATGCAGTGGTACTAATAATAATGAACTGCTGACCTATATTTGCCTGCAGTGGGCAGGAACTCAATAATATAAGCCTTGTTAATGCTACTCAAATGACTGATTTTCTATATTTGTATCTTATGTCTTAGATCTTATTCTTTATAAACTTAATTTTTCTATAGCACATTTAAAGTTTGCTTCTCAAGGTGCTTCTCAAATAAAATTATTCTGCATTGTATACACAAATGATCTGATAATGTAACAAAATAGTAAACATACCAGTGTGAGCCTGCATATTTATTTTTCTTAATAAACTTTTTTTGGTTTATTTATTTGAAATGTTTACATTGTTTTAGGTCATGGTTTTTTTCTTATGGGGGTTGTGCATGAGATTACTTTGATGGTACACTTGGACATTTGTAACCTGAAGAACAAAGATGCCACCTTTTGTTGGAACGATGTCATATGATAGATTTGATCTGATTTGTGGCTGAGCACTGTATATGATCTAGATCAGTTTGACGAAAGGATTGTAAGTTTGTGGGGGGTTTTGAATGTATAAAAATTTTACTCTACAGAGAGGAATGAAGTGACTTTTCAGAGGACAATACTAAGTCCACATGTTTAGGCCAAAAGTTTCCATGTCAACTTTTGAAAAATTCAAGGCTGAAATTAACAATGTTTGAAACTTAAAGGGATAGTTCACCCAAAAATGAACCATTTAATCATTTACTCACCCTCATGCCATTCCAGATGTGTATGACTTACATTCTTCTGCGGAACACAAACAAATATTTTTTGAACATCTCAGCTCTGTAGGTCCATACAATGCAAGTTGTGACCAAAGAGTGACCAACATTTTGAAGCTCCAAAAAGCACATAAAGGCAGCATAAAAGTGATCTCCAGACTCCAGTGGTTAAATCTATGTCTTCTGAAGACATATGAGAGGTGTGGGTAAGAAAGAGATCAATAGTTAAGAATCTTATTAATTACTTTTTTGCTGCCTTTATGTGCTTTTTTTGGAGCTTCAAAATGTTGGTATCCATTCACTTGTATTGTATGGACCTACAGAGCTTAAATGTTCTTCTAAAAATATTATTTGTGTTCTGCAGAAAAAAGAAAGTCATACGCATCTGGGATGGCATGAGTGTGAGTAAATAAGACAAATTTCATTTTTGGGTGAACAGTCCTTTTAATATTTCAGGAAAAAAAACCTTTTTAAATTTAAGTTTAAATTAAAGTAATTCCAGATTTTCAAATTGTTCTCAGATTGACTATGAATGTTTACCATATTGATGTAACATGGTATTTACATGGTACTCCAAGGTACCTCAATAAAATACTATGGTGCTATAGTACATGATCCAGAAAACCATGGTATAGGCCTACTTGTCTCATGGTATGGCATTTTTCTCACTTATTGCTCTGTTTGTGCAATTAACCATTAACAAAAAATCATGCACACAAATTACTTTCTGATTAACACAATAGAGCACGTGCACATCTGCCCATCGGTCTCCTCCACTAACCCCATCAATTCTGTCAGATTGCCCCATCTATGTCTGGACCTGTGGGACAAAAGAAGTTTGATGGTTAGGGATGGGCATTCTGAGGCAACTGTGTCCAACAGTGGAGCCACAGTTTCATCTGTGATTACACACTTGTCTCCAGAGGCCTGAAGTCGGTGGCAAATATCTAGAGCCGTGAGCTGAGAAGTGCTGGGGATCAGAATCTATAATAGGAGATAGGGACAAAAAGTGTATCATTATTTAAAGGGATAGTTCACCCAAAAAGGAAAATTCTCATCATTTACTCACCCTTATGACATCCTAGATGTGTATGACTTTCTTTCTTCAGCAGAACACTAATAAAGAATTTCTCAGCTATTTTGGTCCATACAATGCAAGTGAATGGGTGTCAAAATTTTGAAGCTCCAAAAATCACATAGTTCAGCATGAAAGTAATCATATGACTTCAGTGGTTAAATCAATGTCTTCAGAAGAGGTTTGATAGGTGTGAGTGAGAAACAGATCAACATTTTAGTCGATTTTTACTATAAAATCTCCTCCCAGCTCAGTCAATCTACACTTCCCTGTCCCAATGTCACCCTCTGCCATATATTCGCAAAAAATAGTTATAAAATACACACAGCCAAACTTCTGCAAGTATAAATATCAGTTAGACCAAATGTTGCTATATCAATAAATATAAGCAATCTTACAAGCCACAGTCATGTGCATTATATTGTTCTCTCCCATTTTGATATTATAGAGACACACAATAATCATTAAATCCTCTTTGAAACAAGAACAGCAAAGTTTTAATGTTCTGTTGATTGCTTTTATGAACGTAAAACTTCCACACAAAAATCTATTCAATAAATTTAATGGGAGTAATTCCAAATTTGTGGAAAATTAAAACAAAGTTTTGAACCAGTTCTACACATCAGACTTAAAAGTGATACCATGTACACTACTCTGAAACTCCAGTCCACTGCGATTGTTCGAGAGGATCAGTAGCGGTGAATGTTGGATAATAGTCCGCTGTGCAGCAGTTAAAATGTATCTTAGCTTTCTCTAGTAAGCTTACAAGCTAATCGTTAGCCTATTAGCTTAGCATTCTGCAAGCTTCTCTCTACTTTCATAAAATTTCTCCTCACTGTCATCACATATGGTGTGATTGAATTCAAAAGAACTTTTAAATGTGTGGTATGTTTAATTATTTTACAAACTTTTCATTTTTTAAATATTTGCGGTTATGGTTAGGTTAAGAGTTATGGATAGATGTAGGTGTTTGGTTGGTGCAGGACTCTAAATAAACACAACAAACGGTGTATGAATGGGGCATCCAACTACTCCAAAGGCTTCAGGATTTCTCAGGTTATTTGGAGGGAGCATTTGTAGTGGGCATGCCTCGAAATGGGTATCTTGTAGCGGTATTGCAGGACCCAGGCAGACCCCTCGCAAAAATGTGGGCTCAGCCGATGGGCACATTGAGGGTGCAAAGGGGGCGCTTGCGGGCACCCCTCGGAGTGCTAAAATGTCAAATAGGACATCCTATGGTCTCTTGGAATTCGAGGGAATGCGCAAATGAAGGCCGCAAGACTTCAAGACCACATCAACTGTGCCATTTGGGACAGGGCCTAACTTTCACATTCTTCTACTTGTGTTTTTTTTTTTTTTTAAATGCTCAATTCCCAATGCACTCCAAGTCCTCGTGACATCAATCTGCGTGGCGGAGGATGAATCTTGGTTGCCTCCGCTTGAGTCCGTCAATCCACTCATCTTATCAAGTGGCTTGTCGAGCGCGTTACCGCGGAGACATAGCATGTGTGGAGGCTTCACGCCATCCACGCACAACTCATCATGCATCCCACAGATTGCGAACCACATTATAGTGACCACGGGGTGGTTACCCCTTGTGACTCTACCCTCCCTAGCAACTTGCCACTTTGGTTGATTGGGAGACCTGGCTGGAGTTGGTCAGCATGCCACGCTGAGCTACCCAGGCCCCTTGTGTTTTTGGTGATTCACATTCTTCATGCATACACCCCCTACTGGCCAGGAAGAATTTCTAGCAAAAATATACAGTAAATATTGATCTGATATTGATTAAAAGACCTACCTAAATAGTTAAGATACTGTATTCTTCTAAAAAAAATTGTGTTATGCAGAATGAAGAAAATCATATACATCTGAAATGGCATGAAGGTGAGTAAATGAGCATTTCAATTTTAGGGTGAACTATACCTTTAAAACCATTTAAAAACCTATTTGCCAGTTACCATTAAACGTGTGTATTTTGGGCAAAACTTATGTTGGCTGGTTCCCCACAAGGCTACACTGATTAAGATGGTCCGAACTAGTCTTTTTCCCAGCGAGGGTAAAACCTTATAATAATATTAATCCAAACATTGCAACATTGGAAAGGAAAGCAGAACAAGGGTGAAAGGATAATGAAAATCTACATTAACCAGCCACCACTGAGGGACCAGGGTTAAAACAAGACATGCCCTTTCCAAAACCTGACACAATACATTTACTAGCCTTCCAAAGCCATCTTTATATTATCCAACCTCTTTTGCCTTTACATTCCCTTGCACTATATATAACAGATTTGTATTTGCACGGCCTGTGTGTGTGTGTGTGTATGTATATACACACTTTTTTTTTTTATTCCATTAAAATTATATTACTGTTTTGTATTGTTGTGCACTGGAAGCTTCTGTCATCAAGACAAAATACTTGCATGTGTAAGCATACCTGACAATAAAGCAGATTCTGATCAAGCAGTCTTCGAGAAGTTGAGTTCAGTGAAGACTGACAATCTTATCAGTTCTTCAATGCCTACCAAACTAGTCCCATATCCACACAGCTTTTAACAACCATTTTAACTCTTTAAAGCCAAACTCTAAACTACAAAAACTAATTTATGCAGGTATTTCTGGATAAGATACTTCCCATTCGACAACATGTAAAAATACCCCAGTAAGTAAATGTACTTTTTCTTTTTTTAAGTTAAAAATGTGAGCTCTTATTAAAAAGAAATGCAAACTTTAACCAATGCTACATGCATGTAGACCAAAAAACATCCAGTCATTAGTTTAAAATCTTTAATAAAACAACCAAGACAGACATATGTTGAATGGACAACTAAAATTTTAAACATTAAAAAATAAAAACTGAATAGTCAGCTTTCATCAGTCTAAAATCATTAGGTTGAATGTGAAAGACAAAAAACAAACCAGACATAAAATAAAAAGAGCACTCAGTGTCTGAGACGAGTGCGTCGCGTGCGGGCAATGGGTGTGGTCACTTTAGGCGTCTCACTCTCAGCCATGACAGCATCTGGAAGAGAACAAACCACAATTAAAGAGAAAGTAAAAAATGTAATATAAATTCTATTAAAAATATACTTTGTCCCAATGTGCATACCATCAGTCCTATACAGTATATTTGTTAATATTAGAATTAGTACAATGATTGTTCTAGTCATTGATACAAGTAATACTGTGGACTGACCATCTTCCTGCTCATCTTCCTCATCACTGGTAAAGGTGATAACAGCCTTGGGACGTGAGCGAGTCGTTTTTGGGGTCACAAGGTCAGTGTCATCTAACTTGGGCTTCCCACGGCCTGTGGAATGGCCAGAAAACGAGAGAAAAGATAAGTGTTCATTTATTGTTTGTCAGAACAAATGTGCTTCATCTGTATGCGTCATGTCTTACCCCGTGTGGTTTTGCGAGTGCCCTTGTGTGGCTGTGGTGTGTGCATGTTTTGGCTCTGTGTGTCTCCCATCTGCTGTTCTCTCCCTTCACTCTCCACATTCTCCAGCCCTTTAGTGTGAACGGCTGTTAATCGCTTCTCAAAGTCTTCAACCTGTGCCTGCACACAGACCACAAATTAATTTCAACAACACTTGAAAACTTAATTTTTATGAGTTGCATACAGTTGAAATCAGAAGATAACATACTCCGTCATTAAAACTAAATTTTTTACCACTCCACAGATTTAACATTAGCAAACTAATTTTGGCAACTTGTTTAGGACATTTACTCTGCATGACAAGTAATGTTTCAAACAATTGTTTACAGACAGATTGCTTCACTTTTAATTGACTAGATTACAATTTCAGTGTGTCAGAAGTTCACATAAACTAAGTTAACTGTGCCTTTAAGCAGCTTGGAAAATTCCAGAAAATTATGTCAAGCCTTTAGACAATTAACTAATTAGCTAATTAGTGTACTAAATTGGAAGAGCACCTGTGGATGTATTTTAAAGGCATTCCTTCAAAATCAGTGATTCTTTGCTTGACACCATAGGAAAATCAAAAGAAATAAGCCAAGACCTCAGGAAAAAAAAAGCCTGCCCGTTTCATCCTTGGGAGCAATACCTGAAGGCATCATGTTCATCTGTACAAACAATAGTACGCAAGTATAAACACCAATGGTCCAAGTAGCCTTCATACCGCTTAGCATTCCATCTCCTAGAGATGAAAGTAGTTTGGTGCGAAAAGCGCAAATCAATCCCAGAACAACAGCATAGGACCTTGTGAAGATGCTGGACAAAATAGGTAGACAAGTATCTATATCCACAGTAAATAGTCCTTTACCGACATTACCTGAAAGACTGCTCAGCAAGGAAGAAGCCACTGCTCCAAAACCACCATTAAAAAAAAAAGCCAGACTACAGTTTGCAACTGCACATGGGGACATACAGTAGATCATTCTTTTTGGAGAAATGTCCTCTGGTCTGATGAAACAAAAATTGAACAGTTTGGCCATAATGACCATCGTTATGTTGGGAGGAAAAATGGTGAGGTTTACAAGCCTAAGAACACCATACCAGCTGTGAAACATGGGGGTGGCAGCATTATGTTGTGGGGGAGCTTTGCTGCAGGAGGGACTGGTGCACTTCACAAAATAGATGGCATCATGGAGGAAGGAAAATTATGTGAATATATTGAAGCAACATCTCAAGACATCAACCAGGAAGTTAAAGCTTGGTTGCAAATGGGTCTTCCAAATGGATAATGACCCCAAGCATACCTCCAAAGTTGTGGCAAAATGGCTTAAGGACAACAAAGTCAAGGTATTGGAGTAACCATCACAAAGCCCTGACCTCAATCCGATAGAACATTTTTGGGCAAAACTGAAAAAGCATGTGCAAGCAAGGTTACACCAGTTCTGTCTGGAGTAATGGGACAAAATTCCAAAAACTTATTGTGAGAAGCTTGTGGATGGCTAACCAAACTGTTTAAACCATTTAAAAGGCAATCCTACCAAATACTAATAGTGTATGTAACTTCTGACCAATTGGGAATGTGATGAAAGAAATAAAAGCTGAAAGAGAATTCTCTCCACTCTTATTCCGATTTCACATTCTTAAAATAGTGATCCTAACTGACCTAAGACATGGAATGTTTTCTACGATTAAAAGTCATGAACTGTGAAAAACTGAGTTTAAATGTATTTGGCTAAATTTTTATGTAAATTCTGACAACTGTATGAATGACCAAGTCATATTTACCAGTGGGAATTCTCAATAATACCAGAGTTGGGAGGAAACAAACATGAAAGATGGTGGAAAGCAACTCTGCAGTAGACAGAGTGAATAGTTTTGCTAACAATTTTTAATAACAAATTTGTATTTACTGCATACTAGGGCTGGGCGATATGGCAAAATATATCACGATATTTTTTTCCATATTGATCGATATCGATATTTGTTACGATATATAATTTAATAATGCTGCCCATTTGAAAAGTATACTGATAATGATGCCTGAAGAAACCAGAAGGTTCAATAGTTGTTGAACTATATAGTTTATTAACATAAATAAATAACAATGCAAACATTTAACTGTGCAAACATGGATTGGTTGAGAATATATTTTGTTATAAAAGAATATTGATAAACTTTAAATCTAAATGTTAACATTTTACTTTTAGCAAACATGCTTTATCTGCCTTGACAAAACAATGCAAGTTAGCTTGCCTTGTAACTTATTATAAAATATCAAACTAAAAGCTGTGACTACAGTACTATCACATCAAATTTCTTTGGCAGGGCAGCAAACATTTCAAAATGTTTGTAGAGGTACAACCAAGACAACAAATGTAAACAAGTGAACCACAAAGTCCCTGGCAGATTTAAGTACTTAACTCTCAGATAAATAAAATATTAATTGTGTACTGGTTTTAAATATCTCAAATGTACGGAAGAGGATTAGGGCCAAGCAATAATAAAAAAAATAAAGCCATCTCGAGATTAAAGTCATTATAATGCAAGATTAAACTCGTTAAATTTCGAGAAAAAAGTCGAAATACAATCTTGAGAATAAACTCATTAAATATCGAGAATAAAGTCGTTGTTTCGAGAAAAAACTCGTTAAGTTTAATCTCGCATTATGCAGACCGTCTTTATTTGCGCGTCGTCGCTTTTCAGATAGCCAAACCACTTCCATATAATTGACGTCTTGTTACGTTTTTTTGTCAAAAATTTCCTCAGCTTTGGAAGATAAGCCAAAATCTGCGTTCTGACTGGCTGTTGTCCGTTTATTTCTGCTTTGTAATAGGCTGTTAGGTCTATCCATATCGAGTAAACATGTCAAAAGTTTGTCATCGTAGTCTAAATAAATATTATCGCGATGCCATATCGAAATCGTTTTATCGCCCAGCCCTACTGCATACACACTAGAGATGTGCTACGGTAGTCAACTATTTGACAAGATGTACAAAAACTGAATAGTCATTTAAGGGGGACAACTACTAACGTTCATATTTTAAAGGTGGTTTTAACGGGAGACGCAATTCTCAAATAATTTGGAGAGCGTTTTTGTGTGATGATAGATTGTGGTCAAGTAAATAAGTCAGCATAATAAAATCATCTGCAATAAGTTTAGTCCATTTATGGACCGCTGCTGTTTCATCTATCAAAGCGCTGCATCAACACATTACAAGACGATCACTTTTGGTAATGTTCCCATATTTGTTGATTCTGTTGGACACTGCTTAAATAAATAGCAGTTGGAAAGGTTAAACTGCTCTATGTGGTGAATTACATGATTGCATGCATCACCTTGCTGTTCTGCACTTTTGAATTTGCAGCGAGGATCGCCCTGAGACTCCCAAGCTCTTTTACACTGAAGCGAGTAATACTGCATTCATTATGCGGATATATGGACAATGAGTCTGTATATCCCTCTGAAATGCATCTGATTGGGGTCCTGTGACCATAACGGAGCCTAACTATACATCATCCTTAACACAACTAGTCGTTCAAGCAACCGACCGATTTATTGGTAAAAATGGGTAGTGTTGCACATATTAATACACACATCTGAGTTTATAGTTAACTAATGAAACTCATTGTGGTTTGCTTTGAGCTAATTATATGTTACATACCATGCATAAATAAATCATATAGGTTGTGTTATAGTGATTCAGGTGTATTTATGCTTAACTTGCACAACAGAAAAAAATGAATTTGCTTTACTATTTGTAAATACTTTGCTATTGGCTTCTTCCGTACTTTGATTCTACTTGTATGCATGACATCACATAATAATGACCGCCCAATTACCAGTTGCACATACACCAATTCAGTGTTTCCCAACCGCTGTCCCTCGACACACTAATATGCCGTGACTGGTTGTCAGGTGTGCCATGGAATTTTGTGTTTAATGTGATATTGGTGTACCATGGGATTTTGTACTTATCAAAACTGTGCCATGGCAGAAAATGTTTGGAAATACTGCCCTAACTAATATTAGTGTCTAATATGCAGTTAAACCTCCTTGGAAGTGTTTAACTGTGATACCTTAAACTGTGGTTTGGCTCTTCGGCGGAGTTTAGCCAAGATGGAGAGGAGGGGCTGATACACTCCAGGCTCAGTGAGTTTATCACTGTAACAGTCCCAGCACTCCTGCAGCTTCTTGAAACCACGCTCGCACACAGACAAAAGAGACAGAGACATAGCCAGATCTGCCCACTGACGCTCCGTCCTGCAGAGAGAAAATAGGTGACTATACTCAAATACACATCTGTACACTGACTCACAGTAGTCTAGATAATTAACCCACACATAAACATAGGACAGAGGCTTTTCCTGTCCTAAAAATATTTCTTCAAAAACTATACAGTGAATGTGTGTTTATTCACTTTGCTGTTCTGAAACGCTGGCAGAGCTTCTCCACTAAACTCTCCGTCTGTCTCTCCTTAGTGACGTAAGAGAAAAGTTGCCTGAGAGAGAGAGAGATGAATGAATGTTACATTTATATAGTGCTTTTTCTGACACTACAATCAAAGCACTTTACACAGTGAACAGGGGACTCTCCTCAACCACCATCAGTATGCAGCATCCACCCGGACGATGCAACGGCAGCCATAGTGCGCCAGTACGCTCACCACACACTAGCTTAAGAGTGGGTTTACGTTTAAGGTTGTTCTGAAGTGAAACTTCTGCAGTTCTTGCAGAATGTTTTCTTACTTCATGATGGTGTTGAAATCATCCTCCTTCATTGCTCGTTCAGGATCAGATAATCGGCTGATGATGTCTGGCAGAAGGTTATATATGGCATTGTCCTGAAGAAAAAGCTAATCATTTAAATAGTCATCTTTCATAAGCATGATGAAAAAACAGCTCAGATTGTTAGATAATGTTTCTACAGGTTTCATGAAGACTTAATACCTTTAACACCATGCCAGCTTCCATGTCTTTTTTCATGACAAAAACAAGGTTCATATGTAATAAGGTATAGTGATTTATGGTGAAATTTTCTTTTGGTGCCACAAATCACACCGAAAAACTACATATTAAGACTTGCAGAAACCTTGGATAGAGGAAGAGACTGTCAGCAGAATAGCTGCACAATGTCTACCTTTGCAGAGAGCTCATTGAAGAAGTTGAGAGCAAGGCTGGCGATGTGTGGTTCAAGGTCCAATAGGAGCACTGCGACCTCACTGACCTGACCTTTGACCTTCATCACATCCTTCAACACCAACTGGGTCAGAACTGTTATGGCGGTCAGTCGCACAGATGCATTCTCATCATTCAACCTGAAGACAAACACAGTGACACAATAATGATCACAAAAAACCACAATCATTGATTAGGAAACCTGTTTGATATATTAAATATAATTAAACAAATGTGCAGTTCCATTTGGTGCCGCTAGAAGTGCAGAAATTACACCCTAAACCATGAATAATCAATCTGAAATTAGTGCAGTGCAACAACACCTGTTTCTAAGATACCAAAATAAACAATCAATGAGTCACAGACTACCTGGCATAAAGGTTGGGTGTCCAGGGTTCCAGGATGTTGGGGAAGCGGACTGTTAGGTCACCGAGAGCAACAATGGTGTTGGCCCTGACGATAGGAAGTGTGGATTTCTCCAGCACAGTGAACAGTAGACGGATGTTGTCTTTACAAACTGCAGGACTGAAGCAGACATCGTTATTAATCACTTATGCCATGAAAGACACCTGACTGTGTGTGTGTGTAAAAATACCTGATCATCATGTACTGAGACAGAGCCAGGCAGGCAGCAGTGATGAGCTGAGGGTGGGAATATCTGCCAGGAGAGCTGCAAACTTTCACCAGCAGGGGTAGAAAAGAACTCAGCATGTTCCCTTCTACAGAGAGACCACCTTTTCTTAATTTGAGGAACTCAAAAATCAAGCAAAATAAGAAAATATATATTGTTTGATAAATATTGATTTCTGAGCATGTCATGAAACGGACTCACCAGCTAGTAACTCGGTCTCGCAGACCTTGCGAATAAACTCAGCCTCTGTGTCCTCAGCTGAAGCGCCCACCAGCCCAAGCTCCTCTTCCACACAACTGTCATTGGCCTTCTACAAAAATATGAATATGAATATGAATATATATATATATATATATATATAAATTAAAAAAAAAAAAGACTCCAAGCAAAAGGAGCAGCACTTAAATTTGTGTAGCAAACAGGAAACAACCAAATCAAGGGCCTCTCTTCATTAACCTTTGCTTTGTTGGCAGGTGCATTCTCTTTCTCCTCCTCTTCCTTTTCTCCTCTCCTCCTCCGCAGCTCAGCACTGACACTTCTCTCAAGGTGAGATACCTGCCAGAATGCCACAGCTCCGCATAGTGACAACACCTGGGCCAGACTCACACAATTCACTAGAGAGAATGAGAGAATGTTACACATTTCATTCGAACTTGTAATCCACAAATATCTCAATATCTCTTGTGCCCACACTACCTTGTTCTTCAGAGCCCTGAGACTCGCCTTCCTGCAGTTGTGACTGGTTGAGCTCCCCACCCTCCGTGATTTGCTCCAATAGGAGACGAGCAGACCGCTGAAGGAGACGGGAACACAGCTGGTCAGGTGACTCTGCCAGAAAGTAGATGAGACGGACAGCCTGTTCCATGAAGGGCTGCCAATGAGGGTCAGATGTGACAACTCCTGTTTGAGTGAAGGTACAAACATTACCAACAAGAGCTTAAACATGAGAAAGAAACCAATACTGAAACTGACAAATAAAGAGGGGTGCCAAGGATCACATACCATCAGCAACAGCCTGGGACAGACAGCTGAAGAGATGGTGGTCCATGGGAAGCCTGAAGGGAATACTCTTGGATTGCTGAGACACAGAATAAAAGAAAACATTTAACTAAAAGTCAAATACATGACCTCATGCCGGCAAAGAGTGTGCATGTGTATTTACGCACCCTCACGTGGTCTGTTATATTAACAATGGTGACGAGTGTGTCCCGAGCTAGAAGATAATCTTCTGCAACCTTCTCTCCCAGAGCGACAGAGCAGAGTGTGTCCAAATTACTGAGAACCACCTCCCTCTCTGCACTACACACACACAAACAAACATATAAAAAGGAAATTAGTATAATTGTTTTATATTATGCCTCACCAGTTGTAAGCATCATAACTTAATCTCTGTGCCTTCAAAAGCAAAGGCATGGTTGCCCTCAGATTTCCAAAGAACAAGCTCATAGCCCATTAGACATTATAGAGAACAGAGTCTCGACCTGTGTTCTCTCACTCACACTCACACACACACACACACACACAAACAAACACAATGACCACCCTATCCATCTCCCTTTCATTCATATCTCTAAAGTGAGAGCTTAAGGGGAGGAGGGGCTTGTTTAATGTAGGCAGGCCCTTACAGCAAAGCAGCTGAACTCTACTGCTCAACCAAGATTATCTGCCAATAGGAACACAGGAGAGCTCGGTCTCTTATCCAATGAGCTAACATTCGCCTTGGTCTCATCACAGGGCATAAGTTTTAGTTCCATCTAATCAGTCCACATACTGACTGATAAGATCTTGAATATTGTGTACAAGTTTGTGTCTCACCGTGCTGCCATGCCCAGCAGAAGCACAGCAGCTCTCCTGTGGAGTGCTGAAGTCTCTCGTTTACCAGAGAACCTCTCCCACAGAACCTGCACAACTGAAGACTGCAGGGCACTCTCGTTGCTGAAAAACTCCTGCACCTGCACAGAGGAAAAGTATATAAAAATAAAAGAAAATTAACAGAAATTACTTCAACAGAAACTTTGATGCAGAGGGAATAAAAAAGCATGTGTGAAGCTATCCAGATTTAGCTGGATGCTATCCCAGGAAAATGGTTGCTGACTAAAGCCTTAGGTATACATCCCTTTTGATGCGAATGATCAGCATCTGTGTACAGTTATACGCTGTATTAGGGTTGCCACAGTGTTACTAGTTTTACTCGGTACAAGGGGACAACACCGTAAAATGTGATACCGGTGGAAATATTATGACGGGAACATCCAATATTAATACAATAGCCTAATGAATAAAATAACCTTAAATAAAGAATAGTTGCCTGATGAAGAGTTTTGACCCATGATAAATGAACAAATAATGCACTGCAAGTCAGATGTTTTTACCAACATATCAAATTACACAGGCAGCAAAGTACACACACTGACAGAAGACATTTATACTATTATACTTTTAAGAACAGATAAGATAAAAGCAGTCTATGCGCATGTCTGATGCGCTGTATGTTCGAGGTGTGCGGACTCGTGGAACACATGTAAAGGGTTCTCAATCTTTGTTTCAATCTTGTGAATTTCTTTTTTTGTTGTTGCAAGAATAGTATAGTCTAGGAGGTGCTTTGAATTCAGTTTGATTCATTTTATCAGAGCAGTTAATTGTGAGTGCAACTCTGCAGGGTCGGTCACACACACACACACACACACACACACACACACACACTTAAATTAATAACATATTATAATATAGAATATATTAATTCGACTACACATCTGCGATTAAACAAAATACAAAAACACATTCACCTCGAACAATGATTTATATTTCAGTGATTATTATCATTATAATTACGTTTACATTTAGAATTGCTTTTACATCTTAATATGTTTGAGTAATTTCCCGCCGTTGTCATATACGGATAGTTGCCTGATGGTAAATGGAAAGATGGTTGTCTATCATTTATATATAGTTTATAATGGCTTTTCAAGTCGATCAATTAATGTCTTCTGAAGTAAATCGATGTGCGTTTATATGTGTAAAAAATAAATTGATTATTAAAACGTTATTAATTTTTAAAAAGCGATTCCTGCCGCAGCTGACGCGAAAGGGTGAAGCAAGCACACTGGTGAGTTCATGGAAGAATTCATAAGCGCCGCTTATTTACAACAGAAGAATGCACGTCATGCAAGAGTTTGGCCATTTCAAACTGCATCCGAGCCCTGGATGGAAGCGCCGTTTTGAAACATTTTAACTATCGATTTGTTTCGTACATAAATCCATCGATTTGCTTCCGAAGACATTCATTGATCGACTGGTGTCATATTTATTACTTTTATGCTGCCTAAATATAACTTTTGGACCTTCAAAGTGCTGGATACCACGTACTTCCTTTATAAGGACCAGACAGAGCCATATTTTACAGTCTAAATAATGGAATAAACGTTGTGTTTGGGTGCCTTATTGTAACAAATAAATTCTAGACAACAAGTGCAACTGGATGACATAAAAAGGGCACTTATTTTTTTTTAACTAGTTTTGGGCAATTTATGAGTGCATCTACAAATAGATGCAATAATATCCAATGAAAAAGAGTGCAAAGATGCTTAATGCATGATACTCACAATCTCTTCCAGACACTGGATGGTCCCTAATGAAGAATCAACCATCAGTTCTGACAGACTGTCCACTAGAGTCTGAGCCTTTGCCCTGAGGAACAAAAAACAAAAGTTATTCTTTGAGCTTCAATAATATCAATGTGTTCCTTTAGCCTTGAGGAAGGCACTTAAATACAGGCATACCTGGTGTTGTCACCGTGAGGATTGAGGTAGAGTCGTCTGTAGGCTTGAATCACAGCATCTTTGACAGCGACGTCAGTAGACCAGACCAGAGGCAGCATCTTCCTGACCCCACACACAGAGTCAGCCACACTAAACTCAAACGCTGTGACACAGAACTGCACTGCCTCTTGTACCACTGAGACAGAGAGAGAGAGAGAGAGAGAGAGAGGATTACACATTCTGTCTGAGTGTTAAACATAAATCAGACATTTTTAATGCTTCGCATGTTCTTGAAACCTGACATCAATTTTGTCTAGCTGAGCTGCTATTGTAGCAGAGTTGTTGGTATGAAGTGTTGGGGCGATAATCTACAGTAGAAGTTATTGCTGAAGTATTATTATCTGTAGTAATAACCTGTAGTTGTTTTCCAGTACAGCATGTTGTTAATGACAGCAATGGCTCTTTCCACCTGTAGAGCGAAGCTCTCCGTGTCTTTCAAGTACTGAACCAACATCTCCTGCTTCTTCATTTCATTCTCTCTCCCCTCATTTTCTCCTCCCTCACCCTCTTTCTGTGGGGTTGGTGGTGCATTGCTTGCTTCAGCCTCGGGTGTCTCCTGCTCTGGGCCTGAGAAAAAAGAAGCACCACATCTCAGTAACAGCAAGGTTTATTAAGCTCCAAAGATTTGTGGAATTGTGCAACGCGAGTCAAATACTACACATCAGGGCTGCTAAAAAAAGGAATGAGGTTCAGTTCTAGGTAGGAGGAACACATTAACTAGTTAGTCTTCTTACAGCAAGACAGATTAATGTAGTGGAAACAGCTTTTGATAGAAGGCATTTGCTACATAACAAGTAAACAGGCAAAACTTACCTATGAAAAGTGTTGCAAGTCCATTGATGAGGGTTTCTGTGTTCAGGTCATCCAGTGCAGAGAAGAATGAAGACTCTGGGAACAGTGAGTGGGCCCTCATATACAGACTAATTGCCTTCCTGCATGGACACACACACAGTTATACACCTCATTCTTGTGTATGGACATGTAAGTGTACGAAACCATTTAATCTGCATGTGTCACATGTACCTGTATTTGTTTTCTCGGAGAAGCTGTGCAATTTGGACAGCAGTTTCTCTGTCGCTCCTCTCTTCCTCTCCTTCGTTCTCTTCCTCTTCTTTATCACGCTCATCCTCACTGCTGGGCTCCAGGTGTGCTTTCACTGTCAGCTCCACCTCAGGCTTCATCGCTTCCCAAAGATCAGCTGCTGTGATCACTGCAACTATAAACAATGTAAAATGTTACATCTGATGGAGAATAGATTAACACATGTCACAAAGTAAGATAAGACTGCATTTACAACACTCATGGAAAGTCATTCAGGCAGGAAGTAGCTAAAGACTGAGAAATCAAATTAAAAAGGTAGTAAGTGTACCAGGCTCTTGCTCTCTCTGTGCATCTCTCATCTCCTTTAGTTTGGCCGTTTCTTTTTCCAGAGGCTTCTTCAGGTCTTTGCTACTCAGCTTAAAAAAAAAAAAAAAAAAGGAATTGTAAAAATCATTTCTTTTTTTTTCTGACACGAGTTTAAAAACAAGAACAAAAACAATTTTATTGTTGAAAGTTGATTGTTTTAAATGTCTAAAGATGAATATTGACTGGCATCCACACAGTACATGCACACGCACAGAACGTGTACGTACCAATTGATTTAGTTGTGTTTTTGTACCTTGCAGCTGTAAGGGTTATGGGCAATGAAGGCAGCCAGCAGCTGAATGGCGCTCTTGCACACATGGACAGATTTATCACCAAGGCGACCAACAGTTAGCTCCATAACCTCAGTGTACCTGTTCAGTGGTAAGGCCTAAGAGAACGGGAATTATATCTTAAGAACATCCTATCAGAAACACATGGCATTATCTGCCGAAATGACAACACATACCTTGCTATTGACAATACGCGTGTAGACCTGCAGCACGCGGGCTCTGACGTGTGCATGTGCATCATGAATATGCTCCTGCAGCGTGTCCAGGAAACGATCTCGGTCCGCACGAGCTGAATCATCCAGCTTATCTCCAGTCAAAACTCGCACCAGAACCTCACCGAGAACCTCACACACTGCCACACGCAGGCTTGGACTCTGACAAAAAAAAACACACAACATATTAATAAAAGCACAAGGTCCAAGACATGAGAAGCATACTTGAAAAAATTTTATATGCATGGTAGGCCTGTCGCAATTATTAAATAATCATCCGATTACGGTTCTTTGATCGATTATTTCACACTTCAAAATCCAATCACAATTTAATGAACAAATTTTAAGGAAATGTATAAATGCCATGAATGGCAAATTTGTGTGTCATTCAATTGAACTCCGAGCGTCACTGAGCTGCAACACAGATGTCAACAAGAGCAGCTCGAGTCCGGAAGAGCGCAAAGTGCTTCAAGCGCTCTGATGCACATGCCTTCAGCAAAGGCTAAAAATATCAATACTTTGATAGTGAACAAAGCACACAGGCTTCACTTTAAACAATCGTATAATGGGAAATGTTAATGACACGCAGTGACAGAGGAGACACACGCCAACTCCATTTCTGTGGAATGAAAAAAATATTAAATTATGAAATCATGAGAAATAAGGGCTTGTGGGTTTTATCAAATAGCATTAAAACATATGAAAGTCAAGAAATTAGGGCAGAAATATTTCACTATTGCATAATATATTATATGAATAGATAAAAATATATATATTACATTTATATAAAATGCATGAGTTCCAAAAACAACAGAAAAAAGTTGTCCAAAAAGAGACATTTGAAGTATTGATATAAAAAAATAAAATTGTCTAAGTTTAAGACTTTTTAAATCATATATCCCCATTTTATTATTTGATTTATATATTTTAAGTTAAATATGTAAAAATGCCTTATGAAGCACACATGCACCTTGTGAATTATGACAATTAATCGTGAAAGACCCAAGACAATTAATGATCATAGCCCTAAAACAGACAATTAATCGTCAGCCAAATTTCATAATTGTGACATTCCTAATGCATGGCTAGAAAATTTCTTGACAAGATTTCATGAAATCCTGGGCTGTTTCTAGGAGTGTAAATTGGACGTTTCATCACGATAAGGTCTTGCATCGATTCGCTTGGGCTGCAATCCGTTATTTGACGATACTTTTAGTCAGCCACGATACAAGTTCGGGGTCTGCGATCAATATTCAGATATTATGTGCTTATTTAACATAAATGCAACCAAAATATTATTTTATTTACATATTGGGATATCCAAAACAAAATGAGGTACTTCAGATGTTGGAAAAAAATTATACAGATAATAATATAAAAAGTCACACACTAGTGATCATCACTCATTTGATGACAGCTAATTTTTTTGTTTAGTCCAATTCAATATACTTACATACCCATGACTTGTTTCCAACTATCTGTTTTTAACATGATGTTGAACTTCTCCATGGTACTTTAAAATAGCAAATTCTCATGAAAAATTTAAATGGGTCGTACATGCTTGTGTACTTAAATTAACGTTTATGTGCACGGTGACATAGTCCTATAAACTGGGACCTACGTAACGCAAGATATTGTTTGGATGTATGGCTATAGATAGCTAGCTAAATCGATGCTAAAAATGCTTTAAGGTTGACAGTAACTGATCAAGTTTAACTCACATTAAACTACTTATACTGTTAGCTGAAATGTTTAGCTTTGTTTTTTTTCCTATTCACATTAATGTTTTAGCCTCTGCCCCTGCCGACCCTGGCATGAGGAGACCAGAAGGCTCAGGAGATGAGTCTTTGAGTCTGTAAAAAAAGAAAAAGGTCAACAAACTGAAAAAATAAAAAGTTTGAGGTAACGTTTGTAATCTTGTTAAACGGATTTCATGTAATTGGTATCAAAAAAAGTTGGAGCTTAATTTTTTTTAGATTATATGCTACCAAACTGGCTTCACTTACGTTAGAAGTTTATACGGAATCATTAAAGAATGGAAAGCTTCCGCCAACCATAACAAAAGCCCAGATCAGTCTGATTTTTAAGAAGGACAAAGATCCAAGCTAGTGTAAGTCAAATTTCCCTGATCTAGCTTGGACAATATGGTGCAAGATTTTGGCTAACCGATTAAGTTATGACATCTCTTATAAATCTAGATCAGGTGGTTTATTCGGTTTATTTTACATCTCTTCTGCGTTTCATCAATATCATGTGGTCAGTGGTGAATGATCAGACTCTGGTCGCTGCCATCTCACTTGACTGCATTTGATATGGTAGAATAGGATTATCTTTTTAAGGTTTTGGAAATGTACGGTGCTTTACGCAGATATTTTATTATTCGTCTCTGACCCAACTAGATCTGTGCCTTGCCTCGACAGAATTATTAATTACTTTTCTAAGTTCTCAGGATACAGAGTCAATTGGCCTAAATCGGAAGCTTTGGCTCTGACAGTTTACTGCCCACTAACGGCTTTTCAGCCAAGTGCCTTCCAGTGGCCCAAACAGGGCATTAAGTATTTGGGCATTAGTTAATTTTGACCCCTTAATAAAACGGTTTGAGCCATGTTGGCAGGTGGGGTTCATTACATTTATCTATGATTGGGAAGGTTTATTATTAAAATGAATTGTATTCCAAAATTAAATCACCTGATACAATCTCTTCCTGTATCCCCCTCTCTTACTGGAATGGTGTCCCAGATTACATTTCAATAAATTGCATATGCCGATTGACAAAAGGTGGGCTAGGCCTATGCAAAACTTATTATTTGCATTTGGTCTCAGACATTTGGCTTATTGGTCACTTTCACTTGAGAGAGAGCCCCTCCCTGGTTTTGTACAGAACAGGAAGTTCTTGCCTCTATTTTGCCATTGCAAAGCCTTTCTATTAAACTAACCAGAGAACTTATATCACACCCTGTTATCTCACAATTGCACACAGTAGGAACAAAATTGTCCGGAGCATTTAATTCGGACATTTATTTAAACGTTGCCTCGAGCATATGGCTGAACCAAAAATTACATATTAATAAGTCCCCTTTCTGCTGGTCAGAGGATTCCCAGGTCTCAGTTATTTAGGCATTTACAGCTGCGCCACCTGCTCTTTACTGTTTTTGGGGGTAGCATACCTAAAGTGGCAGATACTCTGGAAGTGGTGATTACTGCTTTTTGAAAAGGTCATGAGGCATCTGTGCATTACGCCGTTCATTCAGAGTCTGGGGGACAGAGCTTCAACTTATCTCAAGAGATTATGGGAGAAAGATTTAAACTTGGACTATAAAAAAAAACTTCAAGTCCACATCGAGACTCAAGGGTGCGTCTGATGCAATTTAAGATTTTGCATCTATTCTATTAGATTAGATTGTATAGGCTTGGCCTTAAAGACATGCCCACCTGCTGGTGATGCCAATCAGAATACGGGACACAACCCATGTTTTTTGGGGATGTGTTAAGATTAGGGCTGGACGATATGACCGAAAATAAAAATTAATTTATTGAACATTTTACCTCAATTACAATTAATGAACGATTATTTTGTTTTGCTTTGTTTTTGTATAATTCACTGACAAGGTTTTTACTGTAAATATGCTCAACTATTAAAGGTGGGATATTTTTTTCCAACGAAAGAGTGTATTTCTTTGTGATTTTAAAATAATAGAAGGAACAAACTATTTATGGTTATTTATTGAATATATCGAACAACTCAAAGCAATCATTGCTTGAAATGAAAACGTCTTATGAAAAAAGTCACATTTTAGTTTGTGTAAAAAGCAAGTTTTCTAAAAACAGAAAATAAATAACTTGCTGTTTTTGGCAAAGAAAATACATTTTAAATATTGTCATGTGAAAAGTAACTTGCATCTCCTGTAAACAAATATTTTAAATAATGCCATGTGCAAAAATGTAAATAGAACAATGCTGATTAAGAGCAAGAGCAGGGCTTGGACAGGGCAGCTCTAATGGATTAGCAGGCTGTGTGCTCATAGCGTTCTAGATTTGAATCTGACAAATTATCGCTAATGCATGTGATCTTCCTCTCAGTGATCTTGTCCTTTCACTCTATATGCAGGTTCTTACTGAGAAACAGTAGCATGTTTACCTTTTCAGGTTTCAGGCAAGATCCTAGGCAGCGGAGTTGGGAAAAATATGGTCATGATTCGGTCGAGAGTTTTAACGAGGTGTTTAAACCCACTGCGCTCCACTATAGCTATGGGAGCCATATCCTTTGCGATGTAGTAACAAATGGCATCAGTTATTTTTTTCTGTCTTGTATCCTTCTCATATTGTGTAGAATTTGTAAATGGTTGTGTTACCGACACCTGCTTTGTGGAGGCACTTGTTGCTGGGCGCTTGTCAGTCTCTCTCTTTTTTTGAGCTATGCACCGTTCATATTCGGTAATGTGATTGTGCTCCAAGTGTTGAAACAGATTGGTGGTATTACCTTTGGTCGTTGAAACGTTTTTTCTTCAGTGTTTACATTTGACTTCATTTTGTTCGGCTCCTGTTGCTCAGTTGACTGTGTTGGAGTTCACCTCCATGCCGCTGACTGGACGGAGCGGAGTCACATGACTACACACGCGGTAGTATGTTTTTAAGGGGAAAGTAACCGACATGGGAAAATTATGTCAGTTAGAGGTTCTGAATTTTGGTTTCGATTACTTTAATCATCCAGCCCTAGTTAAGATCCAAGAATTTTGGTTGAGGGTTCAAAGCTTTGTGTGAAGTAGTGGACACTCAGTTTTCATTTGTAAATACTGTGTATTTTGGGTGATGGGGCGGTCCTGATTACAGGTGATAAATAAATAAAAAGCTGGGTCCTAACCAGCACGATGATTGGCAGACAGGTAATCCTCAGGGGATAGAAGTCAACTGATGCACACATTTCGTGAGTGGTGCACAGAGTTGGGCAGGTTAGTTGCATTTGAGGAGAAGGCAAGGCATCCTGGATTTGTACATTAGGAAATGGGGCAACTATTTAGTATTTTTGGAAGGCTCTCGGGGAGGGGCAGAGAGACTTGTCTTTTTTTATGTTTCTAAATATTTTCTGCTGTTTTATTGTCTATTTGTGTGTTTGTCAGTTGGCTTTTGACCACTGGAGTGCTTGTGTCGGGTGGGAGAGTTGTGATTTCATGTGGTTTGATTTAGCATTTTATGTTGTGTCTATTTGATTTACTTTGTGGAACTAATTTGTGGAATAAGCAGCAGCACCACTTATTCCACAATGAGAGTTCTTCTGCATTTACTTAATTTGTATTTTTGCATTATAATTCCCTCATTCTTAGCAATCTACATCAACTGAAGCTGTTTGGAATGTTAAGAGTGCATCTGGACTATGAGCTGTGCAATTCTTCCTCTCCTCAGTCAGGCACGAACTGCAGTTTAATGTGATCTCATGTTACGTTGAATGAGATCAAACGACTATTCTTTTTTATTTTTATTGTTGGCATTGTTGATAACTTCAACTAATAATTTCAGCCAAACTGGGCAGAACCCAATGATACAAATGATGCAATAGAGTGAGCTGAGAACATGCAAGAGTACCTCTCCTTCCAGGTGTGTCAAAAGAACACTGATGTTGGGGATCATTATTTCAGGTACCAGAGTGCGGAGTTCAGACAGAAAGCTGGAGAAAGCCTTCACACCTGAACCCTCTCTGGCTAGCTCCTCACTCGACTTCTGACCAATCTCCCTGAAATACACATGCAGAACCAGTAAGCTAAATCAGTACAATGTTTGTGGATTAGGATGAAGCATCAGTTAAATGGCAAGTATCAGAAATATTATTAAAGGGTTAGTAAACTCAAATGTAAATAATGCCATTTAGTCTTCCCCACCCTTCATGTCGTTCTAAACCTGCACTTCTTCTGTGAAATACAAACAGAGAAGTTAGACCGAATGTTAGGATGGCCTCAGTCGCCATTCACTTTCATTGGCAGGAAAAAAGATGCAATAAAAATCAGTGACCTAGGATATCAGTACATCATTTTTGTGTTACACACAAAAAGAGAAAAAATGTTTAACAACAGAAGGGTGAGTAAATGACAGAATTTTCACTTTTGTATGACCTATCCCTTTAAGTAATGTCACCTCATGATCTCTCCGACGATGGCCTTGACCCCATAGTCTGTGCTCCAGGCAGACACAGCTTGGGCACACACTGATGCCAGCTGCTCAAAGTGCTGCAAGAGCTGAATCACCTTCACACACGCTCCTTTAAACACACATTACACAAATGACTGTACTAAACTGACATACAGAATAAAATTATAGGCAATAATACATCCCACAACATATTATGCAAGATCAGAAACATCAGTTGTTGCCCTCAGATTACCAAAGAAAACATTCACAGCTGGTGTGCCAATTAGGAGTGAAGTGACTCTTTGCTGCCTGACACATTTACACACACTCCTACACATGGGACATACTCACACGCACACACTGTAAGCTGCAACTCATTCACAAGTTTCCATATCTAGGAGAACTGTGCATATTCAGATTGGCAGCTGATATGACTATGGGTGGGCCCTTACAGCAGAGCAGCCAATCTCCACTGCTCTGCCAAGATTACCCACCAATCAGAGAACAAGAGAACACAACATCCCAGCCAATCAGCTCGTATTTGCCTTGTTTCATCACTGGGCACAATTAATACTTCTAGAGGAGTGTGATCAACTTGGGTCTATACTTTGACACAAAACAAGATTAGGGCCCATGTAAAACTCATTTTGTTCTACCATATGCACTTACATACACAGATTCTGTAAACTCACCCAACATGTGGTTGTATTTCTTCACCATAATTCCTAGCACATGGATGATAGCATCTCTCGTGGATTTGCTCTTCATGTGGCTTATAGTGGGGTTTTCCAGGAGTTTATAGCAGCAGCATGTCACACAACTACACACATTAGATAAGAAAAAACAGAACACTTTGATATATGAAGATACTCTCAGTTACGGCTCTAAAGTATTTCCAACCCAGAAAGCTAGGTTGTTAGAGTGGAAGGATTTAAAAAAAAAAGGCGAGATGTCATCAGAACAGTGAAGTTGTTTCAGAGGCGTTATGTTTCAATGTATCCTTAACATAAACACAGGTAAATTTATTAGGCCAGTAAATAGGAGTTTGAGGTAGTTTTGTAGGCTCAGCACACTTCATAAAAAAATCAAAGTGTGAACGCATGTCATCATTTAGAACATAATCTGACCAAAACTAGCGATGCATTTATTTTAGGAACTATATTGCAGAAGACAAAAATGTTATATGAGAATGTTGAATATAATAATAAAAATATCTAAATCCTTTAAAAAAAAAAGATTAATTCACCTGAGAACATATAAGATATTTAGACATGCTTTTAGAGAATAGATTTTGAATACAAGTCTATTTTGTCTTTACTGCACTCGCAGAAGTATAACGAATTGAAAAAAAAATACATGTATATACAATATACCCTTTTATTTAAGATACATCCTGCTTCTCAAGTAAATGTATTTTGTTTTAAGGATTACTAGACCATTTTAAACGGAAAACAAGACAATTTTTTGCAGTGAAATTCTTTACTGAATTATATTTAAAAAAGTATTTTTCCCTTTAATTCAGTGAATGTCATTTAGAGGTACTATTAAAAGATGATTTTGTCCTCTTTATTGTTAGTAAGCACGTTTAATACAACCTTTTAAGTCAAGGTACAAGCTGAATAATCGGTTAAGAGCTAATGATTAATCGTTGCAACAATTGCCGAATAATCGTAAGATTAATCGATTATCAAAATAATCATTCGTTGCAGCTCTAGTGCAAGCATGATTTTAGTGTGATAAAATCACTTACAAACCTTTTCTGTGAAAATTTATAGCCAATTTTACAACCTCGTTACCATGATGATGTAATGTCAACTAACCCTAAAACAACTGTAAAAATTACAATTTAAACAACTTTACAGCTCAGATAATACACAAGTTTTAACAAAAGACTAAACGCAAGTGCTTTTATATAATTATAAGCTTCACATTGGAGTTTAAACCCTCAAAATGCCATAAATGCTGTTGATTTAGCTTGTTTGAATTGAACCCAGAACATTCCTTTAATACTTACTGACAGTTGTGCAGTATTTTGTAGATATTTTATATGTTTGATACATGTTTAAATTAAGAAAATGATAATTTTTTCTTAAAAGTTTGAAAATTTGATTAAAGTTTGGTCTTACAGTCTTACACACGTTTGTCATTTTGCACATTTAAAAAATGTAATAAATATATATATATATATATATATATATATATATATATATATATATATATATATATATATATATATATACATACACACACACACACACATTTTTTTTCTTTGCTGACTAAATATGACATTTTAGTCAGAGTAAACTGACTAAAATAAATGACAAATCATTGAAAATTTTTAATGGACATTTTTGTCAAAAGACTAAATCTATGACTAAAACAAAAATCATTGAACATTTTGTATTGTTCAGCAGATGCCGTCGATCTGATATTGCACATTTTCATCAGCCCAAATATTCAGAAAAGTCCTGATTTCATCTACTGACCAGCACTGATGATTCATCATTCTACGTTGATCCGTTCACGCAAGCTGGTAGCTAGATATGAAAAATTGGCCCGCACTAGCTCGCCCTCATTTGGCCCGATGGTGGAAATGTGGCTATTCACACCGTTGATAACCTGCAGCGAAAGCATTCACACATCTGCCTCTCTTATCATTCCTTTGTCTGTATTTTGCCCATTACCAGTCTTTTATACACCCCCCTTTGCAGTAGGATCAGTGTCATCATAGTGAAAACAGTGCATATTATGGCCATGTATAGCATAGGGCCATGTATAGCATAGAGATGTGCACGAGTAATAAGAGTACTCGTTCTGCACCAGCTACTCGAGTTTTAAAATCACAACTCGAAAATCGCAAAATCATGTTTTATTCCGCGTTAGCCTGCCATGAGCACCACTGAATTACACTGCATTTCCCCTCTGAATCTCCCACCAAATCTTGTGGTTACAATTGAGTCCACTGGGGGCATTGTGGATGTGTGTCATCGAGGTATTTGATAAGAGAAAAAAACATTTGTGTCTGTGCTTCTAAAGCAAAGCAAAGCCAAGATATATTACAAGGCAATACTTGTAATATTTTGATTCGCATTGAATTATCCTCCATTTGTATTCAGTTCTTTTGAGACATGCAAACCAATGGATGAGGATCTGCTTTAATGGGGAAAGATACAAGGAATTCGGAAGCATTATAAGACTGGTATGTGTGTGTTAAATCTCTGAATACTGACAGAGCGTATTTTATAAAAAGCCAATTTTCACTAATTTCTTTTCTTAATAATAACAACAACATGTGAAATGATAAAAATGTGATAGCCTTTATGTAGACTGAGTTTATATCTGTGCTTTCCCCTCATGCTCTCAGTACTGCAGATCTTGTTTAAAATCTATTTTGTTTTCCATTTTTTATTAATGCATATTGTTCAATAAATTTTTTCCCAAAAGAAAAGGATCTTATGTTGAAACCATTCTTGGTAACTTGTGAAAAATTTAAATTTTACATATACGTGTTATTTTTAATGTGCATTTTAAATCACTACAAAATCTAAAAAATGCAAATTCCTAGTTTAGTGTGTTTCTGCTATGAATGTAGAATTGCAACATGACCAACTGCACATCATCTACTGCATATATATTTGTTTAAATCATCAAGTGGTTTAAACAGCTTCTTTTACTGATTTTGTGTGAATTATGCTAATAGAATAAGGCATGAAGTCATTGATAACATGTTTAGATATCACATTAGTTTAGGTTTTCCATTTAGTCTTGTACACCCTCATATTTAAATGCTCATCTATACACCTCCCACAGAAGTTTGGAGGGTGTCTGAATATTCACAAACAGTATGCCATTGCTCAGCCACTTTAAATGTATTTTTGACAATGAGCAAAGCAGCACTTTGCTTTGAGTATGCCGGGACCGTAAGAATTATCATGATTTACACTGTAAAGTAATAAATCAAGGTTTCACCTGACAAACTCCTCCTCCACTAGGGACAGACTCCACAGTGTGCGAATGTCCAGCTGCAGCAGCTGAGTCAAACACTGAAGAACTGTCTCTCTGTCACTGTCCCACTGCAGAAGACCTTTCCCAGCCACTTTGTCCTTCTTACGACCCTAAAGGACACAGAGAAATCCTTCAAGTTGTGCAAACAACATAATAAACAAGCTCAGAAACACTGGACATTACCCTCAGATTACCAAAGAAATTATTCACAGCTAGTGGGCCCATTAGGAGAGAAGTGACTCTTTGCTGACCGACACATTTACACACACACACAGACACAGACACACAGACACACACAGACACTGTAAGCTGCAACTCATTCACAAATTTCCATATCTAGGAGAACTGTGCATATTCAGAGTGGCAGCTGGTATGACTATGGGTGGGCCCTTACAGCAGTGCAGCCAATCTCCACTGCTCTGCCAAGATTACCCACCAATCAGAGAGCAAGAGAACACAACATCCCAGCCAATCAGCTCGTATTTGCCTTGTTTCATCACTGGGCACAATTAATACTTCTAGAGGAGTGTGACCAACTTGGGTCTACACATTTCATGTTATTTCCTTAGATGTTCAGTAGTACCTTACTTGGCGCAGTGACAATATCCTCCCTATAAGAGTCACTTTCAAGTGTTTCTGTGAGCTTGCAAAGGAGAAAGACGCTCATCTTGATAGCATTGAGCTGTTGTTTGCGGTTTACAGCTGACAGGGACCCAGACAGAAGGAGGGTAGGTAGAGAGACAGACAGCCCCCTGACCACTGTAAACAGAGAGAACAAAGTGATAAGTTGTTGTAAACATAGCTTTGATTCATTGCACCAAAGTGGAAGATTTGATTAGTGTGACTGTAAGAGACACTAACCTTGTATCAGGAGTTCAAGGGTGTCTTCTTTCACCGCCACATCCACCGTGCGACAATGTCTTAAAATATACATGATCAGAAAATTTAGACAAACTCAAGTCTAGTTGGTTGGTCATAATATAAATTTAAACACAACATATCAATTTGTATTGTTATTAAAAGTTTCTGCTCTATGGGTCTCTTATGCAGAATTTCATCACAGGACAATTTGTGTTATCCTCCAGCCCCTATGGTTTCTGTCATGTTTTTGCATTTCAATTGCCTTTTGTACTTTAACAGTTCTATATCAGTTTCCAGTTGTTTCTTTTCAAAAATTGAAAATGGTTCTTGGGCACTTTACATTTAGGCATTTTAATCATTGAAATATCGGTGTTCACACTAACTTCAGTACACTGTACGCTGTGTCAAAGTGTTCTAGGATGCACAATGGCCCCTGGTTTCTCAACGCTGCTTTAAAACCTTGTGAAGAAAAGATACAAGTCAGAAAGAGGGAGGAAATGGGTTCATACATTTTTTAAAGAAATAATGAACGGAGAGTTGTTCAGAATTTAGAGATCAGAACTCACTGTTGAGATGAGAGGGGAGCTGTTTGGCAGACAACACATCCTGAACCACATACTGGTTCACTGCTCCAGACTTCACAAGATCATCCAAACAAATCGGTACGATAAAATCCCACGACATCCCTGCACACCTTAAACAAAACGTACTTTGATTAAAGCGAAAAATTGAGAGTTATGTTGCTATATATATATATATATATATATATATATATATATATATATATATATATATATATATATATATATATATATATATAAAGGATTCAGATCTCTTTTTTGGTCAGTTTATTTGTAAGACACATTCAACATAAATATTGTTATAAATTGTAAAAAATAATAATATATTATAATAGTGATATATCTCAATCGTGCACATTTAACTTTTACCCCTCACGTGTATATATATATATATATATATATATATATATATATATAACAGAAACAACAGAGTAAAAAATACACATGAACACAAAGCAAAACATGCTTGTTTTTTATTAACAGGGAAAGCTACCATGCTATGCTAACTTACAGACTAAACGCGCAAAATATTTCTCTCAACAAATGAAATACTTTCCAAGGTTTCAATTAAAATTATAAGATTCTCGATAGACTCACCGATGAGAAGCGCACTCCGAATAAGTCTATAACAGAGACTGAATCCACAGATATCATTCACTGAACGGTTTGAGTCGCAGCTTTGAATTTCACACAGCGCGCCAAAGGAAGTACGTCATCTCCCCCTCCACGCACGCGCTCTCTCCCTCACTCACTCACACACGCACGCACGCACGCACGCACGCACGCACGCACGCACGCACGCACGCACACACACACACACACACACACACACACACACGCACACACATCTGGCCAGTAGTGGGCGTGACGCAGATTTCGCTGTTTAAGAAGGAAATTGGTACTTTAATTCACCAAAATGGCATTCAACTGATCGCAAAGTAATACTGATGTAAAAAACAGCATCAACACTATTTGAAAAAAGTTATTTTTTATACAATCTAGACAGGCCCCCATTTCCAGCAGCCATCATTCCAACACCTTAGCCTTGGTAGAAAACCGCTTGAAATCTATGGCAAGTGCTACAGGAAGCGTGGGGTGAAATGTCACCTGAGTATCTGGACAAACCGACAGCTAGAATCTCAAGGATCTGCAAAGCTGTCATTGCTGCACAATTGAGGATTTTTTGATGAGAACTCTTTGATGTAGTTTAATAAGTTCTGAATTTTTTTTCAGAAGTAGTCATTTTTCATGGCATTAATGTCCTGATTATACAATTGTGATCAGTTGAATGCCACTTTGGTGAATAAAAATACTAATTTCTTTCTATAATGCAACATCTGTACATTATTCAAAACTTTTGGCCACCAGTGCATAGTCACACATACAAATATAATGCATTCTTTTTGCACTTACTGTAGCACTTATGAAGAATTGCATATACATTAACACTTCCACATGTACATATGCCATTCTGTTATATGTCCTGTTAATTGTATGTCTATTTATACTCTTACCTTGTTGTATGTTCTGTCTCTCACTGTAATGTTGTGTGCACTTGATTCTGCTATCACAAAAACCAAAATACCTTGTGTACCTGGGAACACTTGGTAATAAAGCTCATTCTGATTCTAAAGTGTGTACTTTCAGAGGTGGAAAGCAACGAATTACGTAATACTCTCGTTACAGTACTTGAGTATTTGTTTCACATTTTTTTTTCAACCTTTTTAAAATTAAATATTCAACTTCACTACAGTTATTTTTCACCACAATTTCAAAGTACAAAAAAATAAACAATATTTCTGAATTTTGGGGAAGAAGAAAGTTATAAGCACTAACTAAAACGCTCTGTGCTCAGCATATATTATTACAATTTATTTATTTATATTATTACAACTGTAATACAATAACACATATATAGAACAACCACTTTTAGTGTTTAAATCAATCATATCTCTCACTAAATACGGTGTGAAAGGTTTATTTTTGTCTTATTTTATTCAGTTGGCATGTAAACTGTAGGAGTTGATAACAGTTTACATAATAATCTTTTATATACATGCCTTGACATTTATGCTTTTTTCAGTTGCTTAAAAACACATTAATGCTAATACTGCATTCAGTGTTAAAAGATAACACTGTATTAAGCACAAACTGGGCTACAATAATGTTTGTATTTTTGAGAAAATAATGTTTATGCATGGTTTTTGGATCTTGTAGGCTAGAGTTTTTGCTACAAAATAATGTGAAATTGATGATTTTCTAATATGGGCACATTTAAAGTGCATTTTACTCATTTACACCTGAATCCATATTCAGGTGTAAATGAGTAAACAAGCTTTGTTGATGATAATGAGGCAGCATAAACACTAGATAAACTATAATCTAAACATTCATATAATTTTTATATCATATTACATATCATATTTATATCATACAGCATACAATTTAAATACCTGCTTTAGCCGAAACAGCATTTAAATGTAACTAAAACTTGCTTATTAGGACATATTTCAAATGTCAATACTCTGAATCCTGGCTGGCAAGTCTGGAAACAGTCCCACTAGTAAAATATGTACATGTTTATATAAAATAGCATTGTCAACTAATGAAAAGTAAATGACTTACTCGTCCAAAATTGTATCCTTGGCTGGATCAAGTCACTCTTCAAAATACAAACGTTCATCGGAGTCCCGCTCTTCTTCTGAGGAAAATTGTAACTGTTCCTTACTATCCAGGAGTTTCCTCACTTGTGTATCATTTTGTCTTTCAAACGTGCAGAAAAATGAACAAACTTGTTGTTTTTAAGACAAAGTCGGGCCGTTTACCATTTGCATTGATCGCCTCAGCACATTAGCGTATGAATAGCGCCCTCTGCCCGTGGGTGCGATCACATTAGAGATAATTTAGCTGAGACAGGAAAATTGTACATCGCTTTGTTTCATACAGATTACATTGCAGGATAATATTTAAAATTTTTAGTACTTTTAAATTTAAATTTAAAGTTTTAAATTTGAATTGTTTTATTTAAAAGTAGACATTTTAAGCTTTCTTTAGACACATGTTTCATGTTTGTGTGATAAGTATTCGCGGAGTTTTAGTTCATTTCTGTGACGTGTTTTAGATATATGGTCGTGAACACAGAGACTGCTGAAAGCTCACCCTTTTTATTTTCTTTATTTTACAAAACACAATGTTTTGTTGTTATTGTGAGTGTACACACATAAAAGTAGAACCTTTATAGTCTCTAATGATGTCTTACACTTATCCGTATGCCCCAAAATGACGGAGAATGTTATGTTGTTTCCGCTGTAATGACGAAAAATCCAGCAGGACACGCCGGCGCGTCCGTCGACCCCAGAGGGTTAAAACCAAAAAATGTTTAACCATAATTTGACTTGCAAGTGTAAAGCAACTTGTAAGAACTTAATACCTCAGCAAATGGGGTTAAAACCATTGTATTGTGATTTCCACATGGTAGCGCAACCATTTTCAATTGTTCTAATAATACGAACATTTTCTTGAGTACCAAATTAGCATGTTAGAATAATTTTGCACGGAATAGGTGACACAGTATATTTTTGCCATCAAGGGTAAAGAAAATTTTTATAAATACCACTTAAAACTATTATTTCAAACCGTAATAATAATTTACAGTTAATGATTCGGTTCAATGATTTTGACCTTGGTGAAAGGAAGCATCACTTTATTTAAAAAACAAAAATGTCTTTGCTTTCTAAAAATAGAAACATATATAATATAGAACTTTTTGTGCACTCAAAATATCAACTTGCATGCTCAAAATTTAATCTTACTTGCACAGAACATTTTTGTGCGCTCAAAATATAATTTTGCGGGCGCAGAATTTTGGCACATATATAACTCCATGCTGAAACGAAAACACGCTGCTCATGCCCCGCTCACGGCCCACTCACGGAGGATATGTGAAACCGGCAGTAGTTCTGGGTGAATAGAATTTTATTGAGTTCACCACTTTACATGACCATCATCATTAGCGAACATTAGAACAACAATACATGCAAAGTTAATCTGCAAATGGTGCATATGAATCCAGTTCCCCGGTGATAACAGTCTTTATGGGCAAATAGAATGCAAAACAATGCAGCACTACTGGGTTTTACAACACATACAGCGTCACTGAGTTTGTTTGACAAAATATGCTTTTCCTCTCAGAATAACCTGCTTTTAACTTGACAACATTAGCATCACATCTTGTAATACAGACAATATTTAATACCACCTTAACGGAATAGTTCACCCAAAAATTCTGTCTATTTACTAACCCTCATGCCACCCCAGATGTGTATGAATTTCTTTCTTCTGCAGAACACAAACAAGGCTTTATAAAAGAATACCTCAGCTCTGTAGGTCCATACAATGTAAGTTAATCGGTATCAAAACTTTGAAGCTCCAAAAGCACATAAAAGCAGCATTAAAATAATCCGACCACAGTGGTTAAATCTATGTTTTCAGAAGTGATATGATAGGTGTAGGTGAGAAACAGATCAGTATTTAAGTTCTTTTTTAATTTCAATATCCACTCACTTTTTTATATATTCTTATTTTGTTTTTGGCGATTCACATTCTTCATGTATACTATCATCTACTGGGCAGGGAGGATAATTTATTGTAAAAAAGGACTTCAATATTGATCTGTTTCTCACCTACACCTATCACATCACTTCCGAAGAATAAGATTTAATCACTTGAGTTGTTTGGATTATTTTTATGCTGCCTTTATGGGATTTTTAGAGTTTAAAAATATGGTACCCATTCACTTTCATTGTGAGGACCTACAGAGCTGAAATATTCTTTTAAAAATCTTTGTTTGTGTTCAACTGAAGATTATGCTATATCAACAAATATAAAATAAATATAAATATGCATATGAAATGTGAAGTGAATTCTCAATTTTCAGTGGTTATTTAAAAACTGACATTTTAAGACAGTTTTAATTGATTTATCAACACAGTGGGAATATTTCCCAAAGTCCTGAATAACAAATTCCTGTATTTTTATTGAACTTTTATTTTGACAGGACTGTGTTAAACTGTATCATGATGACCACGAGGTCAGAGTTCATGAGAAAACACGCGTGGATCGTGTTGTCAGACTCAAAGCACACATAGATCTCCTTTTAATAATATAAATACCTGCAAGTTCCCTACATTTATTTTATTCAGTTTATCATGTGCACATGATTGAATTAATAGTGAAACGATTGAATTCCTCGGGAATAAACTGGTAAGTGCATACCGATGTTTATTGTAGAGTTTGACAGCTGACGCGGTTTAAACAGATCAAAGCAGCATTTAACAAAATCAGTGTTTCAGATAAAATTTACATTATCCTACAATATTTGTAAATACATAGATCAAATCAGTCATATTGGCACTTCTAGGTTTGTCTTGTAGCAATTTATGTACACAACACAAAGTTGCAGTGCACGTCAAAAAGTGTTCATATAAGAATAATCTTGATTAGTTTTTGTTTGTTTTTAATAGAACGATGGAGTATTTACCGGAGTCAAACGCGAGATATAAAGATGTGGATTACTGGAACGAGCGGTACCGGACGGAGAAGAGCTTCGAGTGGTTCGGAGACTTCACCAAATTCGAGCATATACTAAAGGAGCATGTGGAGTTGCAAGAAGACATTTTGATGCTTGGTAGGTCAGCCGATAACAACATTATAAAATTTCTTTTTGTAGCCTCTTGTTCAGTTTGATCGGTTAATATTATCCGCGCATCTCTAGAGTTGAGCCAAAGACAAATTTGCCCGAGACGGACCACTTGATATAAAATTAATGGGAGAAATTGTAACGCCCAATATGGCGGATGTAGAAAAGGAAGTCCCGCCTTACACGTAAAAGTGTCCCAAATGACGCACTATGCACTCACAGTATGTGCACTCAGCCATGTAGTGTATGAATTTTCAAAGTGTAGTATAGTCCTAAATGTAACACAATGATTTTTTTACTGCACAAAGCATTTGCTGTTTAACAGCTGACGGAAGTGACGTTTATGCATGCGATGTGTTGTTGCCTCAGTTCGGTTCAACACTTGTATCTCAAACAACGTACATACAGTGTGGTTTGTTGGTAAAGCGTTCAAGTGCAGTCTTCACTGAAGTTTCGCAAGTTACATTTTCCATTATTTACTACTGATTTGTTAGACCAGCAATGCAGCCAGATAACTCCGCCCCTTCCGCTACTTACGGCAAGCATTGAGTGCATGAAGTGTCCATCATTCCACACACTATTATTTCAGTTGAAGAAGTGCATCATCAAGGTACTCGTAGTACACTTTTTTTTTCATTGCAGAATTTCAAAACGTACACATCAAAATGCCCTAGAATAGTGCAGAAGTGTGTGGTTTGGGATGTAGGTAATCACTTTTTAGATACAGACATTGCCTGTCCATCAACTCGAGAACGTGCATGTGTATTAGCTGGACCAGCCTGAAAAATAGAAGAGAGCCAAAGAAGCACAATTTATGCTATTGTTGTTGTTAGATTTAACTGCTGACTTGAAATGCAGTTGTCAGAAGTTTACATAAACCTTGGCCAAATACATTTAAACTCAGTTTTTCACAATTCCTGACATTTAATCATAGAAAACATTCCCTGTCTTAAGTCAGTTAGGATCACTACTTTATTTTAAGAATGTTAATATCAGAATAATAGTAGAGATAATTATTTATTTCAGCTTTTATTTCTTTCTTCTCATTCCCAGTGGGTCAGAAGTTTACATACAAATACTGTTAGTATTTGGTAGCATTGCCTTTATATTGTTTAACTTGGGTCAAACGTTTTGGTTAACCTTCCACAAGCTTCTCACAATAAGTTTATGGAATTTTTGTCCATTCCTCCAGACAGAACTGGTGTAACTGATTCAGGATTGTAGGCCTCCTTGCTCACACATGCTTTTTCAGTTATCATTGGATTGAGGTCAGGGCTGCCACTCCAGATGGATGGCCACTCCAATACCTTGACTTTGTTGTCCGTAAGCCATTTTGCCACAAATTTAGAGGTATGCTTGGGGGTCATTGTCCATTTGGAAGACCCATTTGCAACCAAGCTTTAACATACTGGCTGATGTCTTGTGATTTTGCTTCAATATATCCACACAATTTTCCTCCTTCATGATGCCATCTATTTTGTGAAGTGCACAAGTCCCTCCTGCAGCACACAACATGATGCTGCCACCCCCATTCTTCACGGTTGGGATGGTGTTCTTTGGCTTGCAAGCCTCACCCTTTTTCCTCAAAACATAACAAGGATCTTTATGGCCAAGCAGTTACATTTTTGTTTCATCAGACCAGGACATTTCTCCAAAAAGGAAGATCTTTGTACCCATTTGCACTTGCAAACTGTAGTCTGGCTTTTTTATGGCAGTTTTGGAGCAGTGGCTTCTTCCTTGCTGAGCAGCCTTTCAGATTATGTTGATATAGGACTTATTTTACTGTGGATATAGATACTTGTCTACCTGTTTTCTCCAGCATCTTCACAAGGTCATTTGCATTTTTTTTCTGGGATTGATTTGCACTTTGCACACCAATCTACGTTCATCTCTAGGAGACAGAATGCATCTCCTTCCTGAACGGTATGATGGCTGCGTGGTCCCATGGTTTTTATACTTGCGTACTAATGTTTGTACAGATGGGAACGTGGTACCTTTCCTGTTTGGAAATTGCTCCCAAGGATAAACCAGACTTGTGGAGGTCCACAATTTATTTTCTGAGGTCTTGGCTGATTTCTTTTGATTTCCCAATGATGTCAAGCAAAGAGGCACTGAGTTTGAAGGTAGGCCTTAAAATACATCGACAAGAACACCTCCAATTCAGTACACCTCCAATCAGAAGCTAATTGTCTAAAGGCTTGACATCATTTTCTGGAATTTTCCTATCTGTTTAAAGGCTGTTACCTTAGTATATGTAAACTTCTGACCCACTGGAATTGTGATATAGTCAATTAAAAGTGAAAAAATTGTTGGAAAAATTTGTCATGTCATGCACAAAGTAGATGTCCTAAACGACTTGCCAAAACTATAGTTTAATAATATTAAATCTGTAGAGTGGTTAACAAATGAGTTTCAATGACTTCAGCCTAAGTGTATGTAAACTTCTGTATGTTTTTTGATCGTATACTTGACCAACCATTTTGGAGATATCTGTCTTTCCCCATTCAAGTAGATCGGAGCTGTATTTATATGCCGCTTGTATCAATAGAAAATAGCTGCCCGGGAGCATTCCATAGATGTTCGCCGAGTGGACTGACTTGCCTTGAAAAGGACTTTGGTTAAGTGCTCACATCTCTAGATGTGAGCTCCAGGGGGTAACTGTAGGCTACTGTTTTTATGGGGAAAAAAATATGTCTTAAAATGTACAATAATGTGTCTCAAACATGTTCCTTGAGTAGAATTGTGTTTTATTTTGTCCTTCTATTGGTTATTTAGCATGCAGTATTTTTGCTTAGAAAATTAAAGTAAATTGCTACAGGGACAATGCCCTTGGTGTGTCCTGTGGTAAAGGGCCTTCCTCAGGGGAACATTAGTGATTGATATCACTTTGTGTTTCCATTTTCCAATATTCATTAAAGCACTTATAGCTATATTAACAAATATAGCTTAACAAACATGATCTCCCATCTTATGGTTGGCCTGGAAGAGAAGCCCTGGTTCCTTGGTACTCTCAAGTATTCAATAATTGTACTTGCAGTTTTGCCATTTATGAGAATAATGGCAGGCAGACAAATAAAGAGCTGAATTATTTGTGTTGAATATTCTGCAGCCAACAATGGTCTTTAAATTTACTCCAACTGCAGTGCTGTATTCCAACTCTAGAGGGCAGTGTTGGACTGGCTGAATCCATTGTGTGTGATTACGTACTCAGCCAGTGGTGTATTGGAGATTAGTGTGGACCTCTGACATGCTCTCTGAGCTCCATATCTGTTCTTCAATGCATTGACATGAGCTCCCATTCCCCAGAGGCTGGTTCAGCCATATCTCAACCCAATTACCAATCAAACAGCCACCATTCACAAACTTGTACTGTTTAAAAAATGTGCATTAGTTAAGGAGCTAGTATGGATCGGTGTTGAGTTTAAATTCCTCCATGTTTAGTGAGCAATGGTCCTGAATGTGGGGCTTGAAGCATTGCCATGGGCACACATGTAACCTTGGAGTAGCAACGTAGGTATCAAGCTGAGAATGTTGTGATTTAAGACGATATAGGTGGGTTGTTTTTTTGAGGTTGCCAAATTAATAGAAAATCGTTTTATGCAAATTAAAAACAGACTATTTTCAAACATTGCGTTTAGTAAGTAAGATTAGTCTAAATTAGTGGTTATTAACCTGAGGGTCCCAAAGGGGTTGTGGAAAACGTATTTTGAAGGAGTGTAAATTTTTTTGTAATTCTTAAAAGGGGGTCGCACTTGCAAAAAGGTTAAGAACAACTGGTCTAAATTCAGCACTGGCCCAATGGGGCGAGGGACGTTTCCATCAACTGGCCCAAACTGGCAACAGACATGTCTGTGATTGGTTGCGAGTTGGGTATTGAAAATGTAATGCGTTAATTTCTGCGATTAACACGTAAAAAAATTAATGCAATTAATGCTGTATACGCTTTATGCACTTCCTGAATACTCCCTAATATTTTCCTCCACTTCTTGGGGCTAAAATTGGCATATATACGTTTCCAGGAGGTACATGCTCGATTTGACGGCACGTCCTAGCACAGAAACTGTGTGGAGCACAAAGTCACTTTCGACTGTTACTGTAATGGTGGAGTTAAATTCAATCTATTTATTTCAACTTGCCAGAATAATAACACATCTAGTTTAATGGCACAAACATTTAAAGTTAACTCAATCACACCCTTGAGTACTGATTTTTGTTCCAGCCATGGTTATGCAAAAATGTACTATAAGCATGTTCAACCTGACTGCGTGTTGGCAATGCAGTAGCAAAGCTCTCGCATCTGCGTTCACATACTTGCATAGAGTATGTTTTAGACTACGCAACGTATGACCCGGCCATAATAAACATGGGAGTGGATTTACTGTATGGACAATGGAGACTTCACTAGCAAGCAGTGAGCCAGGTGTGGAAGAGATACAGGCAAGCTGCAGTATTGCTTCGCATCACCCAAAAACACACTCTCATTTTTATGTCAGCGTCAAAGCAAAAACGTGCGAGAGAGACCCAGTGTGTGTGCGCGCGATAGAGACTGAACGGCAGCCAGAGATAATGATAGTTTATAGATTTTAAACTTTAGCAAATTAAACTTCAGCATTCAATTTTTTTTAACTCCGTATGTATAGTATTTCATACACAGTGGCTATTTATCTTGCCAATAAAGCTTGATATAATTTGAATCTGCCCATCTGATCCTATCATTAAAATGTCCACTGGAATATGGCAGATATTTTGCCCAACTTTTAATTACAGCATGTCACATTTATTTTATGGCATATAAACATATACGTTTATCAAACATTTATACCTGTAGAAATCTCTAATGAACTTTATTCGCTGACAAAAATAAATAGTATTTTAACATTTATTTTAACAATGTTTAAAATAAATGATGACTAACAAATTTCTTGCGAACTCTTTGCGAGAAAGTATAAATATACATTTATGATTCTTTGTTAATGTACAATCGCGATTATTCACAAAAAAACCTGCTATTAATTAGTTATGTTTTTTTAATTGATTCACAGCACTAGTTAAAAGCAACTCCTGCAGAAAACGCATAGAACTAAATGGAATAGTGTATTAGTATAAATAACTGGCACTTTTCACAGTGAGTTAATTGCGGTTGTAATCGTAATCTCCATTATTTCTTTCGATTTGTTCTGTAGCCCTGTCTCTCCCTATCTTTTATTCTCCACACAGACACCCTTTCTACACTCGTATCATGTTCCCAGAACATCCCACCATCTCAAACACAACACAGCACTCTGTTACCTTTCTTAGCTTTACAACATTGAGAGACAGTCCCACACACACCGTTTTCTTGTGTGCCTCACCTGTGATCACTGACAAATGGAATGTAATCATCTTTATGTAACACTCCAGACAAGATTACCTTACTACTGAATTGCTGCTAAATTGCTTAGGGTGGGTGGTATTCTCTTAAGTTTTTTTTTTGTCATATGATTGTGAAATGTTCTCTCTTGAATCGATCCAGTTTGGTCCTTCGCAGTCCTTTTTTCCCCCACACTCTTTGTGTATGTGTGTAACATGTCAAATGGAACAGGGCATAATTGGATGCTTTATTAAATTTTTTTCATGCTCAAGGATATTGCTTTCTCTTCTTGCTCCAACTCAGAATTGCCGCAACAACATAAGTGTCCTCCCTTACCTATAATGGACTGGCTCAGGGTGGATTCCTGAGCAAGCTGTTAAGGATGTGTGGGGGCCTGGGAAGTTCAGCGAGTATTGACGCTGACTACCACCCCTGGAGACGTGAGTTTGAATCCATGGTGTGCTGAGTGACTCCAGCCAGGTCTCCTAAGCAACCATATTGGCCCGGTTGCTAGGGAGGGTGGAGTCACATGGAGTTACCTCCTTGTGGTCATGATTAGTGGTTCTCGCTTTCAATAAGGCACGTGGTAAGTTGTGCGTGCATCACAGAGAATAGCATGAGTCTCCACATGCTGTGAGTCTCCGCGGTGTCATGCACAGCGAGCCACATGATAAGATGCACAGATTGACTATCTCAGAAGTGGAGGCAAACTCAGTCCTCCACCACTCAGATTGAGGTGAGTAACCACGCCACCACAAGGACCTAGTAAGTCATACGACCCATTGGGCATACCAAATTGGGGTGAAAAGGGGATTAAAAAAAAGGGTGTGTGTGTCTCAAGTTTTTGAGGTTGTGTAACGGGTTTTTGCATAAGGAGAGTAATGGAAGCCTGCAGTTAACGTTAGCAGATTCTATCACATGGAGGGGTGGGGTTCAGATCCCATCCTGCATTTCTCCTATATTTGTAGATGAAGAGTGCTATAGAGTGGCATGCCATGGAAAAATGGATTGTCTTTGCAGTGTTGCACTCTAGACCTGTGTGGAAAAATGTTTTAAAAAAAATGTCATGGCAGTCTCCACAAGCATTTGCACTGAAAACAAATGGTGGAAAATGTGTAGAGAATCCAAGTACAGGACAGAAAATAAGTGCAGACTATTTCACAAACATAACTAAGAAAACAAAGAAGAATATAAAGTTTTGCCGGTGAATATGTACTGTACTTGCTAATACAAGCCTCAAATGAAACTCTGATTCGCTTTCCTAGCAAAACTTTGGCAGAATTTCATAATGACCTTTTACCTCTATGAATTTGCATCAAACCAGCCAATCATTTACATTTATGCATTTGGCAGACGCTTTTATCCAAAGCGACTTACAGAGCCCTTATTACAGGGACAATCCGCCTGGAGCAACCTGGAGTTAAGTGCCTTGCTCAAGGACACAATGGTGGTGGCTGTGGGGCTCGAACCAGCATCCTTCTGATTACCAGATTACCAGTTATGTGCTAAAATTTGAAGCACTGCCCTTGCCCCCAGTGGCCAAAGCTGGAAGTGTTGTTGAAAGTATGGGCACGTGTGTCCTCTAGTTTTTGGTTGAAATGTCCACAGAGTGGTGCCAAAAGCTCTAATTTTTGTTTTAAATTATGTAATTCAGTCAATGGGACTTCATATTTCTTAACTCTACCCAAACACCAACCATACAGTGCATCCGGAAAGTATTCACAGCACTTCACTTTTTCCACATTTTGTTATGTTACAGCCTTATTCCAAAATGGATTAAATTAATTATTTTCCTCATAAATCTACAAACAATACCCCATAATCTTTGCAAATTTATAAAATAAATAAATAAATAAATAAAAATCACATGTACATAAGTATTCACAGCCTTTGCCATGACACTCAAAATTGAGCTCAGGTGCATCCTGTTTCCACTGATCATCCTTGAGATGTTTCTACAACTTGATTGGAATCCACCTGTGGTAAATTCAGTTGATTGGACATGATTTGGAAAGGCACACACCTGTCTATATAAGGTCCCACAGTTAACAGTGCATGTCAGAGCACAAACCAAGCCATGAAGTCCAAGAAATTGTCTGTAGACCTCAGAGACAGGATTGTATAGAGGCACAGATCTGGGGAAGGGTACAGAAAAAGTTCTGCAGCATTGAAGGTCCCCATGAGTACAGTGGCCTCCATCATCCGTAAATGGAAGAAGTTTGGAACCACCAGGACTCTTCCTAGAGCTGGCCGCCCGGCCAAACTGAGCAATCGGGGGAGAAGGGCCTTAGTCAGGGAGGTGACCAAGAACCCAATGGTCACTCTGACAGAGCTCCAGCATTTCTCTGTGGAGAGAGGAGAACCTTCCAGAAGAACAACCATCTCTGTAGCACTCCACCAATCAGGCCTGTATGGTAGAGTGGCCAGATGGAAGCCACTCCTCAGTAAAAGGCACATGACAGCCCAACTGGTGTTTGCCAAAAAGCAACTGAAGGACTCTCAGACCATGAGAAACTAAATTCTCTGGTCTGCTGAAACAAAGATTGAACTCTTTGGCCTGAATGGCAAGCGTCATGTCTGGAGGAAACCAGGCACTGCTCATCACCTGGCCATTACCATCCCTACAGTGAAGCATGGTAGTGGCAGCCTCATGCTGTGGGGATGTTTTTCAGCGGCAGGAACTGGGAGACTAGTTAGGATTGAGGGAAAGATGAATGCAGCAATGTACAGAGACGTCCTTGATGAAAACCTGTTCCAGAGCGCTCTGGACCTCAGACTGGGGCGAAGGGTCGCTGTCTTGTTTTAAGATGAACATAAGCACACAGCCAAGATAACAAAGGAGTGGCTACGGGACAACTCTGTGAATGTCCTTGAGTGGCCCAGCCAGAGCCCAGACTTGAACTCGAGTGAACATCTCAAGAGAGATCTGAAAATGGCTGTGCACCGATGCTCCCCATCCAACCTGATGGAGCTTAAGAGGTCCTGCAAAGAAGAATGGGAGAAACTGCGCAAAAATAGGTGTGCCAAGCTTGTAGCATCATACAGAAAAAGACTTGAGGCTGTAATTGGTGCCAAAGGTGCTTCAACAAAGTGAATGTCTGTGCCATTAAACTGAATATTTTATTAAATATGTTGACTGTAACTTGTTTAATTTACTTTAACTTACATGTTTAGCAATATTCTCTTCAAACTGCACTGCCATGACCGTAGTGTTCCAAACGCCTTCCAAAATGGTCAGAAATCTAGGGGAAACCATTGATAATCAACAAAATGTCACAGACCACATCTCAAAGACAGCACAATCATGTAGATTTACACTCTACAATATCAGGAAGATAAGACCCTTCTTCTCTGAACATGCCACACAACTTCTTGTTCAGTCACTTGTCATAACTAAACTGGACTACTGTAACTCTCATTGCAGGGCTCCCTGCATGCGCAATTAGACCCCTGCAAATGATCCAGAATGCAGCATGTCTGGTCTTTAATAAACCAAAGAGAGAGCATGTTACACCACTCCTTGTCTCTCTCCACTTGCTGCCGGTTGATGCAAGTATCAAATTCAAGGCTCTGATGCTGGTGTACAGAACAGTCACTGGGTCTGCTCTATTATACCTAAAATTATTTCTGCAGAGCTACATTCCCATCAGAAGCCTGCGTTCGGCTGAGGAAAGGCACCTTTTTGTACCAACACAACGAGGCACTAAAACACTTTCCTGGACTTTCGGTTTCATCATACCACATTGGTGGAATGAACTTCCCAACTCAATCCGTGAAGCTGACTAATTTTCTATCTTAAAAAAACAGCTAAAACACATCTTTTCCTTGAGCACTTAACCAGTCAAAAAAAAAATAAAAAAAATAATTCTTGTTGCAATTAATCTGGCTTGAATACTACTATTCTGATGCTAGTGAAACTTTGTAATACAGCACTTTTCAAACCACTTTCTCCTTAAGATGATTCACTTATAATGTATTCCTCTTTTGTAAGTCACTTTGCATAAAAGCATCTGCCAAATGAATAAATATAAATGTAGTTGACTTGAAAGATAAAACTCACTGTAGAAGTGGACCGTTCAGACTGGCTGAAGAGCCAAATACCAACGGGTGATCCATGTGTTAGCATCCTTCATGCGGTGGAGCCACTGCAGAGGAGTGTGATCGGAGCAGAGGGTGAAGGCCTGCCCCAGCAGGTAGTGGCAGAGGGTAAGAACAGCCCACTTAATCGCAAGACACTCCTTCTTGATTGTACTATACTTTGTCTCACTGAAGGAGAGCTTGTGACTAATAAACGGCACTGGCCGTTCCTCCCCTCCTATCTCCTGCGAGAACACCGCCTTCAGCCCCTTTTCAGATGCATCGGTCTGCAAAATAAAGGGGAGAGAGAAGTCAGGTGCAGGCAAAAGTGTCCCCCACAAAGGAAGGACTTTACCATCAGGAAAGCCTGTTGGCACGACTCTGTCCACTGGACCAGATTGGGGGCCCCCTTTTTAGTAAGGCCAGTCAGCGGGCTGGTGACATCAGAATATCTAGGCACAAACCTCCTGTAGTAGCCAGCCAACCCCAAAAACTACCTTACCTCCTTTTTGGTCTTGAGCGTCAGGCAGGCCACGATCGCTGCGGTTTTGTTAACCTGTTAACCTAGCACTGGAAGGGAAAGTTTTGTCATGCTTGATGCAAAAATGTTAGATTGGTGCTAGTTAGTAATTCGGTAAGTGTGGGATTGATTTCATGGTACATTAACTTTTTGAAGCAACATTTAAATTTTCCTGATGTTAAGAATACATTTTTACCATACATGATTTACACACACACAAAGGTTTTTGCTCTAACCTGATTCAGTCGTGGACAGTGGTTCCACATGTTTGAAATGAGTTTCCTTAACTCAAAATTACTATGTAATCTGAACACAAACACTTTGTGTAGAAAGAACCTAGTTGAATTGGGTACACCCAACAAAAGTAGACATGTCAATGTAACTCAAATAAATGTTATTTCTTTATGCACTATCTAGTGAAAGTGAATCGTAGTATGCTATATAAATGCTGGTTGGAAGCACTACAGAGTGTAGTTTAATAACTATACTATGCTTAGCACAACATTTGATCAACGAAGTGAGTGATCAACCCAAAATTCCAAAAACTCCAACACAACAGAAACTTTTCTCAACATAATAAAACATTAAACACTAACAAGTATCCCACTTTATATTAATCTAGCTCAAAGGTACATAATATAACACTTAATTTTAGAATGTACTCTCCCTATTGAGTGCCATACAGAGCATGATGGGAAATGGAAATCCCCTGCCCAGTTTCATTAATGCTACAAAATATATTCATATAGTTCCATGTAAACTTCCATTTTACAAATTTAAATAGATGTCACAAATTGATTTTATTGCGTTCCAAGAATTGTGTTGCTTTAGTTCCTTTTAAATAGGTAAATTGAACAAACAGCAAAATTCCTTTTTTAAGTGTAGAATCAAGGATTCCAGGAGTGCCGTGTAATAATTTTGCAAATCTGTGTGTAAGTGTCTGTATTTCTAATATGTGTTCTAAAGTGTTTTTTTTCCCCCGCACTCACTCAGTGGGCAAACTCCCATTCATTAAAGTCAATGCTGACAGAAGTGAAAGAACACAGAGAGAGAGAGAAGGAGGGAGGTGAGAGGGTGATCTTTGAAGTGTCCGTGACAGCTCATACGAGCAAACCATCTGCAGGGTACCCCCTATTTACACTCATACTCTCTATCTCTCACTCTTTCTCTCTCTCCCTCGGTTGCTATTGGTTGTACTGCCATAACCCCACTGCAGAATCGATCGAAGTAACAAAGAACGAGGAACGAAGTGTTCAAATATGTTTTGTTTTGTTCTAGAACAATCACATTTCAACTACAAAGAAATCCTGAGGAGTTGGTGGGAACTGATTGTTAAATGAACAGCTCTGAATTGAGACTTTAAAATGAACTTGTGAGTCACAATTGGACAATGTGCATGAATCAGCATGCTAATTCACACTGCAAGCTTTGTTTCTTTTTTCCCTGCTCTCGGCATTCATTAACCCTCTGAGACACGTAACGTGTGCTGAACCAGGACTGCTTTACGATGATGGCGAGGTCCAGCTCAGCTGCAGCTGTGTGCAAAATACAGCGCACTTTATGAATGAATGAATGAATCAATGAAAGGCTGAATGAGGGAGCAAATGAATGAAAGGTGGGGGAAGGGAGGGCTGCGGTGGTATGCGGTATCTCCTCGGCCCTGCCTGCCCTTATTTGTTTTTCCTCCCTCTTGTCCTGTCATCTGATTGGCTGAGAGGATGCTGCTGGAAGTTACTGCAGTCATGTGGGGGTTACCCCCAAACCATCATCACAACCGCTGCAGTTTATGAATGAAAGTTGGAAAAACTGAATGAAATTATGTGTGCATTTAAGAGAGATGTGTGTTTGAGTGTTATCATCATATTTTGTTCTGATTAAATTGAAAAGGTCTGTTTTGGTTATATGAATGTAATTTGTACACCATATTATGCATAAGACCTGTAGTGTGTGTGACTTTGTAAAAAATGCGCACTTCAATAAATGAGGTAATCAAATTAAGTGTGCTTGAGTGTGTTTGATCATTTTGTTCTAATTAAATGGGAATATCTGCTCTGTTTTGGTTGTATCAATATATTTAGTTTGTATACTGTGTATGCATTAGACCAGTTGTGTTTTTTGATATTGTGTGTTACACATGATCTGGTAAAAATTGGTAGTTTTTTAGTAGTTTCTATAAGAGTACATACAGTTTGTGTGTTCACATGGAAATTTGTTCAGTCATATAAATACATTTTTAATAAATACTGTCTAAGACCTGTAGTGTTTGTGTCATTATGTTTGTGAGCTTGTAAAATGTGAATTTCTGATAGCTAAATGTGTGTGTGTGCTGTGTTTGGCATTGTAGAAAATCTGTTTTTGTGTTGGACCTCAGAATATGTTGCTTATTTGTTTGCAGTTCAGAAGATATGTGCCTTCCTTTCTCCTCTATTCTCTCTGATATTCGTGTCTGGAATATTAACTGGGTTACCCGGGCAACGGGCTCAGATGATAGATGGGCTCTCCTTCGATAAATGGGCCAATGGATGCACACGGAAGAACACTGCTTGTGTATATGTGATTTATGAAAGGCTTAGCTTTAAGCCTATACCTAATAACCAACACACACACTCATGCACAATTCTTATTTCCATATGGACTTAAACAATCAATGCTGACTCACATAATCGTTTATTTCCAGCATAAATTTCTCTAAGTAAATTTTTGTTAAGTCGCATATACGCTGTTTGAGGCTCTTTTCTGAAACTTTTCATTTGCACAGCACATAATCACACAGCTTTCACCTCAACCTTTGAATAAGACAACAGTCCTTCCCTTCTTTGGATCTGTATGATGTTTGTCTTTGACATATTAGATTATTTTTATAAGCTCTATTACTGAGACTGTCCGTTGTGAGAAGTTAGTCATCTGGGATAGTTTAGCCAAAATGTAAAATTCTGTCATAATTTACTCTCCCTTATGTTGTTCCAAATCTGTATGACTTTTATTCTTCCGTGGAACACAAAATTAGATCTTAAGCAACATGCTAGCCTCAGCCACTATTCACTTTCATCGTATGGAGAAAATGAAAGATGCCATGAAAGTGATTATTTTTTGAGGATAACTTTCTGCCTAACATCTCCTTTTATGTTCCATGGAGGAAAGAAAGTCATATGGGTTTGCAATAGGCAAAAAACAATAGGTTGAGTAAATTATTTAATAGAATTCTAATTATGTTTAACCAAGCATTGAACAGAAACATTACACTGATATTGAATATCAACTTAGGGAAGTGTTTGTGTGTGAACGTGCAAGAACTGGAAGTTCTCTGGAGGTGTTTGAGTGCACAGATAGAGTTCGTCGACAGGAAGTGAGTGCTCATCTTCTGTCCTCCTGACAAGTTTTCATGCTTTCTAACAGATAGTGTGTTACATTACACACATTGCTGTGTTGATCTAGATGTGAAAAAGGTGTGTGAAATTGCAAGCGTTTCTGTCATGACTGACTTGTGAGTTTCAACATATTAGTGCCGTGTGATATTGAGACAAAAATTCCTCCAACAAATTAAAATGTTATGCATAGCAGACTTGTTAGATTAAATTATATTTGAATCTTTTAAAATGTGCAACTACTCTATTAAAACACTATATTTGTAGTCAGAAATCACTGAATGTTTCTAAATAAAACCTTTTAATGACTGAAATATTAGCATTTCAAATATAATGTAGTAACCCTCGTTTCAGGCCTTCCCCATATTAAGCACTTTTGGTACCCTTTAATCTGTCTGTGATGGCGCTGATTTGCCTAATCAGCAGGAGAGAGATAAGGGAGGAGCCGGGCCACGCAGAGAGAAGCACCAGCTTGTGTGTGTGTCTGTCTGTGTGTTTTATGTTATGTTTAAGTTGGTTGTACCATTAAATGTTACACTGACTGCTCAGCTGAATCCCGCCTCCTTGGCCATCTTGCGAATGTGTTACACTGGTAGGAAGGAGGAAGAGCACGCTGTCTGGGAGAACTCGCTGCTGCTGTCCGCCAGGAGAACTCGCTGCTACTGCAGCTTGAAGTTTACCTATGTCACCGGAGATGCGTGGTAGGTCCCATCACAGAGGATCCAGGCCATCAACTGTTACCCCTGTGTCATGTCTACATAAGTACTTCTCACGGCGCCGCTGATTTTCTTGGGCCTTTGGTCCACCCTCGCACAGACTATCATACAAGTCTGGCAGAGGTTGTAACGCAGCTTTCGCTTGGGGCCAAGTGAGCACAGGACAAGGCATTTCAACTTTTAATACTTGAGTAACTCCCAAAGAACAGACCTCCAAGTAGTCTTCATTAAAGTCCCTGACCTGTTTCGACCAATGCCAGGTAGAACTCCGCTTCTTCAACATACCATTCATCTCAAAGAGAAAACACCAAGCACAAGGACCATACAGAGTTCCAGAACGATTGACGCAAGCATTAAAATACAAAATTGTGAACATGCCAGAATTCTGAGTTATTGAGCCATCCTCCAGTGAATGGAGCAGCCCGATAGTCATCATTCAAAAGAAAGATGGAACACTTTGGTTATGCATGGACTTGCGAAATTTAATCCAGTGTCACAGTTTGATGCCTACCCAATGCCATGTATAGATGAGTTGATTTAGAAGATTGGACAGACTGCCTTCATAACAACATTGGATCTTTGTAAGGGTTATTGGCAGGTCCCGTTGGAAGAAAGGTCAAGGCATTACACTGCATTTCGTAAGCCTCTGGGGCTATTCCAATTCACAACAATGCACTTTGGTATTCATGGAGCACCTGTGACTTTTCAACGGCTCAGACCAAGTGCTCCAAGGATATGAGGACTGTGTAGCTGCATACTTGGATGATGTTGTAATTTACAGCAATAGTTGGAACAAACATCTACAACATCTCCAATGTGTTCTCAGCTGATTACTGGAAGCTGTGTTGAATAAACCTACATAAGTGTGAGTGGGCCAGAGAAGAGGCTCAGTACCTGGGATACTTTCTTGGAAAGGGAGAAATTTTGCCTCAGGTGGACAAATTCGAAGCCATCAAAAACAGCCTTTGAACATGCAAAAAGAAACAAGTGAGATCATTTCTTGGGCAAGTAGTATGGTACCGAAGATTTTTTGCACAGTTTGCCACCCATGCTGAACCCCTCACTAACCTTACCTTGCAGATGTGTGTGATAATCTCAAATGTTCCTCACATGTTCTACAAAGTCCAGATTTCTGCAAACGCTTTCTTGTGCAGGTTGATGCTTCCATGGAAGGCCTGTGAGCAGTGATGGCACAAAGAGATCAAGGAGAAGAGAAACCTGTCCTGTACCTCTGTGAATGGAACTACTCAATCATCAAGAGTGTGTTTGGTATTCAAGTGGGCTCTAGATAGCCTTCACTATTATCTCCCAGGGCGAAAGTTCGACCTAACCACTGACCTACCTACAGACAATGAAAGATAACAACAGTCGAATTTCCCAATGGTACCTGACATTGCAACAAATTGCATTCAAATTCAATATCTATCACAAAGCAGGGAGAAAAAAACATCACAGCTGATTACCTGTCCCGATTGCCATCCTTGGGCAATCCAGAAGAGGAAGGGGGTTGATGTGACGGAGGGCTCTGTCACTGGCTGTTACGGTACTCTTACTAACTTTACAAACATTTAATATTCACACTTTCTTCCATGGTGCTTTCTGTCTACTGGTTGATGCTATGAGTGTGCGATGAGAGCTAGCGCTTCACACATAAAGAATGTCATCATTCAATTTCATTCCACTACAATATACAGTTCATATTACATATACACACTGACACCATTGTTTGTTTAGTATTGTTTTGTGTACTTAATGTATCTAATAACCTGTATATTTGTCTGTCTATCTGTCTTTGTCTCATTGTCTGTCTATCTATCTATCTATTGTTCTTTCCATCAATGTCATATCATTCTTTCTATCTAACTTCGTATCAGTTTATCTTTCTAGCTTTTTTTTAATGATTGTAAGAGTTAGACCCCTGTCACCGTTATGTAATCCTGTTCAGCTTGCACCTCTATCCACCAGCAACTTTAGTGCTGTCTTATAAAGCATGCATGAAAGAGTCTCTCCATCATGCTTGCATTTTCTCCCTTGTTACTGTATTAGTTTTTCTTACTTTTATAAAGGCTCTATGTGATGGGCCTTCTCTAACAACAGCAGCTACCTTCCCTAATAAGACATACTTTATATTTACATACTCAAACAGGTGTAAGGAGGGGGCCAGTCTGTGTTGACATGGCTTGCTTTTATCTGCATGTGAATAAGCATGTGTGCACACATGCAGAGCGTATTCTGTTGTTCTGGTTTGTACCACTGCAACCTTTCCAGTACAAGTCGTATTTTACCTTCAGGTCTCTCTGCAGTCTGCACGGACACTTAAGAACATTATTACATTTTTAAACAAGTATAAAATGGTGCTAGGAACGTCAGTAGTGGGGTAGTGAATCAAATAATTTTTTCTTCTTGATCTAAATAGATTGCTAGCTTCACAGATTTAACAGCAGACATGAGCTCAATTAGTAAATGCTATTTGTTAGCTTTTATATATTTAGTGAAGGTGTAATTTCATTGAAATGTGTCATTACCCATAAATGCCCATTGCAGACACGAAAGCTGATATGTATTATCATGCATTTGTATACTGTTAAGAGAGACAGTTATTTATTTGTTTCTTGTGTAACAAAATGCACTTTATTTGCAGATTGTTTAAGACTTTAAAAAGGTTCTTCAATGATATCATCATTATGAAACCCTTTTTGTGTTTTAAGAGTTTGAGCAAATACAGTTGAAGTCAGAAGTTTACATACACTTAGGGTGAAGTCATTCAACCTAATTTTCCATAGATTTAATATTAGCAAACTATAGTTTTGGCAAGCCGTTTAGGGCATCTACTTTGTGTATGACAGGTAATTTTTTCAACAGTTGTTTACAGACAGATTGTTTCACTTATAATTGACTAAATCACAATTCCAGTATGTTAGAAGTTTAAATACACTAAGTTAACTGTGCATTTAAGCAGCTTGGAAAATTCCCGAAAATTGTCAAGCATTTAGACAAATAGCCAATTATTTCTGATAGGCTAATTTGCTAATTGGAGTCAATTGGAGGTGTACCTGTGGATGTATTTTAAGGCCTACCTTCAAAATCGGTGCCTCTTTGCTTGATATCATGGGTAAATCAAAAGCAATCAGCCATGACCGCAGAAAAGAAATGTGGACCTCTACAAGTCTGGTTAATCCTTGGGTGCAATTTTCAAATGCCTGAAGGTACAACGTTCATCTGTACAAACAATTGTACGCAAGTATAAACACCATAGGACTACGCAGCCATCATACTTCTCAGGAAGAAGACACATTCTTTCTCCTAGAGATGAGCATAGTTTGGTGTGAAAAGTGCAAATCAATCCCAGAACAACAGCAAAGGACCTTGTAAAGATGGTAGACAAGTATCTATATCCACAGTAAAACGTGTCCTATGTTGACCTAACCTGAAAAGCTGCTCAACAAGGAAGAAGCCACTGCTCCAAAACTGCCACAAAAAAGCCAGACTACAGTTTTCAAATGCACAGATCTTACTTTTTTGAGAAATGTCCTCTGGTCTGATGAAACAAAAATTGAACCGTTTGGTCATAATGACCATCATTAGGTTTGGAGGAAAAAGGGTGATGCTTGCAAGCTGAAGAACACCATCCCAACCATGAAGCATTGGGGTGGCAGCATCATGTTGTAGAGCTGCTTTGCTGCATGAGTGATTGATGCACTTCACAAAATAGATGGCATCATGAGGAAGGAAAATTACGTGGATCTATTGAAGCAACATCTAAAGACATCAGCCAGGAATTTAAAGCTCGGTCACAAATGGGTCTTCCAAATGGTATTAGGTAATAAAGGTATTAGAGTGGCCATCACAAAGCCCTGACCTCAATCTGATCCAAAAATTTGTGGGCAGAACTAAAAAAGCATGTGCGAGCATGGAGGCCTACAAACCTAATTCAGTTACACCAGTTCTGTCTGGATGAATGGGCCAGAATTCCAGCAACTTATTGTGAGAAGCTTGTGGAAGGCTAACCAAAATGTTTGACCCAAGTTAAACAATTTAAAGGCAATGCTACCAAATACTAACAAATTGTATGTAAACTTCTGACCCACTGGGAATGTGATGAAAGAAATAAAAGCTGAAATAAATAATTCTCACTACTAATATCCCAATATCACATTCTTAAAATAAAGTAGTGATCCTAACTGACCTGTTTTCTACAATTAAATGTCATGACTTGTGAAATATTTTGTTAAAATGTATTTGGCTAAGGTGTATGTAAACTTCTGACTCCAACTGTACGTTGATCTTAAGAACATAACATGACGTAGCATCAAGAGCATTTTAATATCTTAAGAACCATATAGCCACCTCAAGAACTCTAAACAGCAAAATGGTTCTTGATATAAAGGGGTTTAGGTGAAGCAAAGAACCACTTAAAGGGATAGCTCACCCAAAAATACAAATTCTGTCATCATTTACTCAACTTCATGTTGTTCCAAACCTGTATGACTTTCTTTTTTCCCGTGGAACACAAAAGGAGATGTTAAGCAGAATGACAGCCTCAGTCACTATTCATTTTCATCAAATGGAAAAAAGATACAGTGAAAGTGAATGGTGACTTAGGCTAACATTCTGCCTAACATCTCCTTTTGTGTTCTACAGAGGAGAAAGTATGGGTTTTAACAACAAGAGATACAAATTATGGGTGAACTATCCCTTTAAAACTGTAATAGAACTGTTCTAGTAGCATTTCCACTTTACCACAGTTCAGCATGGTACGATTACAACCCGTCCTGGCCCAGATTTCTCGATATGGTTAGCTAACCTTACTTAATCATGCTCAACTGTGCTGGTGGAATCGCCTTAGTACGTGGCAACTCACGATTGTCAATTTACCAACACCAATGTAACATTTGTTTCTAGGTAGCTGGCAAAGTTTGCTATGGTGAGGTTAATCAAACGAGAACCGTTTAGTCCGAAAGTGGAAAAGCAGCTTTTGTCTGCTTTGTTTGGTGTCATTTTGACCTCCATCAGATAATGGATCCAGCAAAGTGAGGGTGTTTACCATTTGTGGTTGAATTAAACTGCTGGATCTGCATGACAGTTGGCTCACATAGACACTGCTGACTGAGTAAGTAATTCTGCTGAGATATCAGCTGCAAAGAGGTCATTGTCTTTGACCTTATCTCAGTTCTAGCCCTGTTCTGCAAACAAAGAAAAAAACTCATCAGGAAACAAAGAAAAAACTCATACTCGCACTCATACTGGGGTGATTTGATATGTAAGTTGTGTTGTGTAAATATGTTGTTTATTGTACATTTGGTATATGTTTCGTCACTGTCATGACTGCTATGTTGCTCGGAACTGCACTCAAGACTTTCACCACTGTTGCACTTGTGTACATGGTCGTGTGATAATAAAGTGATTTGATAGATTGACTCTAAAATGTCTATAGAACAAATCTGATATTTGAGGTCCGATATTCTTTTTAATATGTGTTTTGTTTTTTTGTCAGGGCAGATTCTGACCAACTTGAATAAGTTTTGGGGTTTAGACCCCAAAGAAGTCTTGTACTAAACCTGTCTTTGAGCGAAACTTTAAAGAGTTTTGCTTTAGCTGGGAAGCGATAGTGGGTGTACAGTGTTGAAGTGTGTGGGGTGTAAGACAGCTGAGTGTTCTGGCTCTAGATTTGATGTCTTTTGGGCTTAGAATAAAAGTAGCTCTATTGAGTTGTTTTCCTGTGGGAGTTCAGATGCTGCCAGCGTCCTCTGCCCTTTTCAAGAAGACAACCCGCACTTCCCTTCCCCCGCACACACACACACACACACACACACACACACACACACACACACACACACACACACACACACTCACACTCACAGGTTCTCGTCTTACAGTTTGTCTCCTGTGACATTGGATTCTTTATTATCCAACAGATGGCCAGAAATGTGATGTTTAATGTCCAAATCACCTACAATTCTTTTGCACACATGCAATAGGACAACTCTAGAACATTCTTTCACACTCTGAGTGTGTGCCAGATGAACTGTGTTAGAGAGAGATCTGTTGCTCTATCACATTCTCATCCGATCACCTTTAGCTTCGTTCAGCTCAGGCTTGTTTGTTTTTTCAGTGTTTGTCGAGTGGCAGCTCTGACCGCACTGGCTTCATGAAGGTTAGGGTTGGGTATTGATACTGATTTCCCGATTTGATTCCGATTCACAAGCTCTTGGTTCGATTCTCAGCATTTGTGGTATAATGTTGATTGCCACAAATATAAATTGACATCCCTGCTTTTCTTAAAAATGAAGGTAACAGTGAGGCTCAATGGAAGTGAATGAGGCCAATTTTATGAGGGTTTAAAGGCAGACGTGTAATGCTTATAATTTAACAAAAGCACTTAAATTTATCTTTTTAAAACATATATATTATTTGAGCTGTAAAGTTGTTTAAATCAGTGGTTCTCAAATTTTTCAGCATGAGCTGCTGAAAAAGTGAATAATTTTGAACATTAATTTACTATTTCCATAGTAGATGAATATTGAACATTTAATTTATATGTATATTTAATCAGAATTTGCATTAAATATATTACATTTTGATGTGGTAATAAAATCAGCTTTTTAAAGTACTGTAGTTAAATGTCAGTGGCTCACTGGTGTTGTTTGCAACATGGACCACATGTATGTGAAGGTTTTTTGCCATGAAAAAAAGAAAAAATGTCTAATCAAAAGAAATATTTTTAAGGGGGCCTGGGTAGCTCAGCGAGTATTTACACTGACTACCATCTCTGAAGTCGTGAGTTCGAAACCAGGGTGTGCTGAGTGATTCAAGCCAGGTGTCCTAAGCAACCAAATTGGCACGGTTGCTAGGGAGGGTAGAGTAACATGAGGTAACCTCCTCATGTTCGCAGTTAGTGGTTCTCGTTCTCAATGGTGCGCATGGTAAGTTGTGCGTTGGAGTCTTTGCGGTGTCATTCACAATGAGCCATGTGATAAGATGCGCAGATTGACTGTCAGAAACTGAGGCAACTGAGACTTGTCCACTGCCACCCCACCACAAGGACCTACTAAGTAGTGGGAATTGGCCATTCCAAATTGGGTAGAAAAAGGGAAAGAAAAGTAAAAAGAAATAGCTTTAAAATATATAGTACTGTTCAAAAGTTTTAGGCACTTGTGAAAAATGTTGCATAGTGAGGATGTCTTAAAAAATAATGCCATAAATAGTTTTCATTCATCAATTAACATCATACAACGTCAAGTAAACATAAAAAAAGCTAAATCAATATTTGGTGTGGCTACTTTTGCCTTTAAAACAGCACCAATTCTCCTAGGTACACCTGGACACAGTTTTTCAGTCGGGTGACAACTCCACTCTTGTGCCCAGTCATTGCTTAATGTTGTTTGCAGCCTCCTCCACGACCATCACTCAGCACATATCCACTGCTGCTGGAAGTATTCAATCCTCCTCAGTTCTGTGCAGCTTTTTACATTTGGCTATTTGCAGGACTGCAAGATAAGATGCTTGTTGCATTTTCGCACAAATTGACGTGATGTTAGTCAGTCGTAACATTTGCTTTACATATTCTTCTTTCTTTCTCTGGTAAAAATCCTCACTTTTATTTGCATGCTCCGGATGAATTGTGAGATGTCAGTTGAGTTTATTTGGTTTCAGCGATTCAACTGATAAAATATTCAAGCACAACATGCACTGTGGTCTGCCGTCACTTTATTCCATGAAGCCATATTTTATGAATGAGATGTCAAATTTGTACATTTTTCTGAAACTTTACTCAGAAAAGGAAAGTACGTGTTTTTATCACACTAAAATCATGTTAACACACACAGTCTTTATGTCTTGTGGCTATACTTTTGAAACACAGGGTATTTTAATGTTTACAAATTGGCCCCAATCACTTTCATTGTGCCTCACTGTAACCCAGATTCTTGCTTTTTTTTTTTTTTAAAAGCCATTTTCTTTTTTGTGTGGTAATCAATATTATGCCACAAATACTGTCGATTGAGCTTAACTTGTATTGAAGCTGGAATATTCCTTTTGGTCAAGGCAGGATCATAACCTCTTTCTCTGTTTAGTTCAAACCGCAGAGTTCATTGAATGTTCGAGTCAGTTTTACTGTTGCAGTGTGTGTGTGCACTAGCTTTGTACACTAGTAAGATTATTTGAATTAAAAACCTCTGATGCCATTCAAGTTCAGCTGCAGAAAGAGCCCTCATATATGTATTCTCTGTCTTCCTCATTGTCTTTGTCTCTTATTATTTAACAGTCTTATTTATTTCCTGTTTCACATATACTTAAAGAAAGAACGAGAATGATAGTGTGTGTGTGTGTGTGTGGGGAGGGGGTGAGGTGGGGGGCTATGAATTCTGAACCAGGCAAAGGTATTCGGGATGAGATTGAATTGTTCGTTAGTAAGTGTGCATGTGTGTCGGGGCAGAGATACAGCCAGATGTTCAACAGCATTACATCATCATACCAAGTCAAGAGAGACTCTGAGAAGTTCTCACTCTCTCACAATCTGTCTCACTCACACACTTGCTACAAGAGGAAGCTAAGTGATGCTTAAAAATCCATGCAAATCGTTCAGTCTATAGTTAAAATGGTCTTTTTTTCTTGATGTCATTGTAAAGATCTTTCTAGTCTTACAGTTTTTTAACTGTCTCATTATTTGATGTGGAACACAATAATAATAAAAAAAAACTTTGTGATTACGTGACTGTCAAGCTACGACTGCTTTTACTGTGTTTTTATGGTGTGTGTGTTTTTTTTTTTTTTTCTCATGGAGCTTGACAGCCAGCAATTTCTATTTGCTTTCATGGCAAAAAGACGTGTTAAGTAGGGCTGGAAAATTATGATGATTATTATTGATTCTTTTACTTTATTGCAATTGCGATTTAATTTTCATTAATATAATTTCTATGAAAATAATAATTTTATGTGGAGAATTTGCACGTTATATACTTTATATAGCCTACATATTAAAAACAAGCGGAGAACTGTGATTTTAATTTACTTTATTGATTGTACAGCTGTAATTGTATCAATTCAAAGTATTCAATTATTTGTGTAGCTTTGTGGCGATTTATATTTTTTTGTACCACTAAAAAAAGTTTAATAATTTTTTTTTTGGATTATCATTTATGGATTATCTATTCCTTTAATGTTTTGACAGGTGGGTGATAAAATATTGCTTGTATTGCAGATCCGAGTGACTTAAGCCAGTAACCACCTAGCAGCCACTCAAAACACCTTAGCACCCACATAGCAAGTGTTATTCCTGTTAAGTGCTATTGGGACCACCTTGCAAACAAAAGTAATTGTGCATGTTATTGATCAAGTACCCATCTCAAATTTGCAACACTGGAACCATCATTAAATTATGTGAACAATCTGAAATCAGTTTTTGCCGACCAAAAGAGTGTGTTCACTGTTGCATAAGCAGCATTGCAGCTGTTGTGGGAGCAGAGAGGATTCTGGGAGAGCCCTTTTTGGCAGAACACAGTCACACTAATGACAAAGCAGATACTATGAGCAAGGTCTTATGGGAAATATGGGCATAATGACAAGCAATGGAACAGCAGTAGTACAGATGTTCTGGTGAAGGCCGAGAGGGAGACATGTTAATATTATTAAGTTAAAGGGTACTCATTACATAAAAAATGGAAAATAGCATCAATATTCATGCACGCTTCCATTCTGGGGAAAAAGAGGTCACAATTAAGATAATGAGGTCTTGAAGTGTCCTCTACACCTCCTTTCCATTTGCCCATCCCTCCGTCTTTCTCTGTGTACAGATTGTGGTGAGTAAGCTCTTTAATCTCTCCGTCCTGTTCTCATTCTCTCCTGCCATGATTCGACTGCCAATGTCCCCTCCAGCTAAAGCAAGTGTGTGTGTGTTTTCGGAGACTTATCATGAATTCACCTAGAGTTGTCTCTGCACCAAACACACACTGTCACTCATACACATTGATGACTCGCATCACTTTACACAACTGGGGAAATCCTCTCCCAATTTTTTATTGTTTGATATAAAAAAAATTTTTATTTGTCAATACATTTTCCAAATTAGGACTCAAAAATGTGTTTTTGTTAGATTGCTCACTTTTGGGGTCAGTTCCTTCCAAGTATGGACACAAACAATCAAATGGTGATTCCCTCTTAGAAGAAAGAAATATTAACAATGCACCCTGTGTTCTTGTGAAAACAAGTACGAGAGAAGTTGGGATGAGCTTTTTGTGTGTGTGTGAGCACAGACTGCAGCCTGGCAGGAGGGTGATTGGAAATGTCGCTTCGGCTGCTACACCTTTCTGATCTTTCTTTTTTCTTTCTCTTTATCCTTCTGCTACAAATAGCCAAAACAAACAAACGTCTTCCAATTATTTTTCTTTCAACTCAAGACATAAACAACAAAGAGAATCTTAATTTTCTATAAAAGTGCTTTATTTTGTGCCTTCACATGTTTTGTGGTGCTTGTACTTAAAATAAGGACTGGGTAATTATATTGATTTTCCAATTAATTGCATCCTTCGTTTGAACAATATCGATTCTTAAATGAATAGTTCACCCAAAAGTTTTACGTTCTGATAATTTACTCCCATTCAGGCCATCCAAGATGTATCTGAGTTTCTATATTCATCAAAACAAAATTTAAGATTTGTAGGATTTAATTTCAGGCCTCCTCCTTTAAACAATGCAAGTGAATGTACTCCATTTATTGATGGTCCAAAATGCATATGGGGTGCATCAAAATAATCCACACAAAGTTCTTCTGAACCCAAAAGATTGATTCTTTTTTAGAAACAAAACAATATTGATATACTTTTTAACTACAAACGTTCGCACATCTCTGTGATGTGCATTCATGAGAGGTGTATTCGGGCTCAAATAGGTTGGGTTGGGCGAAAAACTCTCTAAAACTCTTCTAAAATCAAAGTCCTCCTACAACCTGTTTGAAATTGTTTTGGTTTGTGAACTGCACTTGGTCTGTGCTCTGTGCAAGTTTCTCTTGTAAACAATGACGCACTTCCTGCCTCATCCACGCATGACCTTATCAACAAGGTTACACCTCATGAGCGTGTGGCACAGAGATGTACGGAAGTGAAAATTTGTTGTTAGAAAGTATATTAAGTATTGCTTCAAAAAATAATGAATCGTTTGGGTTCAGGAGAACTATTTGTCAACTGGAGTCCGATGGAGTGGATTATATTGATGCCCCCTAAATATGCATTCTGGACAGTCCAAAAAATGGAGTACATTTACTTGCATTGTTTAAAGGAGGAGGCCTGAAATTTTTTAAGTCCTAAAATCGATCTTTCACAAAATATGGAGCTCCCTTCTATGTGAGTAAATCACTTGCGTATGAGGCCAAATTTTGCGCTCTGCGACTAAAAATGTCTGTAATTAGCCACTGGCTGGTAAATGTTCAGATTTCACTCACCAATGATTGTGTAGACTAATGGTGAACTCTGTGTTGAGAGTAAAAATTGTATTTGACTCGTTCCGTGTTATGTGTTTTCAGAGACAACATTTGTTATCGAATTATGTCTCTCTGTTTTCCCTGTTCTTTGCAGTCAATTGTTGACAACAACAAAGCAAACATTTAACTCTTATCACGATATAATCACAATGGTTTGCTGACGACATAAAATGAAGCAATTTTGTGTATATCGCAAAAACGCTTTGTATTTGGCCATTTAGTTTTATAAAGAGCATCTGTTGACTAATATCACAATCCTTCATGACTGCACAAATAATGAAAAGAACATATGTGATTATTAAATTGCACAAGGCTGCAGTGAACGACAGATAAACACGTCTGTGTGCGCTTCAGAAGGTGCACTGTTGTGTAAGCGCTGGGCTCATGGATTTGTGTTTTGAGCACTTTTAGAACGGTTCACATGCATTGTGAGAAGTACTATAGGTTTAAAGCATTCACAATTCCAAACATTAGTAACCGCTACAAGTTATTATACAAATCTACAAAGGTGCCACTGTATAACAGAAAAGGAAGAGATTAAATAGTTTCACCAGATGCGGAACATTGTGAACGACACACAACACTTTCTGTGTCTAAAAGCTCCAGGTGAAAGTTATGTCAAAATAACAGCTCCACCTTGTACATTGACAAAAAAAATGTAAGTAAAAAATATATGAAGGTAAATAATGCTTTTTTTTTTATCAAGCTACTATGTATCATTATAGAGTATCTAAAATATAAATGTGCATATCAATGAAAATGTTTAGATATCATTCTCCCTTGTGTTTTATTGAAAAAGTGAGCAACATGCCTTCATTATTTTAAAATAGATTTTTATTAAATGCCTTTAATAAATGTAATCTACTTGGCTACAATGGCTGTTTGGATTAAGTTGTATTGACGTGGGGGTGCATTGTAGGGATGTGCTGAACGATTCATTTCACTGACGTTTAAACAGACATTTTGAAGTCGACTTGTCTAAAAAGAAACCAACCTTCAGAAAACTGTCAAAAATATTTGTTTATGCGACCCATATAACCTATTCCAAATCCGAAGCTAAATTCCAATGAAAATTGTATATTAAATATAGAACATGACACACATTCACTAAATCAACATTAGCGAATATTTAATGGGCATATTTATTGAAAACTATTGAATGAATAGTGTAGGACCATTAGAACAAACCAGCCTGTTCTAAACGGAATTCACAATGTAAAAGATAATTAACATTAGGGATGTCCCGATCAGCTTTTTTGGCCCCCAAAACATTTACTCAAAATTAAACTTTGTATCTGCTCCAGACATCCTCTTTTTCAAATTTTTTTGAAAAGCCAAATGTAAATGTGTAAAAATGTGTGTGTGTGAGAGAGAGAGAGAGAGAGAGAGAAAGGGTGCTCAAGGGCGCTTTTTAACAAAAATGTAATTAAATATATGATTTTGTAGACATTGTAGTTCTTATCTGATGTACCAATCCAATGTCTTTGTTTTAACTGGTTATGTTGCTGTGGTATCCTGTATGACTCTTTAAAATAGCTGAAATTATTTAGCTAACTGAAATTGAATCATTATGTGGTCAAGACCTGGAACTACTTCATAGCTGTGCGTTTACTGAAAAATAATGGCACACTTTAGAATGTCCATCAACCAATTAGAATAAAGCATTCAACAGACTCTTAGTATAAGCATTAAACAATAAACATGTAACAAAATATAATATTTGTAATATAGTATCATATTTGTTGATGTAATAAATGGACATTAGCTGGGATATAATTTCTTTAATATGTAAGCAAAATTACATTATAGCTGAAATATACCCATTTAAATCGATACTGAATCGGAATTGGGAAAACGGTATCAATAGCCAGCCCTACTGCCTAATATCTCCTTTTGTGTTTCAAGTACTTAAGTTTTGAACAGCATGATAAAATGATGACAGAAATTTAAAATGATGACAGAAATTAAATTTTTTGGTGAACTACCCCTTTAAGATTACACTTATAAAATGAAATGAACACATTCATACACATTTTATATTGCAAAAAAGTAAATATATTTTCATGCTTATAAATGTTTTCGTATATATATAGATGGTGAGTTTGTTCCCCAGTATATGCACTGCGACTGTGACGTTTTGACCCGTGTCTCAACGATTTGACACATTCCACACTGAGAGCCTGACAGTCACAGGGGAAGAACGACAGTCAATTTAACACTCTCACTGTTGCATTGATTATGTCTTGCTGTCTTAAAATATCAGTCATGCGCTGCTGTTCATGTAATGGCAAGTTACACCTGAGTTCATAAAAAAAAAGACTTTAGTTTGGTTGATCGCTTCATTGGACAATATTTCAGATGGTGTGTGACGGCAGAGCTGTGTGTATGAGAGATATAAACAGACACATTACTGCTCATAGTGGAAAGAACATGTTTATATCTGTACACACACACACACACACAGAGTGACACATATGTTCTCTGCTTCTTGTGTCCTAGGTATTGCACTCTTGTGACCTAATTACAACAGCGCTGATGATAGTTATTTTCTTTCTCTCTCTCTGTTCCTGTGTGTGTTCATGAATCTGCTACTCCCAGCATGCTTTTGGAGGCTGGTAAACAAAGCCTTGTGGGAGTTGGTCTGCTGCGCTCTCTCGCATCGCCACGGCAACAGAGTCTGTGAAGCTGACATTTCCGGGAACCATTTGAGAGAGAGAGAGAGAGAGAGAGAGAGAGAGTGTTTATGAGTTTAACATCAAGGTGAATGCAAATATTTCTCGAGTCAGTGTTATTTTGTCGTTATGGACGGGTCGCTCAAGACAAACTTTTATAGCGCCACAAAAACACACTTTAGCTTTAAAGCCACTTTTAACTATACGTAGAACAATTTTTTCTCTTTTTTTATTTTATTTTTTTTTATAGACTGAACCCATCAACTATTTTTAATGTGAAAAACCCAATAGTGGACTATTGGTTTGTTGATATCTAGAGAGCATGATGGCCATTTTCTGATTTAATGGTGTGATTTAATAATAAAAAAAAATGTAATATACTTTAATGGTAGCAAATGAGAGACACAAAATTGTCCAGATGCACAGTCTAGTCAAGTGCACTTTTGACATTGAGATGTCTGGATCACAGTAGTCGAGTGATGCTTTACAGTCCAGGCAGTGTGTGCCAGATCATGTGCTGCATCCTCCGTTATCTCCAAACCGGCCTGCAAAATCGGAGTTGTGCTGTGCAAATTGTGTTCAGCACAGATTTAGTTGGCATTTTTGTGCTGTTGCCTGATCTAAATTATTTCTTTAGTGAATCGGGCGCTATACCAGCTAGAGAGTGCTTTCATATAAACTATGCATTTCATTCTTAATTAATATCCCCCTCAGTGTTGGTATAGTTAGTGCATTTTGCCTTTGTAGGGCAGTAATGACAAGGCCGTGGTTAGATTATGTCGACCGAGTGTGGTTATCGGCAAAAGCTGATTATCTCAGAATAGCTAAATATGTCCTAAATGATATATATATATGTCTATCACTATTTTAAGGAGCCTGTAGTCATTATTCTGCATGTGTTCTGTAATGCATTGAAGTTTCCTGCTCCACTTGGTATGACATCATTGCCTTAAATCATTTACACTATCTCTGTGCTCTGGAGCATCTCGCAGTCTTAGTAAGGGTGAGATTGTTTTTTTGAGATATTTAACATGTTCCAGATAAATGTTCCAGAGAGAACTAGAAGCCTCATGTATAAAGATGTGCCTAAATGTTCCTATGAACAATTTATAATTTTTATTTTTGCGAATCATCTTAAAATCTTGTGCATGTGTACGAGCACATGGACTCCACCTACAGAATGGCCACAAATATCCTAATATGGTGAGACAAAATACAATTAAAGCGCAAGTCATTCATTCATCAATTCATTAATTCATAAGGTTTTCTAAAAAGCTAGTGCAATGGGTTATTTCCTGGTTTCTGTCCTCATACCTATGTAGCCTATTTAACAACTCCTCATAAGTGGTTCATTTCATGAATAAAAAATGTATGTACTTGACATATAACATTACTGGGTATACTTTGCCTTCCTTTTTATCTTATAGCTTGTAATTAATTTATTATGGAAGCACATAGGCCATATATTAAAAATAAACTTTTTCCATTACGTGTACATAATCAAAATATGACCACATGCTGACTCGTATCGGAATATTATTGTGCTCATAAACCTGGTCAATCATCTAAACAGTCATTATGTCACTGACTAATTTGCACTTACATCACTTGAAGTAATAAAAAACCAAGCCAGCACACACTGGTAAAATGGAGCATGAGCAAAAATTATTCGGATGCAATCTTTTCAGTTGGCATACCCAGAAGAACATTTTCACGTCAATTTCAGCCTTTATAAATTCAGATTTTGTTCTTTTCCTCACTTTTGACGTTGTACGTTTTATGAAGAACATGAGTGGTTCTTGCCTGCTATGGCAGATGCTATGGTGGTTTGCAGGCTTTGCTACGTGGTTGCTAGGGTTTTTCTTGGTGTTTTTTGTTTTATACTTGATACTTACTGGCCCTAGTAAAAAGAGCCTACTGGAGTTTAATATTTAGGGTTTATAATATAATTTATAATATAACGTTTAAAGGGTTTGTTCACCCAAAAATACAAATGCTCATGGTTTACTTACCTTTAAGCCATCCCAGATGTGTTTGACTTTCCTTCTTCAGCAGAACCAAAGTGAAGATTTTTAGTAGCAGATTTCAGCTCTTTTTGTCCATACAATTCATATAAATGGGTGCCATCAGGCTGCTGGCTGGTGGTCCATAAGGTATATTTAAGCAGCATAAAAGTAATCCACATTACTCCAGTTGATCAATTAATGTCTTCTGAAGCAAAGTGATAGGTTGGTGTAAGAAATAAATCGATAATTAATAATTTTAACTTTAAATTGTTGCTTCCGCCCAGCGCTGAATTGTTTTTTTAAATAACCTATCTCTTGCTTGACGTTTTGTTCCTCTGTTGTTTACAAAGCACCCACTTCCGACTTCTTGCGTGAACACAAGTTAATAAAATATGAATTATCTATTTGTCACAATCCTAACAATTTTCTTTCGAAAACATTAATTGTGGATGGATGGATTCATTTTATGCCTTTTGGACCGTCAAATAGCCAGCAGTCTAATGGCACCCATTTACATGCATTGTACTGTATGGACAAACTGTGCTGAAACCTTGTGATGTTTGTCTGACATGTCTCGTGACTGTCTGAGACATTGAATCATTTTTTCCATCCTCCCATGTTGAGAAGGTGAGGGAGAGAGAGCAGGGAATGAAGGAATGCTGTATGTGCTATGCTAGACTAACTTTAGCACTCTGTCCTTTTAGTTAGTGTATCCGCTCTGGAAATTCTCAGGTCCTGCTCTGAAGAGGGGGATCCAGCCCACAGAAATGTTAGGAAAAGATCAGGGGCCACGTAGAGCAAGTGATGTCATGGAGAGAGAACGGAAAACAAAGAGTGTTTATGAGTGGAGATAGGGTAATGGTTGACAACTCTCTTATCAAACTCTCTCTCTGTCTTTCACACTCACTCGCTTTGTTTTCTTTATTTTCCTTTTTGCCAACACACAGACACACACACACATGTAGAGTTTCCATGTTTTATGGGGACTTTCCATAGACATAATGGTTTTTATACTGTACAAACTTTATATTCTATCCCCTAAACCTAACCCTCACAGAAAACTTTCTGCATTTTTACATTTTCAAAAAACATAATTTAGTATGATTTATAAGCTGTTTTCCTCATGGGGACCGACAAAATGTCCCCACAACGTCAAAAATGTTGGGTTTTACTATCCTTATGGGGACATTTGGTCCCCACAAAGTGATAAATGCACGCACACACACACACACACACACACACACACACACACACACACACACACACACACTTGTGCTATATTTACACCAATGCAAAGTCCTCTTCACCTTTGACTTTCCAAACCATCAATATAATTTACATAAACGGTGCACAAAAGTCTGTTACTTATATTCAAGCTTGTTGCAAGCCATAAATATTTGAAAAAGGTTTTTAAAGGTGTTGAATTTCTGTGCCACAAAACGGATTGCAAAAATAATTATTAAAAAGGTTTCCTTAACACTCTCCTCATATCCCATTGCTCGTAAAAGCTGATAAACCTGGCCCAAATTCACGCAATTGGTTAACATGCACACACCAATACGCTGATAACTAGAAACAATATGCTTATTCCAAAAATCACAATGCAGCTGGTTAATCTGGTTAGTTCAAATCTCATATAAAAATAAGATTAAAATGCTAAAAATCTTTTGACGTCAAAGCGTAAATGGTCATGAGCACAACACTTGCATGCCTTAGAAAATCTGGCATGCAAGTGTTGTGACTGTGAAGTTGTTTACATGCAATGCAAAATCGGGGTAATGGTATAAACCGATTGGTTTATTCTTAATATGGTAATGACCTTACGCTAATAAAAGAAAACTGGGGTGTTTACATGACCTTACACATTGTTGCATTATTAAAGGAATAGTTCACCCAAAAAATATAATTCACTCTCATCATTTACTCACCCTTATTCCATCTCAAACTTACTTCACTTGTTTTCTTCGGAGCACAAACTAAGGGAATGCAAGGAAGTGTGTTCGAGCTTCAAATCATGATTACGCCAAGAAGACTGTTGATGTCAAGATTTGTAGTGAAAAATAAGTTTTTTGTATCACTTCAGAAGATGTAAATTACACCACTGCAGTATGGATTACATATATGTTGCATTTACTTCTTTATTGGATCTTGAAAGTGTTGGTCCCCATTGACTTGCATTGTATGGAACAAAACACTTTGTTTTCCCATGAAAATATCTTCGTTTATGTTCCGCAGAAGACAGTCATACAAGTTTGAGATGGCATAAAGGTGAGTAAATTATTAATTACAATTTCTGGGTGAACTATTTCTTTAAAGAGCCCATATTATCCTAAATTACAGGTTTTTACTAGAATAGGTTTACATGCTTTAATGTTTCTCATAATGTATATTTCTACTAAACCTATTTTAATCCTCTGGATCAAACGCTCTGATTTAACCCCCCTTTCCGAAAAGCCCTGTCTGCTCTGATTGGTCAGCTGGCCCAGTTTGTTGTAATTGGTCAGTCACATAGAGCGTGTGTCGGAAATATAATTGCCCTTACCATAACTGAGTTTCAGGCTTCCTTAACAGCTGTAAAAGAAAAAAATTAACAACGGTCACTATGGCGCCGCTTTTTGCCGTACCAGTTTGAGTCCGATAATTAAAGTTTGAAAGAACAAGCTGATCAACCCGAACCACCTGCGCAAGCACGACTTGAGCAGGACGTTTTACAGTGGTAAGTTTTAATTTTGTAGCTTTCTTACAAGCACACTGTTGATTATTGTAAACCTAACAAAGCTTCAAGTTAAAGACATATAGTGCATCTAATTTAGTCATCTTTTGCTGGAATGGGGAATTTTGTTATGCAGTTTTAGGTAAAAGCTGGCCCACAGCTGAATAGTAAACCCTTACCAAAACAATAACATTACATAGTAAGTTAGCCGAGCACTACCGTGGATTGCAGATGTAACATTACCGTTAGTAAAAATAAATACATTTCTACACTTGATCACTATTCATGATAGTAAGATAGTAGCAGAGGACTACAGCTGTGTACTGGGTGTACACCGTAGCTACAACACAAAACTCGTCATTTGAACTCTCGGTAGCAGATAAATCCACTAATAATCAAGCATACATTCACGTTGTGATCCTGAAGCACCAGATTGTCCCACCAAAGTGGGATCTTTTTGGAGTAACCATCTTAAAAATCCGGCATTGTTTGTGATTTGTACTGCTAAACAATTCAAATTGTAACCATTGATTCTTCAATCGTCTGCCTTTTGGAAGTCCAAACTAAAAGGTTTTGCTTTTGCAGTGAAGAAAAGAGTGTCTTCTCGACACGGCGACTACACTAACCCAACTCATCCTGGCCTCTGCTATAACTATGTTTGTTTGAGGGTGGGCCAAAGTAGCCCTTAGGTGGACATTATGGAAATGTGTTATATAGTGACGTAGATACTTCACGGAAGAAATGGCTGGATTACAAACCTTGAGCAGTGTTGTCTGTGGGAGAGAATAACTCCTTTTAATAAACCTTTTGCGTGGACTTTGTGTTTTGTAAATTTGCAGACATTTTACTTGCTCAAACAGCTATATTACACACTAAAGGAAAGGTAAAATCCCAAAATGTATAACTGGTGTAAGAACTTGCATGCAAATATGCACAATGTTTTTATGTCTGGCTGTTTGAGATGCTCAAACAAACAAGAGTAAGTTATTAATAGTGTTTATTAAATGAGAAACAGTGTTTACTCATTTTGGTGTAATTAACCTATGAATAACTTTTCTTATAATGCACCCTGCCACACTGCACACATTGTTCAGGAATGGTTTGAGGAACATGATGAGTTCAAGGTGTTGCCCTAGCCTCCAGGCTCCCCAGATCTCAATCCGATTGAGCATCTGTGGGATGTGCTAGACCAACATGTCTGATCCACAGCAGCTCCACCTTGCAACTTGCATAACTAAAATGATCTGCTGTTAATGTATTGTGCCAGATACCACAGGACACTTTCAGGGGTCTTGTAGAGTCCATATCTTGGCGGGGCAGCGCTGTTTTGGCAGCTTGCAGAGGACAGCATTTTAGGCAATTGGTCATAATGTTTTGGCTCATCAGTGTATACTGGATCACCCTGCAGATCTATAAGGTTTTAATCCTGCATAAATTACCATGGTAACTATAGTTTTGCCAAAATCTGCTTGCTAGATTTATTGTTACCATGCTAGATTTTTTAAGGTTTGATTTCACTGTAGTCAATTTTTTTTTCTTGTTTTCTGCTCAATAGCAATTCATCCATTTTAATTCGCTGAAACTCTTGTGCTAAATTTTGTTAGGAGGTCTGGGAATAGAGTGGCAGCAAAAGTGAAAAAAATGCTCTATTAAAAGCTATAAATATAGTTTGAGATACTCTTGTGTAAACATGCTGTTAGATGCCTCCAGGGGAACGCCTTTAGTCCTGCTGAGACTACGACATGCAAGCTCCCAGATAACACTATACCAACTTTCCTGTGAAAAATAGGACGTTATGTCTTTATCATTACATTCAGTGTTAAGAGAGAAGTGTTTACTACAGACTTCGTTCTGGGGTGCAGAACGATAAGAGAAAGAGAAAGATAATGCCTTTGATTAAACACCCTCTGTAAGATTGCTCATTAAGCAGTCTTTAATTAGACTAACGAAGTAGGTGATAATTAAAGTTGCTCTCGCCTCAGGAGCTGAGATGACAAACACCCCGTGCCACGACAGGAAGTCAAAGCATGTGACTTCCTGTCACTCACACCGTTGGTTAGGTTGGTGATTTTCTTGGTGAGTCTTCTGATGACTTTTATTCAAAAAGTCAAATGGGTGGCATGCTTTAAAGTTGGCAGTGGATAGCGCCTCACTTTAAAGCTTAAAAAAGGACCCAAAAGTAACATAATAATAGTCCATGTGACTTGTGCATCATATTTCAAGTCTTTTAAAAAATGTTCAAGAACTAACCAGACTGTCTTTCTCTCTCTCTCTCAGGTTGTGGGAACAGTGCTCTTAGCTCTGATATGTACCAAGCCGGCTACACCTCCATCACTAACATAGATTATTCAAGTGTTTGTGTGGAGAGCATGGCGGAGCAACACAAGGACTGCGCTCAACTCGGCTGGCTTTGTATGGACGCCAGATGCCTGGCCTTCCCAAACAGTGTGTTTGATGTGGTTCTGGAAAAAGGAACTCTAGACGCCATGCTGGTGGAGGAGACCGACCCGTGGAAAGTCTCAGACAATGCGGCCCGACTGCTGCACCAAGTTCTCTTGGAGGTGAGGAACAATGCATAGTGTTACATTTTTACTATGAGGAGCTTCAGCCACCTGACATCTGGAGATTATAGGATTCTAGAGAGTTTAATTCTGATGAAGACACGATAGTCTTGAGTTTGCCTATGTTCAACCTTTTTTTACACCCCACAGAAAAAATATTCTCATGCCTAATTTATCTGTTCGGGGAAAAGGAAGTCACACAGTTCTTAAAAGAGCCTATGAGAGGTCTGGCACCTGGACAGAGCCTGATGCGATCCAACAAACTGTCAGGTTTCAGACCGAATTTGAGTAAGTTTACATGTATAACTTCTGGTTTGCTTTACCAGAACTAGTTTAGTGCTCACACAGGCTGTGAAAATCCATACATCTGGATTTAGTCTCTCATAGTGGAAGTAAAAGTTTGATTACAATTTGACAGAACCGGTCGGTGTTACATGTTCTCGTTTATGAGCTGTTTCGAGCTTCAATTCCATGCTTGTGCAGACCGCTAGAGCCAACCTTATTGGCAAAGGCATCACCTGGCCTTTACAAATGTGCTTGCTTTAGAATGTGTATGAGCATTAGCTGTACCCAACTTAAAAGTTCAGTTTTAGACTAATTTGAGCTAAAATAAAAAAGCTCTTTTTTTTTTTTTGTCAGTTGTTGTCAAAAATGGTATTGAAACGTTAGCTTGGAAGTTTGGAGATTTGTTTTCTTTATTAAATTCACAGGGTCTGAATGACTGGGGAGACACAACACCTGTGTGGTTGAATTTCCCTATATCCTCAAATGCAAGAATTATTCATCAGATGTCCCCACGTTTGTGTTTATTCTCTGTTTGTGTGTTAAAGACCCAGTAATAGACACTTTGATTCTCAAGTCCTTCTCCTAGGAAATCATTTCTGTACAATCTTAGCAGAAATCACAGAACCATTTATATTTAATCTCTCTCCCTCTTATGTGTTAATAGTGTAACAGTCAGTTCGGTTTCCTCCCTTCATAGTTTATTCATCAGTATTTCAGACCAGCACAGATTAAGTTGGCAGTCTGCTGTGTATGTGTGCATTTTCTTCAGAATTCAGAAGCACGTTTATGCTATTCATTCATATTCATATTCCAGAGACTGACAACCTGATTTACATGATGAACACAAAAGCTACACAGATGTTGGTATGCTATGCTCAGTAGAGGTTGACTGATATATCGGTTTTACCGATTTATCGGTACCGATAACAGATTTCTGGAACTATCGGTTATCTGCAAAAATCAGCACCAATGTTTTTTTCCCGAGGGGAGAGTTGGGAAGGGTCCGCTGTCATTATACAGTATGAGAGTGGCCTCTAGAGGTGAAATAAAAACTTTCACTTCACTGATGCCTTGTGGTGTTTGTTTTGACACGTGAGACTACACCCTGTAAGGAGTGGAGCACTTCAGATACGGATGTAAAAGGCCAACAATGAAAATGTATGTATACATTACATGTTGTCATATCATTATAAAATAATTAATTTGTTGATTAGATGCTGCATTAGTAGAGAACAGCAGTATGTTTGCTGACAAGGCTGAAAGGATGCTAAAATTAAAGCTAACCTAAGTGAACAATGTGACAAAAATACACTCAAGTCCTACCCAAATGTTTAAATGTCACGATTGTTACCATCTATTACCATCTATGTGCATTAGTTAGCCAGCTAAGTTGCATATTTAAAGCTAGTGACATGAGAAAGCAAATTATTATCTTCATGCAACCGATTTCTGATTTAAATAAAAAAATCTTATCCTCACTGTAATACGATGATATCAGATCAATCATATTCTTTTGCTGAAAAGGCTAGACATAGTGCAAAAAAAAAAAAAAAAGTTTAACAGAAAGCAGGTGTCTCAATAGTTTTTTTTTAAACTTTATTACAGGCTCTAGGCCCAACAACAGGACATACATCACAAAAAAAAGAGAGAGAAAAAAAAAAAAAAAAAACAATTACATAAACATATACAATACACCCTTTTTCAAAAAAATCTTAAAAGGCACTCATACCAATGCTTCCATAGGTGTGATTGATATTGGACCGAGCTACACCTGGGACTTGTGAGCCTTACTATAATATAGTTTCTTGACTCATCAAGTCGACCCATAAACTTAAACATTAGGTTCCTCGAGGGCCTGTAAACAGCTTAGCCTCAAGTCACAAAAAAGCTTACTTGCACTGCTGCTCCTGGGCTTCTTCAGCAGTATCCTCAGACAATCATTATATGCTACCTGCAGTTTACGCATGGTCTCCTTTCTGTAGTTGACCCATAATGGGGCGGCATACATAGGGGTACAGTAAGCACGAAACAAGTGCACTTTAACATCATCAGAGCAGTAATGAAATTTCCTGACTAACATGTTCGCTTGTACATACAACATTCGTCTTTGCCTATACATGTCAGCATCATCTTCCATCTTGTCAGTAATGATATGCCCAAGATATTTTGTACAGTTAGATACACAGATACATTGCCCTGACAGGTAAAACATAGGAAAGTGCAGCTTCTGATCTTCTCTAGTCCTACAAACCAACACAACACTCTTCCTTGCATTGTACTGTACATCAAACTCACCCCATACTTGGAGCATATATCCAACAACTTCTGGAACCAACAGTACTAGGGGACATAACAACTAAATCATCTGCGTACATCAGGTGGTTTAACAGAGTGTTCCCTATTACACATCCTGTCTTACATATCCCCAACTGCTTTGAGAGATTATCCATATATAAGTTAAACAGTGCCGGAGACAAAAGCCCCCCCTGCCGTACTCCATTCCTTACACTAAATGGTGACAATAAGCGATTTCCCCATTTAACCTGCATGCTTTGTTTTGCGTACCAGTAAGCCAGTATACGTACAGGTGAAACTCGAAAAATTAGAATATCGTGCAAAAGTTCATTAATTTCAGTAATTCAACTTAAAAGGTGAAACTAATATATTATATAGACTCATTACAAGCAAAGATATTTCAAGCCTTTATTTGATATAATTTTGATGATTATGGCTTACAGCTTATGAAAACCCCAAATTCAGAATCTCAGAAAATTAGAATATTACATGAAATCAATAAAAAAAAAGATTTTAAATACAGAAATGTCGGCCCTCTGAAAAGTATAATCATGCATATGTACTCAGTACTTGGTTTGGGCCCCTTTTGCATTAATTACTGCCTCAATGCGGCATGGCATGGATGCTATCAGCCTGTGGCACTGCTGAGGTGTTATGGAAGACCAAGATGCTTCAATAGCGGCCTTCAGCTCTTCTGCATTATTTGGTCTCATGTCTCTCATCTTTCTCTTGGCAATGCCCCATAGATACTCTATGGGGTTCAGGTCTGGCAAGTTTGCTGGCCAATCAAGCACAGTAATACCATGGTCATTGAACCAGGTTTTGGTACTTTTGGCAGTGTTGGCAGGTGCCAAGTCCTGCTGGAAAATGAAGTCAGCATCTCCATAAAGCTTGTCTGCTGAAGGAAGCATGAAGTGCTCTAAAATGTCCCGGTAGACGGCTGCGTTGACTCTGGACTTAATAAAGCACAGTGGACCAGCACCAGCCGATGACATGGCTCCCCAAACCAACACAGACTGTGGAAACTTCACACTGGACTTCAAGCATCTTGGATTGTGTGCCTCTCCATTCTTCCTCCAGACTCTGGGACCTTGGTTTCCAAATGAGATGCAAAATTTGCTCTCATCAGAAAAGAGGACTTTGGACCACTGAGCAACAGACCAGTTCTTTTTTTCTTTAGCCCAGGTAAGACGTTTGACATTTGAAGCCTAGGACCCGTCTGTGTGTGGTGGCTCTTGATGCAGTAACTCCAGCCTCAGTCCACTCCTTGTGAAGCTCCCCCACACATTTGAATGGCCTTTTCCTGACAATCCTCTCCAGGCTACGGTCATCCCTGCTGCTTGTGCACCTTTTTCTTCCACACGTTTCCCTTCCACTTAACTTTCTATTAATGTGCTTTGATCATCCAACATCCAACTTCTTTTGCAATTACCTTTTGAGGCTTTCTCTCCTTGTGGAGGGTGTCAATGATGGTTTTCTGCACAACTGTCAGGTCAGCAGTCTTCCCCATGATTGTGAATTCAACTGAACCAGACTGAGAGACCATTTAAAGGCTCAGGAACCCTTTGCAGGTGTTTAGCTGATTAGAGTGTGACATTTTGAGCCTACAATACTGAACCTTTTCACAATATTCTAATTTTCTGAGATTCTGAATTTGGGGTTTTCATAAGCTGTAAGCCATAATCATCAAAATTATATCAAATAAAGGCTTGAAATATCTTACTTTGCTTGTAATGAGTCTATATAATATATTAGTTTCACCTTTAAAGTTGAATTACTGAAATTAATGAACTTTTGCACAATATTCTAATTTTTCGAGTTTCACCTGTATGATGCATCCCGGCACACCCCTAAGCATAAGTTTAGTAAAAAGCTTCTGATGATTTACTCTATCAAATGCCTTGGACGCATCAATAAACCCAATAAACATTGTAGAGCCCTGCCTCCTATAGGATTCAACAGCTTCTTTCAATGCATAGATGCATAGATCAGTACTGTGTTGAGACTTAAAGCCAAATTGATTTTCCGTGGTGTAAATGAGCCCACTGAGTCTATCTAGTAGCATCTTTTCTAACACCTTTGAAAGAATGCTAGCTAGAGCGATGGGTCTATAGTTATCCATACTCCCTATTTTCCCCGCCTTGTCCTTAATGACGGGCACTAATGTGACGGTCATCATGGTGTCTGGCAGTACACCATGAGTCATCAGCCCTGTCAGGCAAATAGATAGAAGGGCTGACACTCTGGGGCTGGCTAACTTGAGATGCTCCGCAGTGATGTTATCTTTGCCACTAGCTTTGTTATCAGCTAATTGCTCTATAGCATTATAAACCTCATTGGGAGTAAAGTGGATTACATCCTCCTTTAACTCCCCCACACAATAGGGCTTACTTTTAATGCAATTAAACAGAGTTGCATAGTGCTGCCTCCACAGCTCTGCTATATTTTCTGCACCAGATACCCCTTCAATATGGCAAGGCAATATTGTCTTGGCCCTATTTGTAACTTTCACCTCCTTCCAAAACTCAGTGACATTGTTGCCAATCAAGTTTCCAGCCATAGAGTGAGCTCTTAAGGCTTCCTCATGCTTTCCAACAAAGCGCACTGCATATTTATATCTAGCCCTGGTTAGTTTTTTATGTTCTAACTCTGGCCCCTGTCTGGGTTTTCCAGCTATAACCCAAGACCTACGAGCCGTCTTAGCAGCTTCATGGTGGTCAACTACATACTTATTCCAGCCAGGTTTGATATTCTTAACCTTTCTGGGGTGTGTGCATAGAAGACGACTAGCATCATCTATAGCCCTCACTATACCATTGTACATTTCATATAGGTCATTACAGTGAGTGTCATCATCACAATTAATATTTGAACATAAAATAGCACCCATGGGTAGCTGTACTTCCCTTAGAAGAACATCCGACCTCCCACAATAGTACAATACATCCTCTCTATTTAGTTCATCCCAATCCACTTTGACCATATTAGCACCATCTTCTGTCAAACTACTGCAGTCAGGTAAGTTATCCACATTTATAATCATAGAGACAGGTAAGTGATCAGTTGTAGTCAAGTCATACAGAATTTCAACTTTTTCCAGACTTTCATGAGCATCGGCTGTACAGATTACATGATCCAGCCAAGATGTCGTGTTCCATGCTTCACTAACGTAAGTATAAATACTGGCAGGTAGGAAATTCATACTGGAAAGAACCAGTTTACTATCCTGACAAAACTGTAACAAGTGCTGACCAAAGAGAGATTTATCATCAGAAATGTCTGCATTCAAATCACCCATCACAAATAAATTTGCATATGTACACTCCTTAATATAAGAGTTCAAAAAGGCCAATCTATTCATATATTCATCTTCATTTTTATAGCAGTCATATGGGGTATAAACATTTAAAATAATAAAAACATTATAGTGTTTGCACCCTTTTTAATTAGACATCATCTACATTTACATTTATGCATTTGGCAGACGCTTGTATCCAAAGCGACTTACAGTGCACTTAATACATGGACAATTCTCCCGGAGCAAGTGCCTTGCTCAAGGACACAATGGTGGTGCCTGTGGGGCTCGAACCACCAACCTTCTGCTTACTAGCTCAGTGCTTTAGCCCACTACGCCACCACCACTCATCTAAAACAACAGCGATCCTGCACGAGACACTGAATAAACAGAAACAAATAAGTTTGTCTAGCACGCATTTACATAGAAAAATAAATGGATAGTTGCAAAAGCGTTCGGTGTGAACAGCCACTTACAGTTGGTGGAGGTCTTTTGCCATTGCGTCTTGCTCACTTATATGCCTTTCTCAGATTAAGCAGTGAGTTGTTTAAATGCTTTGTCAGGAAAGATGTTTAACTTGGAAATGTGTGTCTCGAGATCCTCGCATTCGGTTCCAGTCTGTTGTGTTCCGTCTGTTTGAACAGCCCCTGTGCTCATATTCTGAGCCACTTCACCACGAGTTCAGCCGAATACCTCTACTATCTGTGAATATTGCTGCTCTACATACAACTGCACTGAATAATAAAACAATGTGGTATTTTGGTGTTATTATGAAGCTTGAGTCTGGAGTAATAGGAATCAGTGCAAGTGTAACACCATGTGAACTGTATTGAAAATAAGTTTTCACCCCTCATTTTACTTTTGTCTTTACATTTGAGAATATGGACTGACTAAAACTATTTATTTATCTATTTTATGTACATTAGTTGAAAATGAAATGCTCTTTTTTTAACAGCCAGGATAGGAATGTTCAATCCAATAATATAATGGTACTGAATGGTTTATGTATTTATTGCACCCTCTTGCGAACTAAGGAAACAACGTCAATTTAAGAATCAGCTGACTTTTAAATTCAAATATGAATTCATATATATTAATATTTATGCATTTATTTCATTTAAAAAAGCACATTACATTTTCATGGTCCAGTCAGTACTGTTTATTTTTATAATGAAGTACAGCACTATTTTACTTTGTGTTATTTTTTCATTCAGTGTAAATTTTTTCAGTCGGTTGATTAATCAGTTATAGGCAGGTACTGTATTGGTAAAATTGACTATTGATCGACCTCTAATGCTCAGATCTCTTTATGATGGGCCACATCTCATTAGAGATGCTTTTCATATACCTGTATAACCTCAACAGGACATATTCAGCTTAATTTGCATTTCAAAGAAAGAGGAACTAACAGAAAATACATACATACAGTGGACATACATTTTCAGGGAAACAATTTTCAATTTTGATTTAACTTTTTATTTTTGGTTTTAATTTATTTTGCATGTATATTAGATGCTACTAGTTACAAATCAAAAAAGGAAATGGAAAATGCACACAGCAGTTTCCCAAGTGCTCCCCCTATCTGTCATTGTTGAAACATGTTGTCCTGCCCCAAACACATTGTTTGAGCCTATGTTTATTTGTCAAGGACAGAGCAATGTTAAAAGCGCCACAGTGTTTACACCCTTTTGGTCGACCCATATTATAGAGGTCTTCCATCACCACTGTGACATTGAGCATAACCAGTTACACTTGGGTTATTCTTGTAACACTATCCTTGATAGTGTTGCTGTGTGTGTTAACACATGACAGTGAATAGAATACAATCTTCTATATGTCCATGTCTCGGCCTTGAGAAGCTTTTGTACTTTATATCATGTTGTTTTTAAAATAGCTTATGTATATAAAGTTATAACTTAATGTATAGAAACTAGTGGTTTAATTTGCAGTTAATATCATTAAAGAGAATTTGTCAACATTATGATACCTGCACAATGCTAAAGTAACAGATGTTTACATGTGCAGTTATAATTGAGCTACAGTGATTTTTTGTTCAGTCTATCTGTCTGTCCAATTATACATGACAATGCACAATCTAATGTTAATGGAAGGATGACAAATTCGTCACATTGCAAGTTTGTCTTTCGGAGTATGTGCACAACGCACATAAATATACATAAACATGTGTACATGATGGACTAAGTGGAGCTACAGTTGCATTTTCTAGGTCTTTAGTCCGACTTCGCAGAAATCGAGCTGGTAAGATTGTAAGTCAGACTAGCAATTGCGTGGCATTTTAAATTAAAAAGACGAATTATTGTAAATCTGACAGATCTGGGGGCATTCTCAAAGATAATCATACATTTAGTAAATCATGCTTTTTAAGGATAGAATTTGGATTAGGGTTAATCTGAAGTCATTTTAATTAGCTTTGCATACAATGTCAATATCAACCTTATGACATATGCACACACAGACCTGCATTCATAACAAGTTAGCACGTTAAAACAGTCTTAAACATTTGAAAACATTAAAACTTCAATATGTCCTCTCTCTCTGTCTCACATATACACACATGTAGGTGTGAAATTTATTTTTTTTAGCTTGAAATGCTTGATGAATCGCCCTCATCCGTTTCCATGGAAACACTGTCCTCACACATAGGGATCCCATCTTCAAACACACACATGCTCTCAGACTGTTCCAGTGGATGTCACACTTGTCTGTTTGTTAGGAGGTGAGATGTTTGTCTGATGTTGTAGATTCACTCTGCTGTAGAAACAGGTTAGTAACAGGACTTCAGTCTGTCTCTCTCTGACGCATGTGTTTGGCTTATACATGAGGACATGCCAAAGACTCCTATAGTTTTTATATAAAATATAGTTTATATATAAAATGACCGTATATTAACCCTAACCTAAACAATAACCCTAAAAGAAAACATTTTGCACTTTTACAATAAAAACAAAAAAAGTATTTGCTTAATATCTGAGGCCTCATGCCAAAGTTCACTGTCTCTGAATTGGATTTTGTTTGTATTAATCCCTTGAGGAAATTGTTTAATTCAGATGGGACTTTTGAAAAGATTCAGTTTTAGAGTTTTTATCAAAAATAAACCTAGAGTTTAGAGTTTACTAAAAATAAACATTTTATTTCAACCCGGTTTATTATATATAATAAATAATATATATATACCCTCACAGGCCACTTTATTAGATACACCTGTACATCTACTTATTCATGCGATTATCTAATCAGCCAATCGTGTGGCAGCAGTGTATTTTTATAAATTCATGCAGGCATGGGTCAGGAACTTCAGTTAATGTTCATATCAATCATCACAATGGGGAAAACGTGTGATCCGTGTTGGTGCCAGACCGACTGGTTTGAGTATTTCTATAACTGCTGATCTCCTGGGATTTTCATGCACAACCGTCTCTAGAGTGTAAAGAGAATGGTGCGAAAAATAAAAAAATCTGCGTGTTCTTTGTACTTATGCCATCTGTTGTTCTGTAATTCTGTCTCACAACATTTGTATAGAAACACCAGACTTCCAATCTGACAGCAAAGTTGTCGCAGGGGGCTCTCGTAGGCATGCATGGACTGTTTGTGTTTAGAGGGATTGAGTTTAGTTGGCGCGTTTGTGCGCTGGGTTAATACACACGTTTTTTTTTCTTTTTTCTGTTTGTTTGGTTCTGAGGGATGTTGATTGATTATTGCACTAATGTTGGAATGTGGTCTTTTATAATTACATTTTTAACACACAATCTATTTTTTATTTACGTCAAAATGTCAAATGTTAATGTGAGTGGATTGTCTCTCTCCACGTAGAATGTGAATGGGTTGGGGCACCCCATAAAAAGAAGGAAGGTTATTTCTCTTCTTAAGTGTAAGAAATATGATATAGTGTTTCTTCAGGAAATGCGTCATGTTTTCTTTTCAGCTCTGACTTGAGCCAGCACTAGAGTCATTACACTGATAAGTACAGTTCAAATACTGATACAGTTCAAATACTCAAACAGATTAAAGATAAATTAGGAAGAGTCTTTATTGTTTTAGCAGGAATTCGGGGGCAAAGTCTTATTTTGCCTAATATTTACGCACCTACCGTTGATGATCAGGGCTTTTTTATAGACCTGGAAGGGATGTTGCAAGCCGCTGGCATCCCTCATGATATAATTGGAGACTTTAATCTTTTGATGGACTCAGTCCTTGATCATAGTGTAGCAAATGTGTGCAAGCCCACTAGAGCAACATTGACTCTTCACAGGATGTGTAAATATCACAGGTAGTATCACAGATATTTGGAGACTTTTGAGGGGACTATAGTTTTTTTTTAATCGATCCATAAGATTTATTCTAGAATAGATTTTTTTTTTTTATAAATCGAAGACCCTCATTTCATCTGTTGTTGATTGCTCAATAGGAAATATTTTAGTCTCAGATTATGCCCTGATGAGTTGTGCTGCCACATATGGAGAAAAATAAATCATATAGTTGGCACTTTAATGCATCCCTTTTGCAAAATCCTGAATTCCAACAAATGTTATAGGCTGAAATCAATGTTTATATGGAGACCAACTGGTCCTCAGTATCTGTGGTAATGTTGTCTGATGGTCACAGAGAATTGTCATGATTCAAATACAGATATAACACTATTTTGTTGGTGAAGGTGGAATTTTGGCTGTTCGGGGCAGGAAAACTTCAGGCTAGTTATATAAAACAGAGAGAGTCTTTTTCTACCATTCCCTCAGTGAAATGCCATTTATATTAATAATGCTTTAAAGAATTCTATCTTGATCTCTATAGTTCCATGTCTTCGTCTACGAATGAAGATATTAGACATTTTGTGGAACTATTAGACCTTTCTAAACTGACTGCTAAGCAAATAAGTTCTCTTGATTCTGAAATAACTTTGGAGGAGCTTGGCGATGTAATTATGGCCTTGCCTACAGGCATCTGGGGCCAGATGGCTTTGCCGCTGAGTTTTTTAGATCTTATGTTATGTAATTGGCTCCACTTTTGCTAGAAGTTTATACAGAATCATTAAAGAATAGAAAGTTTATTCCAACCATGACGCAAGCCCTGATCAGTTTGATTCTTGAAAAGGACAAAGATCCAAGCAAGTGCAAGAGTTACAGTCCAGCTTCCCTGATCCAGCTAGATGTTAAAATATTGTCAACAATTTTGGCTAACCGACTACGTAAGGGTATGACATCTCTTATACATATATATCAGGTGGGGTTTATTTGGGTCCATAGCTATTCTGATAACATTAGTAATTTCATCAATATCATGTTTATGATCAAACTCCGGTCATGCCATCTTACTTGACTCCAAAAAGGCATTTGATATTGTAGAATGGGATTATCTTTTTAAGATTTTGAAAATGTACGGGTTTGGAAATACTTTTATTGGATGGATTAAGTGACTTTATAGACACCTGTTACCAGCGGTACAAATTAATTGAATAAGCACATAAAAAATTGGGTTTTGACCAGAGTAATGATTGCCAGACAAATTGTTTTAAGGGTATGGAGGTTGGCTGGAGCTCCCCCATTTCAGGAGTGGTGCACGGAGATTGGGAGGGTGGCGGCTTTTGAGGAAGTGTAATTTAGGAGGCTGGGTAACTTGGATATTTTTGTTGGGAAATGGGGCAAATATTTGGAGCTTTTTGGAAAGCTCGGTGAAGAGAGAGGTATAGGTGTAAATGTGTGTGATTTTTATATAAATAATTTTTTATATATACTCATGTGACCACAGGAATGTTTTTTGTGGGGATGGGGAGGGGTAATAGTGGGGGTTAAATGTTGATTCTATGTATATATGTTTTACTTTTTTTTATTTACTGTATGAAAAAAAAAACACCACATGCTGTTGACATGTTGATGCTAAGGTGCTCACAAGGGTGATGCATGTACGAGTTTGGCCTGCAACATTTCCTATTCTTATTCCAAAATCTCAAAAATAATAATCATGTACAATTTTCATGTATCAAACTTGCATCAAAAGTGATCCTGTGATTTGCGTACACACATTGACAGTTCAGGAGCAGTCAAGTGGCACAGTGCCTCTGTGAAGACAATCTAACAAACTTTAACAAACCTTTAATTGTGAGAAGTGAGAAGAATGCCCCCACACACATTGAAATTCTTACCGTACTTTTGTTCTTGTCTTTGGTCTGAGCTAATACCTAAAGCTTCCTAATTACAATGCCTTGGACCAGTTACATAATACTTCAACCGAGAGAGATAAAAAGATGGAAGAAGCTGAGGGGGGCTGCGGATTGGTTGGTAAAATTGCACATCAACTATCATTTTCTGTTTCGTTTTCTTCATTTTCCCTCTCCTTTATTCGCCCTCTGGCTCTTGTGCTCACTCAGTAACAGTAAATGAGAAAAGCCAAGGAGAACAGAGACAGAAAGGAAGAGTGTCTTATCAGAATACTTCAGTGTTTACTGAAGACTGTGGGTGACGTAAGGATAAACTGATTATTTTTATTGCTCTCAGAATTAAATGACAGGATTCCACCTAATATCTGGCCTCACACAGTTTGTGTCACTTGGTTTTCACTATCTCTTCCCCTATCAATTCAGTCAAGACATTCTTTGATTGCTTTCTATATTGCTTTTCTCATATAAGTGGTTAGATATTGTGAGTTAGAGAGAAAAATGCAGGAAAAGAGTAAGAGATGAGATTGCTGTGCATGTGTGTTAGCTTTTTTTCGCTGTCAGCTCATCAAAGTGTTGATACTAACAAGGAGCTATCGCACATACGTACCCACTCATACACCGCAGTGAGCTAACTAGTGTCAAAGTTATGTAATGCTGCTGTCATATGATTTCTCAGACTCAGACAGTCAGAACTATTCTCAACATATTCATTGTCAAATAAAAGCTGGGACGGGATATAGTCATGAGGTCTGTGAGGGTGAGTTATTGGGTGTAGTCTAATGGCCCCGGCACAATCAGTGGAGAAGTTCTTTGAATTTTCGCGAACAGTATGTCATTGTTCAGACACCAGCCACACTTCCGTGGGAGGCGTTTAGAGGGGCATTTAAATACAAGGAAGCACAATACAACATGTAAAACCTTAATTATTGTGACATTAAAATGCGTTATCAATTACTTTATGCCTCACTCTATGAGTAGAATTCACACATGATCATTAAAAGAAGCTGTTGTAACCTCTCAATGATTGTTTAAATGAATATAATACAGTAGATAATGTGTCATTTGTCATGTTTACATTCTGCATTCATGGTGCTAATGCGCTAACATGCTTTATGCACACATAATATGAATCGATTACACTCTCTTATTGTAATTTATGTGAACACTGATACTACTGCAAAGAGGGGTGTATAAAAGAGTGTTAATGGGCAGAATACAGCCAAAAAATTATGATCTTACTTTAGGCAGATGTGTAAAGGGCTTTCGGCTACAGACAGCACATTAGTTTGATTCCTTTTGTAGACTAATTAAACAAACAAACCAAAAAAAACATGACATGGTCTTGGAATATTTTTCTATGCGAACGATCGTACTGATATAGGTAAGTTTGCACCAACTTGCTATTAACTCTGCAAGCTAGTGTGTTCATGTTAACTGATTTTGACTAGCCTGCAGTTGGCCTCAAAGTAGGTGGAGCTCCAGGTCACATGTACTTATGGTGTGGAGAAATGGCAGAAAGGTGTTAAGTACGTTTTTCTGAAAGGTTGCGCTGGCAAGCTATTATGAACCACTAAAATTAACAAAAAAAAAACCTTCTTTTGGCCAGATTTTGTTCGAAATTACATCACACCCTTTCATTCTTCGATTAAGTGTGTCAGGGCCTTAAGGGTGAAATGAGGTATGATGTATGGTTTGAGGGTGAGGTTTGGGGGCATGAGGTAAAGTTTGATGTAGGGTTGGGAACCGAGAACTGGTTACGTTTATTTAGTATACCAGAATCACATGATTTTCTTGACTTTTGGTTTTGTTAACGGTTCCAAACATGCAATTTTCCGCCGATGAGGCTGGAACACCACACTCCACTGAATCTACAGCTCACAACATACAGCGCTACCAGTGTGGTCCGATTCCCAAACAAATTACTCGTAAATTATTTATGAGCCAGTTCTTTTTAGTGAATCAAAAACATAGTGTGACCAGTATGTGGTTCCCGAGCGAATGACTCATATAAGCTGTATCTTTTTAGTGAATCAAAAGCACATTTACATTAGTCAGAGCGGTTATTGAATTAATCTTAATGACATGCGAGTTATGACTTTGTCATGTCCAACTCAAAAAGAAAACGGGTTGTACTTGAGGCTTGTGACTGGTTGTTTATATGACAATGTTTATTCAAAGATATTTTTCTTTAATAAGTGGAACATTTTATTTTTATTTAATGTAAATTTTGGATCAATTATTTGATTATGCCTCTAAAAAGTCAGTGTACGAACTGGAATCATCAAAGAAATCATAGCTGGAATTGTTAAATTCCTTACAATTCCCACCCCTAGTCTGAGGTTCAGGCATGGGCTGTGAGGTATAGTTTAAAGGAAATTTAAAGGAAATTTCACTGGGCTTATTTGCCAAGGACAAAAACCACTATTCAACCACCTTAAAAGTAATTGATATGATTGATATTCATGCACTTTATTTCAAGCCATTTGATCACTTTGTGGGATGACCAGAATGAAACTTATTTCGCTATATTCACTCTCAAATCAAATCAAATTATTTATAAAGTGCTGATATTAAATATGATGGCCACATCATTACCATCACAACTCATTGGTTCTTGCCACAATGACTTTGATTTCAGCGCTATAGTAATGATTTTATTTTATTAATTCTGTTCATCACCCAGAGTGATTGAATGGCTTCAGAAGAATTGAAATATAGTGCGTGATTTGTATAAATTATTTTTCTGTTCTATTTTTTATTATTTATAATTTTTTATATATTTAGTACATTTTAAATGTACTGCTAGCACTTGTTCTGGACAATTCTTTCTCACATGCCGTATTCATGCACACACTTAAACACTTCTGATACAGAGAAATGATGTAATCATCCTTGTGTCCTAGCCTGCTCTTGTTTGTAGTTTGTGTATGCATATGGGCTGTGTGTGTGAAGAGAGAGGGTTACAGCTGGGGATTAGAAGAGTTGATTTTGGGACCCGTGTGTTTTGTCTTATTAAAGATTTATGCGTTCTGCTTTACTGCCTGCAGGCTTTACATAAACAGTGACCTGACTGGAAGAGAACTGCAGTCACACACAGATTAAAATTTCATCATCTGATACCAACACTCTGGCAGCAAAGGTGAAGAGTTGTGTAAAACTGTGTGTATGCAGACTACATAAAATTGACATTTTTGAAACAAGTGCTGATCTGAAATTATCTGCTCCTATTTCCCGTTAAAGCGAATGTTCACCCAAAAATTATAATTCTTTCATCATTTGCTTACTAATGGTCGACTGATATATCACAGAGGCAGTAAATCGGCCGATATTTGTAATGTTTTTTATTATCACCATTTGTTTGACCGATTTTCTCCCCAATTTGGAATGCCCAATTTCCAATGCACTCTAAGTCCTCATAGTGACATAGTGACACTCCTCAATCTGGGTGGCGAAGGACGAATCTCAGTTGCCTCCGTGTCTGAGACAGTCAATTTCCGCATCTTATCACGTGGCTTTTGAGTGCATTACCGCAGAGACATAGCACGTTTGGAGGCTTCACATTATTTTCTGCGGCATCCATGCACAACTCATGGTGTTCCGAAATAGTATGACTTTCTTCTGTTGAACAGTGTAGGAGATGTTGAGCAGTATGTTAGTGTCAGTCACCATTCACTTTCAATCCTTCTTTTTTCCCATACAGTGAAAGTGAATGGTGACTGAGAGGCTTTCATTCTGCTTAACATGTCCTTTTGTGTTCCATGAAAGAATGAAAGTCATACTGTTTGGAACAACATGATGGGGATTAAATGTTGACAGAATCTCTACCCTGAAATCCGGTAGTCATTGTTTCTTGCACCCAAATAGTCATAATTACATTTTCATGACCATTTTCCACTCTCTCTCTCTCTCTGACCCTAAGAATACAGCAGGCCGTTTTTGTTACTGTATTTTTAAAACTTCTACAGTTAATGTATATGTCCTCAGTAATGACTGGCTAGCCTCTTTGCTTGTGAAATTAGTAGCTACACCCACAAGCAAGTTGCTTAATGCTCAATAGGAGTTGATATGTAAACATAGGCATGTGCTCATGTTTGTGATGTACAGAAGAACAACAGACTAAAAAAGAAATGGAAGGGAGCAATTAGAGAAAAGACAAAATGGAGAGATTATTATATGTAGAATGAAGAAAAAGAAAGCTATTTAGACTAGATTTTGTGGAAAAGAGTCATATGGACAGTAGGACAGAGACTGTGTGCGTGTGTGCGCGTGTGTGCGTGTGTGCGCGTGCGCGCGCCTGAGGCATATCAGACAATCTGTGTGTGTCTCTCCTCAAATGTTCACCTCTCATCCCAAATGCAGATGGCTGACAGTATGTCCACTCAGCTCCACACACATATAAACAAATGCATCTTATGAACTGCATATGTTTAGCCTTTATGTTTCTCAGAATATATCAAAGTAGACACCAAAGAGACTATTTTTCTACATATAGTTAAAGCATAGAGCTATATAAATTAATGTGTATGGCATTACTTATGCAATTTGAAAGACGTTTGTGATTGTTTAGATTTCCTTTGAAACTCTAGAGGAGACATATATAAAAGTATTTTTATTATTATAATTTTCTTTTAGGAGAAATCTGAAAAGCAATAATTTATACAAGTCTCCATTTGCAAGCTCTGTCATTGCATTGTAGGAGAATGATATTAAAGAGCTCTCATTTGTGATTTTTCTCATACGCAAAGATGGACATACTACAACAGGCATGGTGGTTGATATTGAAAACACACACACACACACACACACACACACACACACACACACACACACACACACACACACACACACACACACACACACACAAACTATAGATTCTAACCCCTACCCCTAAACCTAACCCTCACAAAATGCTTTCTGCATTTTTACATTTTCAAAATAAACATAGTTTAGTATGTTTTTGTAAGCGTTTTGAATTATGGGGACTCTAGAAATATCCTCATAAACCACATTTATATAGCATAATACCCTTGGAATAACCAGTTCGTATCCTAAAACAATTTCCTCGTAAACCACCCAACACACACACACACACACACACACACACACATGTGAATCAGATGAAGGGATGGTATTTTTAAGTAATTTAGTGATTCCAATTCCTCTTAACGATTCAGATTCCTTAGCCGTTCTATTACCGATTATTTTAGTACTTTTGAGGAAGAAATATTGGGAAATAAAAAGTGGATTTCTTATTGGATTGACTGCCCTCAGCAGCCTGTTACAAAATGATGAAATTATTTCAGATTTTACATAGATATTTTAATGAAGATATATATTATTTTATTATTAATTTTTTTAAATACCACTAATTACAACAAAACATAATGTGTATCTTTAACTACACATTGTTGTATCAACAATCAGTCAGTATTTACTCTGATTTGAAAACAGCTGTATGTCTCACACTGTAGATTCAAAAGATCTGGCATAAAAGTGTAATTTGACCGGGAATTGGACTACACTGGTCATGCTATATGTTTTGCTCCATAGATTCAAAAGAATCAGCTCATAAGTGTCATTCTGGAACCAGGCTACACCTATCATGCTGAATGTTTTACATTTACATTTATTAATTTGGCAGACACTTTTATCCAAAGCCACTTACAAAAGAGGAAAACATACACGAATCAAACATACACATAAGGAGACAGTGGTACAAAAAGTTTCACTAGCATCCGAATTGTATTCGAAACAGATTGAAGTGCAACAAGAATATCATTATTATTGTATTTTTTTAGTGACTGGTTAAGTGCTCATGGAAAAGATGTGTTTTAAGTCATTTTTTGGAGACAGAGTGTGAGTCAGCTTCACGGATGGATTTGGGAAGGTCATTCCACCAACGTGGTATGATGAAACTAAAAATCCGGGAAAGTGTTTTGGTGCCTCTTTGTGTTGGTACAAAAGGCGATGTTCCTTAGCCGACGCGCAGGCTTCTGGTGGGTGTATAGCTCTGCAGAAATGATTTTAGGTATGCTGGAGCAGACTCTGTGAATGTTCTGTATGCCAGCATCAGAGCCTTGAATTTTATATGTGCATCAACCGGCAGCCATTGGAGAGAGACAAAGAGTGGTGTAACATGCACTCTCTTTGGTTCATTAAAGACCAGACATGCTGCTGGATTCTGGATAATTTACAGAGGTCTAATTGCACATGCAGGGAGGCCTGCAATGTGAGCATTACAGTAGTCCAGTTTAGTTATGACAAGTGACTGAACAAGCAGTTGTGAGGCATGTTCAGAGAGGGGTCTTAACTTCCTTATCTTTTAGAGTGTAAATCTACATGATCTTGCAGTCTTTGAGATGTGGTCTGTGAAATGTAGCTTGTTATCAATGGTTACCCCTAGATTTCTGACAGTTTTGGGAGGTGATACTGTAGGTGTACCCAGCTGTATGGTGATGATGTGTTCAACAGCAGGGTTGTCTGGAAAGGAGTTCGGTCTTGGCTGGGTTGAGTTTTAGGTGGTGTTCCTTCATCCAGGCCGATATGTCTGCCAGGCCGGCAGTGATTTGAGCAGTCACTGTGGTGTCGTTGGGCTGGAAAGACAAGTAGAGTTGCATGTTATCAGTGTAGCTGTGGTAAGAGAAACCATGTGACTGAATGATGGGTCCCAGTGATGTTGTATTTATAGAGAAGAGAAGTGGCCCAAGCACTGATCCCTGAGGTACCCCAGTAAGTAAATGATGTGGCTTGGATACCTCACCTCTCCAGGCTACCTTGAAGGACCTACTTGAGAGATATGAATTAAACCAGTCAAGCACAGTTCCTTTGATGCCAGCAAGGAGAGGGTGGAGAGTAAGATCTGATGGTTGACTGTGTCAAAGGCTGTAGAAACGTCCAGCAGAATCAGGACAGATGATATGGATTCAGCTTTCGCCTGTGACGACGCAGTGACAGACAGCAGGGCAGTCTCAGTGCAGTGGAGTGTCCACTTTTGAAGCCTGACTGATTGTCATCGAGCAGCTTGTTCTGTGAGAGATAGGCAGAGATTTGATTGAAAACTGCCCTTTCAAGTGTTTTTGCCATGAATGGGATGAGAGAGACTGGTCTGTAGTGTTCTATTTGTGTGGGGTTAAGTGCTAGATTTCAAAGAACCGGCTCTTAAGAGTCATTCGATCAGGAATTGGTTTACACTGGTCACGCTCTGTTTTGTTCTATAGATTTAAAGAACCTGCTAATAATAGTCATTCGTTCTGCAACCAGACTACAGTGGTCAAGCTGAATGTTTTAGCTTAAAGATTCAAAATAACCGGCTCATAAGAGTAATTTGTTCTGGAATCGGACAACAATGTTCACGCTGTATGTTTTGCACCATAGATTTAAAGGAACCAGCTCATAAGAGTAATTCTGTCTAGAACTGGACTACATCTATCACGCTGAATGTTTTGCACTGTAGATTTTAAAGAACTGGCTCATAAGAGTCAGCCATTCGGAATTAGATTACACTGGTCGTGCTGTATATTTTGCACTGCTGATTGAGTATTGGTGTTTCAGTGGCACTAAAAGTTATTGCAGGAAAACCTGTATTTTAGCATGGTGTTCGGTATGCATTAGTAGAAGAATGCACTTTTTCAAGAACAATTAACAGAACCGAAAGTTGTGAAAATAATTCACTTAAAAAGAACAAAAATGGAAACCGTTCTGAATAACAACTGGTTCTTGTTTCCCAACTCTAACCAGAAGTTAGTTTAGCTATATGTCAAAATTAGCTGATCGCTATATCAGTACCAAGTGCTAAAACACTTTTTTTTCCTCCAATCTTCCTGAATAAACACTCCATTTGTTAAGAGATTGAATTGCCAAGATCACAGGAAATATTCAGACCCAAGGACAAATTTAACTGCGTAAGTGTGTTTGTGTGAGTGTTTAAAAAGGAAAAAAATACAGAAGAACAAGTCTGCATTTAGTTTTGAGCTAAAAGATTTGAAAAGGAGCGGATTTTGACCATGACACTTTAACCAATTCAGGAGTTCAATAACATTTCACTTCAGTCTGAGAATGACTGTGAGACAATTTTAAACTGTGTTTGGATCAGGGCTTCATGGTGGAACACAAGAAGGCATAGAGAAATTGAGAAGTTTGTTAGTGAACTGAGCTGAGTATACAATCAAAAGTTAGAGATTTCAATATGAACTTAAACATATTTACAATCAAATTATTACAAATGCTAAATTATCTGGGCTGTGCTATCTAGATCAACCCAGTTTTAATATATGTCAACAATTGTCTCATTTATATCTCCTAAGGAGCTTTTGGTATATTTAAAATCAAACAAAGTTGATACTTAAATGAACCTAACTGACACACAACACTCATTATTCTCATCCTTTTGGTTTCCTCTCTTGTCCTCTTTCTGTTTCTCTCCATATTCTCTGACAGTTTTTTTCTTTTCCTACCTTGGGTTTTCTTTTTTTTTCTTCAGGGCATTATTCCTTAATCCTTCATTAAGGATTTATCTCCACTCATGAAAGGACAAAATCCTTAATTTCTCATTCTTTTCCTCTTGCCGTCTGTTCAGCCCCTGGCTAAAAGAAATTACATTCCATGTCAGATCAGTTTTTCCTTTTAATTTTTTGTGAGTTTTTGTGTGATAATGAAACACATGCACATATTAAATATATAACCAGCTTGGATTTCCATTCACATAATCAAAAAGACTCCTCAATTAATATCTAAAGAGTGTGGTGGTAGTTTTTGAGGCAACCCAGTTTTTGCCTTTTCAGAATTTTTTTAACAGTAGATAGAGGACAGAATATTATTTTCAGGATTTGCAAATGATGCAAACCACATTCAAACTCGCATTGTTTGCGTGAGCACCAGGGCTCAACATGTCAGAGTACAACCAATTGGACACAGCTCTGTCAGAGCTGTAAATGTAAAGTCTGGGGGTTCCAGTGTTCCCACAGTTATGGAAAACCTGGAAATGTCTTGGAAATGAATCAAATCTCAAAAGTCATGGAAATTGACACGAATAGTGAATACTTCTTATTCATGTGATATTCTAATCAGTCAATCATGTGGCACCAGTGCAATTCATAAAAGCATGCAGATATGGGTCAGAAGCTTCAATTAATGTTCATATCAACCATCAGAATGGGTAAAAATGTGATATGAGCGATTTTGAATATGGCATGAGTGTTGGTGCTAGACAGGCTGGTTTGAGTATTTCTGTAACTGCTGATCTCCTGGGATTTTCACACACAACATTCTCTAGAGTTGACTCAGAAAGGTGCCTAAAACAAAAACATCCAGTGAACAGCAGTTTTGCGGATGGAACGTTGATTAGAGAGGTCACCATTGAATAGCCAGACTGGTTTGAGCTGACAGAAAGGCTGTGGTAACTCAGATAACCCCTCTGTACAAATGTAGTGAGCAGAATAACATCTCCAAATGTCATGACCAAGTGGGGCACTCTATTAGGACCATAATGTTACTAATTATGTGCTCAGGGAGTGTATGTTTTTTTGAGTTTTTATCTTGATGAAATATGAGATAGATATTGCTCTTGTGTAGAATAAAACATGCTTACAAACCATAGTGAAGTTCTATTTTAATGAATTAGTCAATTGTTCACAAATTGGTCTAAATGAGTGATTTGCAAATCAGTAAGAATTAAAAATTATTTTAAAAAAAAGGCACTGATAGCCATTTGACCCCAGAGGGACTGACCCACCGTCCAACTGATTGTACATAAAGGTGAACAAAATGCCAACCCCATGTTTCTTTGGAAATGTAAGTCAGCTGCTGTCTTTTTTATTTTACTGTGTAATCCTTTGATTTGTGGTTTTAGCTGGATTGTATAACTATAAAAAGACAGACTTAGTTTTAGGCGATAGCTGGACAAGTCTGTCCGAAAGCCTTTTGTAGCCCATTTGTGTTAAGATTAGTTTTATGAATAGCGTGGACCGTCCTTTCAATACACAATGACTTCTGTTGCCCATTCAAGAGTGCACAAGAGAAGCTTGTTCACAGCGGCCCGCATTTTGATGCTAAAACTTCCGTTGTTTTTAGCGCTAAACAAAGCAAGCTCTCGTTTGAACATGTGTGCCACTGTAAGCAAGCCCCTATCATAGCGTTTGTGATGTGCAACAGACATAATGATTTTCATTGAAATATTACAGAAACCTATTTTATGTCTTCAGAAGACTTGTAATATGCAGCACGAGCCCCAGTAACTACTTGTTTGATACTTTTGGGTCCCTTTTAAGCAGCCCTTTTTTTGTTCCACATAAGAAAGTCATACATGTTTGGAACATGACAGCATTTTTAACTATTCCTTTGAAATGTGTACCAGTTCTACTATCATTTTATGTATATTATTGCAAGGACCACTGCCACTTCGAGTTCCACTGTTCAGCTGCCTCCTTTCCGATTGGTAACCAGTTAGAATGAAATGAAAGAAGGGTACTTTTTTTTTTTTTTTTTAATGACAGTTCTCTGTGCTAAGGGTGGCTGATGTACCAGTTACAGTTTTGCTAGATCTCTCAAGAATAAAAGGGACCTGGTCTGGAAAAACAAGCTCAAAATAAGGGACTTGCCTCAACCAAAATAAGTGATAAGCAATAAAAAATATTTCCCCATACAGGGACATTTTTAGAAGAGAATTCATGGCAAGTAAAGGATACAGTAGCCTTTGTAAAATAAGATCTTTCATTAAATGTATTCTTCATATTAAATATATGTAAATATATCCACAAAAATATTTAAAAATGTTTCAAAAATAAATCTGGTCATCTAAAATATATTAATAGCCAAAATCTCTCACCTGCATGCACGCACACACTGCTTGGGTGTGTTTGGACTAAACGTCATCTTATTTACTACATGTAATAATTATGTAATTATTTTATTGTTTTTTATTTTTATTACAGATCTGCTTCTTGGTCTAATACCTGGAGCATCAACCTTTATCAATGCATCATGTATAACAATAATTAAGTGAAGACTTGGAAACAACTGAGAAATGTACTTTTTACCTCAATATTTTTCCTTGTATTTGAATTAACCATGCATGTACACATAGTAATTATATATCGTTTTTTAAAAGGTCTTCAGCATGTCACAGAAGGCTATATCCACAACTTGCATTAAGGCCAAAAAATGTGTGATGTAGACGTTTCCTTCAAAATCAAAGCACATGCTTATCATGTAACTAAAAAGAGAGAATCCGGTGTAAACCTCTGAGAGATCCGGAATTGGCGTAATTCCGAAAATGTATTGTAAAAACAATTAAGACTTTGGTTTCATGGAAACAATTATCGGAAAGAAATTAGCAGGTTATTAACCAACATTTAAAAATAACGTTTTCACTCAAGAGAGTTTGTTCCCATTTTTGGTTATGTTCTGCAAAAGCAAAAAACTATTTTGTTTTTGGTATTCTTTTTCGTTTCTTGGAACGTTTTCAGTCCCTGTATCATCGACCCATTAATAAGTGTGTTGTTAGTGTAATCATTTGGAAAGTGCATATGTGTATGTTAGCCCTCAAAAAAAGTCCTGTGGCAAAACCAGAATTCAATGATTTTATCAACTTTAAAAAAAATACCATGGTACTGTATGATGACTATATTCATAAAGCATGGTATTTAAACAGTACTGTAAGGTATTTCATTAAAAACAATACCATTATATTGTCATGGTGTCCAAAAAAGCATGGCATTACCATTTATTGTTGGTATATTTTTATGCTAATACTGTGCTGCTTTTTATAAAGTATATACAGGTAGCTTTTTGATTGATGTTTTTGAATTAGTGACTAAAGTTACTGAATCTCTCTGTAATTTCCAAACATGTGGGTTTTGTTCTTATTAAAACAGAGAAGTCTAAAGGAATTTGGAGTCACTTAGCATCTCTCTCTGTGTCAGTGTGTGAGGCGTGTATAAATTTGGTTGAAGTTGTCAAGAATAGTTGTTTGAAGTGTCCATTTTAGCGGCTGTGGATATACAAGTTGGTGTTTGTATTCTGGAATCGTGTGTGTGTGTGTGTGTGTGCGTGCAGCAGTCTCCCACACACTGCAGCCCAAATCACAAAGACAGAACCTCACACATCCCAACTCACTGTTACCACAGAGACGAGTGGCCAGTATCGACTGCAGAGCAGCGTTGCTATGGAAACGCCAGATGCCTACTGGGAGGGGACCACCGTTAATTAGAGCCAACGAGAGACAGATAGACAGGATGAGAGACAGAGTGAAGACAGCACATTCTCTTGATGTTAGCACTGGGGACAGAGTGTGTACAGTCACAGCAGGTTCTGTCCAAATTTTAGGGAGGCTCTGCCTCTGTTAATGCACTGATAGCATCAGCATCTCTCTAACTCTCTTACAGCCTCATTGCAATACCACACCTTTAGAGCCAATGCATTTGAGTTTATATTTTTTATATTAGTCTAGATATTGTTGTGTGAAATTCCCAGGAGAACAGCAGTTACAGAAATACTCAAACCAGCCCATCAGGCACAAACAATCATCCATATGATTATCTAATCAGCCGATCGTGAGGCAGCAGTGCATAAAATCATGCAGATACGGGTCAGGCGCTTCAGTTAATGTTCAGATCAACCATCAGAATGGGGGAAACATTTGATCTCAGTGATATTGACCGTGGCATGATTGTTGGTGCTAGACGGGCTGGTTTGAGTATTTCTGTAACTGCTGATCTCCTGGGATTTTCACGCACAACAGACTCTATAATTGACTAGAAACATAGAAAAAAACTAAAAACATCCAGTGAGCTGCAGTTCTGTGGATGGAAATGCCTTATTGATGAGAGAGATCAACAGAGAATGGCCAGACTGGTTTGAACTGAAAAAGTCTACGGTAACGCCGATAACTGCTCTGTACAATTGTGGTGTGAAGAATAGCATCTCAGAATGCTATTTGTTTTGGCGCTATTTTGGTGGCACGAGGGGGACCTACACAATATTAGGCAGGTGGTTTTAATTTTGTGGCTGATACAATACAAAAAGCGGCTTTAGAATACAATGTATTGTTTACTACCATATTATTGATCATAACTCAATCATTGGCATATAGTTCACAGCAATCCATTTCACAAGTGAATTTGTCAATCAGTTGGAGATTTATTGTGAGGGCTTGTTTAAGGACCCGTCAATTTACACCTGCGTCAGACATTTTTTTTTGACAATTTATTAATGCTTACAAAACGTTTACATCTAGAGCCAAGAGGTATATTAAAACAAACAACAACAAAAAGGAAAATAAATAAATAAACAGTTTAATAAAAATATTAAATTGTTTACATATTTCAATACGCTTTCTTGTTACTAAAATTGGAAATTGTTCTTAGGTATTGTTGAACCTCTGAATTAAAAATTAAAACTAATGGTTTATAACCAACATACTTACATTTATGTATACTAAACTTTGCCAACAAAAGCAGAACATTAATCAAATAATATTCCTTATGAAGAGACATATCATAGCTAAAAAAAAAAAACCGAATAAAACATTTTCAAAACAAAGCTGAAAGCTGGGAATAATATGATCTCTAACAATCTTGCACAAATCAGACCAAAAACAAGTCGAGTAAGGACAACTCCAAAATAAATGAAAAAAATTTTCAACCTGCAGACCACAAAATGTAAAGAATATATCAACATCAGAATTAAATCCCTCTACAAGAAAATAATTAGTGGGCTAGTACTTATAAATAAGTTTGAAGGAAATTTCTTTGATTTTATTCATGATTAAACATTTATGGGTAACTTCCAAATTTTGCACCATCTCAATCCAGCCACACCCTGCGTCAGACATGCTTGTGTAGCGTCTCGGGTGCGTTGCATCATAAACATAAAATGTTTAGGTCACTGTTTCAAGTTAAATATAGTTTAATACTCAATCTTTAAACACAAGTGTTTTGAAACACATCTTTGTGTTGTTGCTGCTGAAGGTTGTTTTCTTAAACTGCGTGTTGCTCATTCAGCTGAAATTTCACTTTCTGCCCTCTGGAGTAAACGGGTGGTACTACAAGCTTGCATTACTCAGAAATCTTCCTTATTATGGTCCGGGGGGGGGCATTGCGATTAAATGTGATAATCTGTATTAATCGCACTGAATTAACGTGTTAAATCGACAGCCCTAATATAGATAGATACATAGAGAGAGAGAGATGAAGTCAGAAGTTTACATAAACTTTAGCCAAATACATTTAACAGAATCAAACAGGTTTCAGTGTAGACACTTCAGTTGTTTTCTTATCAGATTTAGTTTTGTTGGCATTTCCCCCAAAGACAAACTCTGCTGTAATCAGCACCATGTTGTTTTGTCACATGACCACTTGCGTTGAAAGTTTAACCTTTACAGACAGCCCTGAGTCTAAAATGTATTTATGCATTGCATATAGCGAAGCCAAAATACAATGTCCACACATGTGTATGCAGTCGCACAAGAATACTTTGGTATTTCCATGGTACATCTCCAAAAAGCTATCATGGTATTTTTGGTGCTGTCAGGAAAAATTTTAAAGGGTTACGTGGTGCTTCAAAGTACTTCCAAGAATACTCTTTTATTATTATTGTAATTACCTTTGTGCATGTCCAAAAAAGATTATTGTATTACCATGAAACCGCACCGCTAAATCATATTTTTACATGGTACCATGTTCAAAAAACATGGTAATACCATTGTACGTTTTGGTAAGTGGCATTGTTATGGCACAGTATGTACTAGAGATGATATTATATAATATTTGTACTACCATCTGATACCATCACTGTACCATGGTTCCACAGTGGTATTTTTGTAAATAAAGTATTTTCTTTTGTGGAGAGAAATCTGTGTTAGTGATGTTGTCAAAGACAATTTAACATGTTATCTGGTCCTCTGTTTCTGGACTAATAATCAGATACATTTGTCTTATTAAGCTTCGCTCATTGCGTGTGCGTGGTGTGACTGATAATCTTGTAGGGGCGATATCAAGTCCACGTGTAATCTGCCAAATGGAATTAGTTTTACGGATGATGTCATTGTTGTTATGATTACAGTTGTCTCTTCTGTGATGTCAGGCCTGTCTAGCCAATCAGAGCACGCCGGCTTAAGTCCATGTGAGTAGACAAAGCTGGTTATGTGAAATCTTTAGATAAATAGAAAAGATTTATGACTGGGGGTGTGGATTACTGTAAGGGATATAGAGGTGCGTGCGTGTTTTTAGTGCAGTCATTTGGTAGTTTATTGATGTTTTTGATGCAGTCATTAGTTTTATAGCTGTAAACTTTAGGACTCAAAGCCGAATATTTGCACATAGATGAACTTTCTTGATATTGCATCAGCTGTAGCATTGCAGTAGAATTGTCTGTAGGTTTCATAGAGTGAAAGAAAGAAACACACAAAGAGAGAGCAGTCGCAAACAGCTCCATTCCAAAACCTAGTGAGCAGCCTACCTAGACAGCATTTTAAGGCATCATAGCTGTGCTCTCATCACTAAGGCTGTCCTAAAAGGTATGCAGCAATGTTATGCTGCCTTTTGAGAGATATGTTTTGGACAGATGCTAGGAAGGCATCTTATAAATCCTTCCTTTGTGATGCATTGCTATGGGCTTACTGATAGTGGCAATGTTGCCAAAAATGGATGTACAGTGGGTACGGAAAGTATTCAGACCCCCTTAAATTTTTCACTCTTTGTTATATTGCAGCCATTTGCTAAAATCATTTAAGTTCATTTTTTTTCCTCATTATTGTACACACAGCACCCCATATTGACACCCCATTTTTGCACATTTATTAAAAAAGAAAAACTGAAATATCACATGGTCCTAAGTATTCAGACCCTTTGCTGTGACACTCATATATTTAACTCAGGTGCTGTCCATTTCTTCAGATCATCCTTGAGATGGTTCTACACCTTCAATTGAGTCCAGCTGTGTTTGATTATACTGATTGGACTTGATTAGGAAAGCCACACACCTGTCTATATAAGACCTTACAGCTCACAGTGCATGTCAGAGCAAATGAGAATCATGAGGTCAAAGGAACTGCCTGAAGAGCTCAGAGACAGAATTGTGGCAAGGCACAGATCTGGCCAAGATTACAAAAACATTTCTGCTGCCCTTAAGGTTCATAAGAGCACAGTGGCCTCCATAATCCTTAAATGGAAGACGTTTGGGACGACCAGAACCCTTCCTAGATCTGGCCGTCCGGCCAAACTGAGCTATCGGGGGAGAAGAGCCTTGGTGAGAGAGGTAAAGAAGAACCCAAAGATCACTGTGGCTGAGCTCCAGAGATGCAGTCGGGAGATGGGAGAAAGTTGTAATAAGTCAACCATCACTGCAGCCATCCACCAGTCGGGGCTTTATGGCAGAGTGGCCCGACGGAAGCCTCTCCTCAGTGCAAGACACATGAAAGCCTGCATGGAGTTTGCTAAAAACACCTGAAGGACTCCAAGATGGTGATAAATAAGATTCTCTGGTCTGATGAGACCAAGATAGAACTTTTGGCCTTAATTCTAAGCGGTATGTGTGGAGAAAACCAGGCACTGCTCATCACCTGTCCAATACAGTCTCAACAGTGAAGCATGGTGGTGGCAGCATCATGCTGTGGGGGTGTTTTTCAGCTGCAGGGACAGGACAACTGGTTGCAATCGAGGGAAAGATGAATGCGGCCAAGTACAGGGATATCCTGGATGAAAACCTTCTCCAGAGTGCTCTGGACCTCAGACTGGGCCGAAGGTTCACCTTCCAACAAGACAATGACCCTAAGCACACTGCTAAAATAACGAAGGAGTGGCTTCACAACAACTCTGTGACTGTTCTTGAATGGCCCAGCCAGAGCCCTGACTTAAACCCAATTGAGCATCTCTGGAGAGACCTGAAAATGGCTGTCCACCAACGTTTACCATCCAACCTGACAGAACTGGAGAGGATCTGCAAGGAGGAATGGCAGAGGATACCCAAATCCAGATGTGAAAAACTTGTTGCATCTTTCCCAAAAAGACTCATGGCTGTATTAGATCAAAAGGGTGCTTCTACTAAATACTGAACAAAGGGTCTGAATACTTAGGACCATGTGATATTTCAGTTTTTCTTTTTTAATAAATGTGCAAAATGTCAACAATTCTGTGTTTTTCTGTCAATATGGGGTGCTGTGTGTACAATGAGGAAAAAAAATTTACTTAAATGATTTTAGCAAATGGCTGCAATATAACAAAGAGTGAAAAATGTAAGGGGGTCTGAATACTTTCCGTACCCACTGTATATGCCATTCAAAACTGAAAAACATTGATTATGAATATGTGATGAGGAGGGCATGGCCGGGACGTAAGGATGGACGCCTGCCGCTAAATTATCCCAATCAACAGGGAGAGGGATAAAGAGAAGATTGCCAGTTTGAGAGAGATGCATGCGGAGTTGTGTGTGTGCATCAGTGTTTGTGTCGTGGGCAGTCCTCAACCTCTGGTACTTATCTGTTGGGGCGTGCTTTCACCCTCTGTTCATAAAGGAGGCGGTGGGAACCGGATGATCAATCCCACAACTATGCGTGCATCTCTTTCTCTCTCTCTCTCAATTCAATTCAATTCAATTCAAAATTGCTTTATTGGCATGACTGTACACAATACAATATTGCCAAAGCTTGGAATACATAGAATAATTATAAAGACATCAAAATAATAAAATATTATAACATAACTTAAATTTAAATGTACAAATTAAATTAATTGTACAAATTAACAGTGTAACAAATAAAACAAATAAAAAAATTATAATAATAATTAGAACAATTTATGAACATTTCAAAATTCTGTGAACAATGTAGAGTTCAGTGTGTAAGTGTTTGCGTGTTTGTGTGTGTGTGTGTGTGTGTGTGTGTGTGTGTGTGTGTGTGTGTGTGTGTGTGTGTGTGTGTGTGTGTGAGCGCATCACTGATTAGTCGTCGACTCTCTCTTTTTGTGACAAGCATCAATGTATCTTGCTGCTAGCATGATACAATCTCTTTTTTCACCTAATAAATGTTGAAATTGTGTTTTGTTGTCTAATTTGATGAAGTTAGGGCAAAGTATTTCAAATTTAGTATAAAAAGTCCCTCTAATGTCCTCATAGTTGGGGCAGCTGGTGAGGAAGTGTTGCTCTGTCTCCACTTCTCCCTGGTCACAGTTTGGGCAGATGCGTCTCTCTCTGGGCAGCCACTTCTGTCTGTATCTGCCCGTCTCTACAGTCAGAGTGTGATTGCTCAGTCTGTACCTCGTCATCCTTCTTCTTAATTTACAGTCTTTCACTCTACTCAGGTATTCTGCGCTTGTGTAGTCTCTATTTAGGGCCAAATAACATTCCAGTTTACTTTGTTTTTCTGTTGATTCAGTCCAATAGGTCAGGTAATTCTCTTGTTGTGCTTTTATCATGTGGTTGGGCCGGATTGTGTGGATGAGGGTGTCCATGTCCTGAGGCTGATTATTGTTAGTCGTGTTAGTCTGTTTGTGGAGCCTCAGGACAAGCTGAATGATGGGACTCTTCTCAGTGTTCATTTCATTGTTTTTAAGGGCTTTAAAATGTCTCTCTCTCTCTCTCTCTCTCTCTCTCGAACTGGCATCTCTGGCTCCTCATTTATCCCTCTCCCAGCTGATTGTGATGATTCAGTGCCAGGCGTCCATCCTTATGGCCCAGCCACACCCTCCTCCTCGTCACATACCTCCAACACCCAATTCAGGCCGGGGAACCATTAGATGATTTAAGCTGGTTGTTATCTGATCCAAGCTGGTAGAGCATCTTGCAACAGCAACAATTGTTACCAGCTAGTTATCCCAGCTTAAGGTGGTCAGGCTTTTTTTTTTTGGAATATGGTAACTGGTTGGTAAGTTAATGACCAGCTTTGACCAATTAAAAACCAGCTACCAGCTAAAGCAGGGTTTTCCAACAGGGGCTTATTAGGTTTTTATAATAGCATGTTGCTAAGCTAATGGTGTAATATTCTAATAAGCACAATTTAATACTGATTAGACTGTTTTTTTTTATTTATATTGTTCAGTTTTTAATTAAATGTATATTTGTGGTCAACATTTCACCACTTTTTGTCACTTTGAATTCCCATATACTCTCTGTTTCTCTTCTCTTTTTCCTCTGCATAGGGAGTTGCTGAGTATGCAGAGCAGATTAGATTTGAATGTTAAGCGGAAAAGTGAACAGGTGCTCTCATCCATGTCTGTCTGATGAAAGAGTGAGAGTGCTGAAAAGAGAAATCACTTCATCCTAGAAAAAGCGTTATAGAGTTGTGAAGAGAAGTAAAGTTAAGTGTTTGGGAGTGTTTGGGAATTCTGTTTGGAAGCACTAATTAAAGGTGATTGCCAAGGCAACCATCACTACTAAAATTGATCATAAGTAGGGTTAGGGTTTTTCAAAATATTGAAACAGGGACCCAAGCCATATCTAGGGACCAGAATATTGGTTCAAATATCAATCCAAAACCTGTCCGCTGCTGGGACCCCGAGATGACAAATGGAATATGCCATCACTTGCATACAAACAAACATTCATAGAACTCACTGATCACTGTTCCACATGCTTAAAACCTTTGCGAGCTACATTTGCCTATATTATAATGGAAAAATAGCTTATCTTATACACACACACACACACACACACAATACACACACACTTTCAGCTATCTCATCAGAATCATGCTGACAGAGTGAAATGTAGTTAGAGATTGCTGAGTGCAGAGTCTAAACAGATTTTCTGGAGTTTTCCATCTCATTAAAGGCCTGACCAAGGTCATAGTCCTCTCACTCTGTCATTGTGTCTCTCTCTCTCTCTCTTGCTCATTCTCGCTCTCAGGGGAAAGGTATGGTGCATCCTGCTGAGTTAGTGTATGTATTTGTGTGTGTACTTGCTAATAATAGTTTTGTCTGTAGACATACGGTATTTTGATGCATAAAAAAATAAACATTCAAGCCTGTGACAGTAATCGTTTTCTTAAAGTGACCATTCCCCACAAATTTGACATTCTGTCATCATTTACTTACCACAGGGTTATTAAACTTTTGAAAATGTCACTAGTTTTTATTTTTTATTTTGCTTAGGATTTCAATTTCAGCTAGTTTTAATGGTGCATAATTAGTTTTTATTTCGTTTGTGCTTTTTGAAAATGGCAATTTTTTGTTTTTATTTAGTTTTAGTATAGTTTTAGTTTTCATCCATTATAACGCCACAAAATATTATCTGCAACACTTTACAAAAAGGCTGTTCTGTATTTGTTAACATTAGTTAACTTCATAAGTTAAAGGTATAGTTTACCCAAAAATGAAAATTCTCTCATTTACTCACCCTCGTGCTGTCCTAGATGTGTATGACTTTCTTCTGCAGAACACGAATGAAAGATTTTCAGAAGAATATCTGAGCTCTGTAGCTCCTCACGATGCAATGAATGGGTGCCAAAATGTTTAGGCAGCATTGAAGTAATCCATATGACTCAAGTGGTTAAATCCATATCTTCAGAAGTTATGTGATGTGTGGGTGAGAAACAGATCAATATTTAAATCTATTTTTGCTAGAAATTCTTCTTCTTGCCAAGTAGGGGGTGTATGCTTGAAGAATGGGAAGCACCAAATACACAAGAAGAAGAATGTGAAAGTTAAAGTGAAGATTGATTGAGCAGGGAGGAGAATTTATAGTAAAAATGGACTCAAATATTGATTTGTATCATATCACTTTTGAAGACATTGATTTAACAACTGGAGTCATATGAATTACTTTTATGCTGAACTATGTTATTTTTGGAGCTTAAAAATGTGGCACCCATTCATATTTGTATGCATTATATGGGCCGAAAGTGCTGAGATATTCTTCTAAAAATATTAATTTATGTTTGGCAGATAAAAGAAAGTCATAAACATCCGGGATGACATAAGGGTGAGTAACTGATGAGAGAATTTTCATTTTTGGGTGAACTATTCTTTTAAAATGTGCTAACAATGAAAAACTTTGACATTACTTATTAATCTTGGTTAATGTTAATTCCAACATATACTAGCAATATTTTACAATTACAGTTTGTTAATAAATGATGTCTGTTAACATTATTTAATGCATTATTAACTAACATGAACAAAAATAAACAATTGTAAATGTAGTATAAATAAACATTGACCAAAATTAAAAAAAAAATGCTATAATCATATTTTTCTTTGTTAATTCACAATACCTAATCCATAGAATATTGTTAGCATAAAGGATCTAAATGTGAAATGTTATCAATATTATCTGCTCTGATGACACTTGATCAGAAACTACTCATGCTCATAATAAAACAATAAAAGTTCAAGTTAAAGTTTTTTTTTTTGTCATATTCACAACAACACCACAGCTTACTGCAGCATTTGCTGACATGAATTAAATATGCTATGAATGTTCCATTACCAATACATTTACTGGAACTCGGGGGCGGGGTTACGATTTCCAAGGCCCCATGCAACTGTCCACCCTGGGGCCTCGGGGCAAGGCGATATGTCTCAAAAAATCTCGATATTTTTCAGGCTGTTGATGATATTCAAAACATATCTTGATAATTGTTTATTTGCTCAGAAATGACATAAAAGTGATTTTAAATATGTTTTATTCATCCTAAAAGCCATTTTAGCCAAGTAGATTCAAAATGTTTAAAGAAATAAAAGTCTAGTTTTTCACTAAATGAGAACATGGATGAATTTAATTTAATTTATAATATAATGAATTTATTATTTTTATATATGTTTACCTACATATATTTAACTTCACTCTTTACTTTTTAACTTAATGTTTATTATTGTAATATGATGTTGAATTAGTATTATTATTTTGAGGGCTTATTTTATACAATAGTAATATATTATTAAATTCACTTGGAGCTTTTATTTTGATGGAACAATGATAGTACACTGCCGTGTATTACTGTATGTAGTTCACAGTTTACAGTGTTCCTCGTTACAGATCTAGTGAAATGGTTACCTTCTTCATTTCTGTTGTACTGCGCCATGTTTTTAGATTTTTATAGTAACTTTAAGCAGCTTCAAATCTTTGGAATTGCACAAATGGGTGAACCTGCAGCTCAATGCAACATGAACCGCTCCACAACCACTAAAAAAGTATTTTTTTATCACAAATTTTCAGTGAATAATGACTTGGATTCAGAAGACTTAAAATATAGGGCTAAATAGGAATATAGAAACATATGTGTTGCTTTTATGATGCTTTTTGAAAGCAGCTTGGTCATTCTTTTAAACTTCTCCTTTGCTGTTCCTATTCTGCATGAAAGAAAGTTTGGAACTACATAAGGGTGAGTAAATTATGCCAGAATATTCATTTTTGGGTGAACTGTCCTTTAAACTTTCTTTCCTGAGAGCCAGCTGACTGTGTTTGGGACTGAAGCCGTCTTTCGTGACCTCTGCTCATTCACCTTAGCTGTTCCCATGGTGATGGGGATCCTGTGGGATGTAGGTAAATGGGAGGAAATCGTGTAAGGAGGACAAGCATTGCTGGCACTCTGATCGATAAACAGAGGAATAAGGCTGAGATTTTGTGTTCAAAGGATGTTCGTGCAGGATTTGGACCCACACATCATTGCTGGGATTGGGTTGTGGTGTTGTCGTGCATGTAGTTGCCGTTATGGAAAAGATGTGGGAAAATGTGTTTGTACTAAAATGAACAAAAATTATGCACACACATCTCTGAAGCCTTGGCTCGTGTAGAATGTAATGTGAGCAAGGTGCCTCTATTGATTCTATTAGAAGCTTCACTACAATACGAGACTGGATAATGAGAGAGAGAAGGCCAAACAAGATGTAGAATTATGCATATTTTTAATTGCTAGATGCATTTAACTTTGTGGTAGTGTGTGTATTGATCCTTTGCATCTGTGTTTGTATAGATGTGTTTGTAGTGCATCTGTATTTGTATCAATGCAACAGATTTATCAAACCCATCCACTAGCTGGGTCATTATCAGGAGGTTCCTGTGGGATTACATTTGCTGACTACTTATCGTGAGATTCCTGTGGATCCCACTTGCTGTGTTCTTTTCGGAGGTCACTGTGAGCTCTCCTGTATGTTTAGTTAGCACATCTGTTACCAGGTATAAAAGTCTGTCACACAGACTGTTCCTTGGGTTAAGATTCAGAGCTATGCTGTACGATCATCATTAAAAAAACGTTTTTCCCCACTAGAACTTGGTCTGGCTTACTCGTCTTAATGAATTAGAAGAACTCTAATACACTGCCTGGCCCAAAAAAATAAAGTTGCCGTTTGGATTTAAATAAGCAGACACTTATGGGCCAATGATTGGGACATTATTGCATTGAAGAATATGTTTCAGCTGGCAACAATTCTTTTAACCCTAACTGATGCAGTGTGTAGATTCTCATTTCTTAAACAAGCATGTCGGAAGACGTATCCCGTGGTCGTGGAAAAGATGTTACTGTGTTTCAGAAGGGGCAAAGAAGATCAAGCAAAGAAAACAACTAAGGACATTGCTGAAATCACTGGAATTGGGTTGAGATCTATCCAATGCATTATTAAAACCTGGAAGGATAGTGGTGAACCATCAGCTTTGCAGATGAAATGTGGTCAGAAAAAAATCTTGAATGATCGTGATCGGAGATCACTAAAACTCTTGAAGTCACATCATAAAAAATCGACAGTAGAACTCTATGTTTGTGAGAGCATTTTGCATGCACAATGCAATGAGAACTTAGAGGATTGGACTAAACATCTGTGTGGCCACAAGAAAACCATTTGTTATTGAGGCTAATCTGAAAAAAATGAATTCAATTTGCAAGGGAGCATAAAGTTTGGTCTGTGGAGTAATGGAAAAAGGTCATGTTGTCTGATGAGTCCAGATTTACCCTATTCCAGTGTGATGGGCACGTCAGGGTAAGAAGCCTCTGGAGGCAGTGTTATGATCTGGGGTTGCTTCAATTGGTCAGGTCTAGGCTCAGCAACATTATGCAGCAATAAAATGAGGCCAGCTGACTACCTGAATGTAATGAATGCCCAGGTTATAAAAACCCATAAATGGAGTTTTTCTTCTTTGACGGCACAAGCATATTCAAGGACGACAATGCCAAGATTTATTGGGCTCAAATTTTTTAAGAGTGGTTCAGGGACCATGAGGAATCATTTTCACACATTAATTGGCCACCACAGAGTCCTGACCTTAACCCCAAGTCTGTGGGATCTGCTGGAGAAGACTTTGAGTGGTTCAACTCTCCCGTCATCAATGCAAGTTCTCGGGAAAAAATGTATGCAACTCTGGATGGAAATAAATGTCATGACGAATACACACTGCAATCAAAGCTAAAGGAGATCCAATGAAATATTAGAGTATGCAACTTCATTTTGGCCTGGAAGTAAACCTTAGCGAGCCATACGTCATCTGGTCAGCCAAATATAAGAATATCTATCTAAGATTATAGTTTCTGTTGTATAATGTTGTACATTTTCACCATGCCGCATCAGAAGACAGATGTGTCTGTCCCTAGCAAAATGCTATCATCAAACTCTATTGAAATCAATTGCAAGTCAAGCCTCCTTGTGGTGTGCATAAGTGGCTTATGGAGTTGCTGCCTATAGAGTGTTCCAAATCAATCACTTATGAATTTCTGTGATCGTTAGGATGCTGCCTCAGAAGGCAGGTGCCTGTGTAGACAGTAGGCAACTTGACAGACCTCTAGTTTTTGAGTTTTAACAGGTTATAAAAACAGAAAAATGATATTGGATAATGTTCTGTGCAAGTTCATAGTAAGGTTTCACACATACAAAACAACCCCCATGCTGCATACTTGAAATGTTTGTTTGATTAAAAAGATATAAAAATAACCATTAGAAAACATTCTGTATAATTTCTTATTCGGTTTTCACACAAAAATTTCCATGCAACATTCTGGAAACATTAGTTTATTGTTAAAACAAAAACAAAAAAAATATTCTGTATTAGTTCTTATTAGGTTGACCCAAACCTTCATGCAACATTCTGGAAACTTTATAGTTAAAAAAAACCTTAAAATAACTATTAGATAATGTTCTGTTTAAGTTCTTATTAGGTTGTCACATGTACATTAAGCCTCCATGCAACATTCTTAAAACATTACTTTATAGATTAAAACTAAAAAAAACTTAAAATAACCATTAGATAACATTCTGTATATGTTTTTATTAGGTTGTCACACATACAATAAACCCATAAAAAATAGTTTATGATTAAAAAACAAAACAAAAAGTAAACATTAGATAATGTCGTGTGTCGTTCTTTTCAATTTTACACAAATATTTCCATGCAACATTCTAGAAATGTTAGTTCATTGTAAAAAAAAAAAAAAAAAAACAGTATATACCAATAGATAACCAATGGATAATATTCTGTTAGTTCTTATTGGGTTGACACAAAAACCTCCATGCAACATTCTTGAAATGTTACTTTATGGTTAAATCAGACATAAAAATAGCCTTTGATAATGTTCTATATACGTTCTTATTAGGTTGTTACTCAATAAACTCCATGCATTATTCTGAAAGCGTTAGTTTGTGGTTCTAAAATACAAATCTGAAAAGAACGTTCCAAGAACATTAGGAATTGATTCCCAAAAAAGAACTAGAAGGCAACCATAAACTAACATTAGGGGAATGTTCTTGGTTTGCTGGACCTGACAAAATACCTCCCACCCCTAACAATGCGAACACCCTTCACACCTGCCAGCTCTCTAATACCTCCACAGATGGACTGAGAGACAAGGGCAGAGAGTCACAGTTTGAATGGGTATGTGAGTTTATATAACTGCCTCAGTCAGTGTGTTTTAACACAGAGAGTGGAGTGTGCAGGTCAGATGAAACTGTATTATTTTCTAGTTACATAATATTTAGTGTATGAAGAGCTGGCAGTAGAGACCAGAATTTCAATGAGATTTTTAAGGACACACTCTCACACTCACACACACATGCACACACATGCACATACACATACCTTTGCCCACATCATGCTGTCTGAATCCTCTTAAAGCCTCTGTGCTTACTCCAGTGGATTTTATGGCAAATAAGGTTCACTGAGTCTCTCTTTCAAGGTATGAGATGAAGACAGCAGGACAGTGACTGGCTCTCTGGCTCCCTGCAGGGAGCTGGATAGATGTGTACTTTTTATATTAGAATTGCACTACTATGAGGTCCTCGAGTTTATTTGAGGTAATTTCTAGACAGACAGTTATATGGATAGTCTGACATTTTTTAATCCTCAAGAAGACAAGGCAGGGCAAGTTTATTTGAATAGCAAATTTCATACACAAGGGTAATTTAAAGTGGTTTACCTTGGCATAATAAAGAAAATAAGAAATAATTAGACAAATAAGACCCTTACAAAAAATCTAGAGTTCTGACAATCTTGCCGCAAATTTCCCACTCATTAATTTCACATGCAAATGAGCTTGCGATTCGCCTCAAGTGTTTGCCAGAAGTTTACAGCTCTGCACCAGTAGTGGTGACCCTGAAGACTTTGCCAGAACTTTCGATTTTTGTAAGGGGAATCAGGATTTGAAATAATTTTTTAAAACATCTGAAACCATCACAAAAAGTACATTTCCCTTGAAAAAGTACTGTGGGTGGTACCATGGTACAGTGATGGCTCTTTGATATGGTAGTACCATGGTACTTTTTGTACTTTTAGGATATGTGTGATATACCATTGTACTGAATGATTTCAATTGCATTGCATACTATGGTATTTACAGGGTACTCCAAGGTACTTCAAATTATTCTTTGGATGATTCATTCCTTGTTCATGTCCAAAAAACCATGGTAGTACTATGGTATTTTGTGGTACTTTTTTGAAGAATGTCATGGTGTGCTACCATGGTAAATTATGGTAAACCACTGTATCACTATGGTACATGTCCGAAATATCATGGGAGTGCCATGGTACTTTTTGGTAGTTTTATTATTAGATAGTGATACCAGGTCACTTTGCTTTACCATGGTACTAAATGATTACCATATTTATGTACTAAGGTATTTACATGGTCCCTCATGGTGATACTGCCCTTACAAAAAGTATTGTGGAGGTACCATGGTACAGGTAGTTTATTCTGCAATATTTTGTCACAAATCTAATTTGGTTAAGGGGACGATTTAGTTAATCCAGCAACTGTGGTGCAGAAACAGCCTTCCATGCTATTCATAGAAGAGGAAATTTTATGCAGATGGCTGTTTGTACTGACATTTCATGAGACGGGATCTTTAGAAACAGGGCCGTCTTGATTATCTTATTAAAATCCCGTCTGAATTGCCCCGGTCACCTGTGCTAATGTTTGTGCATCAACTCATGGCTCTTGAGCTAGAGGTGTTTCCATAGCAACAGGTTTCTATAGAAACTGGATCACAGAGCCTGCTGGAGGGCAAGCATGACTCATCCTGCAAAGCCAGAACAAAAACTTATGTTGCTTTTCGCAATGATATACATTTGGTAAGCACTTACAAAAAAGAACCATGGTACAGTGAAAGTATCAGATGGTAATACCATCATACTGTACGGATTACTATATTCCTGTACTATGGTATTAACCTGGTACTCCAAAGTACTTCTTAGAATACCATTACAAAAGTGTTTAAAACACCATAGTATTAGCATGATAACATGTCCAAAAAACATGGTAATACCATGTTACTTTATATAAGGTAGACAAAAACAGTAAGTAGCATGGTATTATTACCATTAAAATATGCCATGGATAAACATGGCAAACCCAAGATTTTATTTGGACACAATCGTCACAATAAAAACGTCATATATGTACATGATAGTTGTGAAAGCGGCACTTTCCTATAGGCTACATGATGTGGAAAACCATCCAAAACTCTTTGAAACCAGCAGACTTTGACTTCTGAGGCATCAATATCCATTAATGATGCAAAATAACCGTTTTTCATATCAATCATTATACTATAATATTTAGTCATTTGTTTGTATCAATTTTTTTGTATGCATCTTTTACTGTGGCTCTATTAAAATTTTGGCCTGTCATGTGTTCAACAGATCCAATATTCAATGGAAATTATTTGTTGTTAGAACAGTGAAAAACAGTTATCTGATGACAAAATAAGGTAAGTTGCGAAAATATCGGTATCAGTATTGTTATCGGCCTATAGGTTTTTGTTAAAATCGTTATCGTATCGGCCAAGAATTTTCATACAGGTGCATCCCTATAATGTGATAATTAAACAGTACTATAGTATACATCAAAATACCATTGTATTACCATGCCATGGTACTTCTGCAGTACTTTGTTTAAGTGTATGTTTATGTGGTTATTTGTGTTTACTGCATGTATTTGTGTGTGATGTATGTTCTTGTGTCCTTGTTCTAGATTTGCTATGTGTTGGACTCATTTAATGAGTTTGTAAAGATTTTTGCTAATTAGATCCGAGAACGATAAAGGATTCCAGAATTATATATCTGTGTGTCTCACCGCAACTGGAGAGCTGTAATTTTTGTCAGAACAAACGAAAAAATAAAAGCAAAGATTATTTGTTTGCTTCAATTTTCCTGTTAGAGAGGACAAATGAAGCCAAATGGGCAATATTTTTTCCTCTCGATTTCATACACAGAAACACATTAATGAGCTGTGAACGTCCTGTTTTTGAAACAGCTGAGTAGTGTGTGTGTGTGTGTGTGTCTGTCTGTCTGTCTGTCTGTGTACACACAACAAACAGATTTTAGTTTTATGTTTGGCAGCTGCCATCTGTGAGCATATCTCCCAGTCGGCTTTGATTCATATTAGCACCCAGATTGTGAGTGCTGAAATCTTAATTGGAAGCAAAAACAAGCTTTGGCCTGTTTGATTTCTCACTTTTCAAAAGGACACGCCTTTAAACAGAGCTTTTTGCTTGTTATGTACTGATGTGCGAGTAGTGTGAATATTCATACATGATTAGCGCACGAAAAAAGCCTCACCCCTGTGTCTACAGAGATTGTGGTGGTAAACTTAGAAACAGACACTGTGACGTGATTTTAATGGCATATGTCAAAATAAAATGTGTAAGAAATTGCTATATATTCATTTGAAACACAAGCGGTAACCTAATTCCTGTTGTAAGCTTATTTGAATGGCTAGACTTTTGCTTTTCCCCCCTCATCAATATAGAAAGTGTTGCATTCCTTTTAAGAACACAGTAAACAGCCAACTAAACAAAATAAGGGTTGACCCTAACCAAAATTTAAAAACACTAATCTGGCATCATGCGATGTTACAAGAAATGAATGTTGTATCTGTTTATTCACAGCATGTAGGCTAACTGTTGTATATAGAATCCGACCCAGAAACACTAGTGTCAGATTTCAACACATATATAGCACCATTATGTCACCCAAAAGGCAGAGTTCAAGGGAAGTGTCACTATAGAAGCTTAACTAAGGTCAGAGGTCAAAAAAGGCTACTGTGCTAATCCTATTTTAAGCGGATAATGCTAGTTTCAGACTCGTTTGGATAATAAAGCTTAATCAGTGTTGAATTTAATGTAGAGTTTACTTATTTGCTAAAACACCAATTCAGCAGAGATTTTGGGATGCAGTCCAGATGTGAAATTTATTCTTAATCCTGTCGTGTGCTAGGCCTATATAAAATAATCCAATGGCAGTCATAGATTAAACGCAGCAGGTGTTTAGGTCTAGGTCGTGGCTATATGTGACCTTTTACCACTCCAACAAAGGTTTTTTCATCTCTTGTCCTCTACTGTAGTTGTCACGATTGTGTGAGGGAAGCAGGACAAGCCAGACGGTAGATGCGGATCCAAACGCGGTTTTTATTAATGAATGTACACATAGGAAACAAAAGGTAAACACAAAGAAAAGTCCACGATGGGAAAACGGGAAACTAAAACACAACAAAACAGATTTAAACACGATGAAACAAAACTCAGAACTCGGGTAGTGAACACAGACCAGGCTTGACAACATCCAAGAAACGAACATCCATGAAGGGGAAAGGGAACCTCGGACGAACACGAAATCAACATCATTCACAAACAACGACCGACAGAGACTGAACAAACAGACAGGGTTAAATACCTGAACAAGGGAAAAAGGGGCCAATGAACAAACAGAACTCAAACAAGGTAACAAGATGATGAACAGAATCCAATGGCAAATTAACGAGGGCAGGTGAAAACAATGAACGGAGAACATGAACGCTAACAAGAAAACTATGGAAGTACAAGGGTGACAAAAGTGCAAAACTAAGGAATTACAAAAGTGACAAAAATGACCAACAAAAGGGCAACAGTGAAACAAGACAAGGTAATAGAAGAAACTACAAAGGACTACAAACACCAAAACAGGAAACAGGAACTAAACTAAGCTTCAACATAAAAGCACAAAACAAAAGACAACAGTGAACATGACAGTAGTGTTCAGAAAAAACATAAAGAATTGGATCCTTTGTTTAATTTAAAATTTAAGCCCCTGCTGGAAAATAAGATTTGTTTTTATTTTAAGTTGATTATTTATGGTCAAGGAGAACCTGGAAATATCAGGGGATTTAAATTTAGATTTTCAGGGCTGGAAAAGTCATGGAAGTTAATAACATCTTACAGGATTGTTGAATGCTTGATTTTGATTGGTTGACAGAAGTTCTAAGGTGTGCAATTAATTTTCATTAAGCGCATGGCTATGTAGTAGTTCCAGGTCTTGACTGAATACCACAACAAAATATCCATATAAGAATGTAACAAAACTTCACAAAGAGAGGGAAGGAGGACACAGGGAACCGGTTTCTTCAGTCTCAGGTAAGGCTTTTTAATTGTCAACACTTCTGAGCCTACAGCTTAACAATAACTCAATAGCTTCACAATAACTCTTTCACCTCACAATAACACATCAAGTACTCAGTGGGACTCTAGATCTCTAGCTCTCTTTCCCCATCTTTTCGGTAGTGTGGTCCTTTTATACCGCTCTCCCCAAGCTCACTGCAACTAAAAACAGGTGTTAAACATAATCTGGCTCAGGTGTATGCACCCTTACCACTTTCTCTCCAGGCGGACGCTCGACCACGCCCACGCTGCCACATATCCCCACCACCCTACTCAGGCTGGGGAGACATCCAGCCTGTCTACCAGGAAGTCGGCAACAGCCATCTGTGCTCCCGGTCTGCGGACCACCTTGAACTTAAACGGCTTCATGCGGTGGATTCATTTGAGTGGGGAGTGGTCTGTTCAGAGAGTGAAGGCCCGCCCCAGCAGGTTGTACCAGAGAGTGAGGGCCGCCCATTTTATGGCAAGACACTCCTTTTCAATGGTGCTGTACAGCTAATGTACAAAATGGACAAAAGGGAGAGAGAAATCGGATGAATGTGAAAACAGCCAAAGTGCGGCTTTCACTTGCGTAAATGCCTGTTGACACTGCTCCTTCCACTGGACCAGGTCTGGAGCTCCCTTTTTAGTGAGATCAGTCAGCAGGCTTGTGACGTCCAAATAATTGGGTACAAATCTCCTATAATAGCCAGCCAGCCCCTTTTTGATCTTGGGCCTCGGCAGGTCGCAATCACCGCAGTCTTGTCAATTTGGGGACGCACCTGCCTGTGGCCCAAGTGCAACCCCAGATACAGTACCTCCACCCGTCCAATCGCGCACTTCTTGGGGTTTGCTGTGTCCTGCTCGTTGCAGTGATCTCAGAACTGCCCTCCGATCCTGCATGTGCCACTGCCAATCATTGCTGTAAATTATGATGTAATCTAAATAGGCAGCCGGATTCGGTCCATGAGATGCTGAAATGTAGCCGGGGCCCCATACAAGCAGAACGGAAGCATCACAAATTGGTGTAATCCAAACGGTGTTGAGAAGGCTGTTTTTTCATGGTAAATTGGTTGTTTAGCAATGGAAAAGCTATTGACAAGAATGGCGACATGACCATGCTGCTACTGCCACATCATGGCAGTTTGAATAATAAAAAAAACAAATAGTTTTTTGCTAAATGTGAGTACGATCTCTATAAAATTATTTGTTAAAATTCTTATCCATTTTGAATTAATAGAAAAGTAATGGAAAGTCAAAAGGTGTAGGAACCCTGTCATTAGCTGGTCTAGATTTTTGATCATCTAGCTGTTGGACTGGTTTTGACTAGATAGACTGTTTTGCTTAAGCTATTAAGAGGAGCTGGTAGACCACCTTAGACCTGATACCTGCAAATAAATAAAACAAAAAACAGCTTAATCACTTTACACATGTATGAAGCAGCAGGTGCATCAAGGATAAAAATTAGGGTCCCACATTATATATATATTTTTTTATTTATTTATTAATTTATTTGTCAGGGACAATGCAGCGCACATTATTACATACATAATTATCATAGGCAAAGCCATAACAAAATGTATAAATGTGTTGCATAAAAGGTTTCTAGCCAATAGGCTAATTTGCAACCCCAGTCCCTGGTCAGGCCTTTCTAAAAAACATATACTTAAACATGGCGTAGATTACACAATCATGCATCAAATACATTATAAACACTAACATTGACATTTTTACACAATCCCGACCACATTACACAAAACAACACATCACATCCAGCACAGACAAAAATGACTCAATGTCCACATATTTGATTATCTTTCAGCCAGTGTTTCACCTTTCTATTAAATGTTTTCAGGTCAGTCTCTGTTTTTATTTCTGTTGGTAAATCATTCCAAAAATGGGTCCCTATCACTGAAAAACTCGACTGGCCAAAAGTGGTTTTGCGCCCCTCTGCTATGCAGTTGCCACCCGCTGCTCTCCTAGTGGCAACTCTCCTTGTGTTTATTTTTGTCACAAAAGGACAGAGTACGGCTGGAGCTAGATTATTTGTGCATTTAAAAATCAGCTTAAGAAAAGAAAATTTAATAAAACTATCAAAATCTAAAAGCTTGTTTTTCTGTACAATTAAACAGTGATGCCACATAATTGGTTTCTGATCCATAATTTTCAGTGCTTGTTTATATATGGTGTCTTTTACTACAGTTTGTATTATTGTAAAAATACAAACAATTAAATGTACTTACTGTGTAACTACATGTTGTTCTGCAAAGTTCTCACAAGGTTAACATTTGCTGCTACTGAGGTTGAGGTACAGCAGGTTTAGGGTTGGGTTAGGGGTGTAGCTATAGATGTAATTAAATGCAAGTACTTTAAATGTAAGTACAATTCAACACATATGTACATAATAAATACATTGAATCAAATGCTTAAGTACATAGTAGTTAAAGACACCTAATATAAAGTGGGTCCAAAATTACCAATGCTGAAAGGCACTTCACTAACAAACCACTCAGAATCATCCTCTAAACCACCTAGCAGTGCCTTAGCAACCACCCACAACATGCTAATATCGTGGCGGAAAGATTTGCACACCACTCACATTTCTCTCTGTAAGCAAAATATGTATAAAAAAAATTTAAACAATCTTGTTAAAACTACTGCTTTGCAAGATGATCACCAGAGCGACATGATTTTCATTTTTGGCTGTGAACGATCCCTTTGAAGCGGTTAGATCACAGAGATGTCACAGTGTCATAATACAAACCATTTGTGAGTCCATGTATGGGGAGGTCAGTGCTGGCAAAATTCTGGTACAAGAGTTATTCCACACCCCTCCCTAGTCTCCCTGTCTCTTTCTCTCTCTCTGTGACATTATTCCATGACCATTAATTTTCCTGAGTGACTGTCACCCGTCAGTGTGCGTCTGCCAGACATGGTAATCCTTGACTCCTGTGTCAGTGTCCAAGGACATTCTGTAACACGCATTCTGTGTGTGCGTGCGAGTGAGGGGGTCTGCATGACTGAACCCTGTTGGAATGGAAAATACCATCCGCAATCCATCACAGGACAGCGCAGGGGAAACCCAGAAGCCCTCCTGATACTTGAAGCCAAATAGAGAGTGAGAGTGTGTGTATTGGAATACTGTGCTTCATGTTTTGAAATTCACACGGTCTTGTGTTCCAGAATAGATCCCTAATCTGTTAACAGGAGCCTGGTTATAGTAAATCAGATGGGATTGAGGGGTCAGGGATAGTGATGTTTCATGACTGATCTAACATCAGCCTGCTATAGTTTCTCATGCTCAAATAAGAGTTACATGCTCAGATACACTGATTCTAGAGCAGTGGTTAGTGTGAAGTTCCACAGTGCAGATTAAAACAGGTCACAGACCTCCAGACGCACTGTCACAACATTTAATTAGATTTTAACATGACACAAATTCTGAAAAGCTGTGCTGACCGCGGTATGTGTTTGAAAGATAGAGCAAGACCATATTCAGAGTGTTTGGCTGTATGTTTTGGTCTATATTTATTTATAGCTTTGAAGGGGAACCTTGGTTGCCAGAAAGGGTTTTCCATTCAGATCCTGCTTAGAGTTCACATTCTCTCTCTCTCTCTCTCTCTCTCTCTCTCTCTCTCTCTCTCTCTCTCTCTCTCTCTCTCTCTCTGCTAGGGTGATAGCAATTTTTCACTTTCAAAGGACATTATGATTGTTTTGCATACAACATTGCCAAAGAACTGATACTTAAAGGACAGTGACAGAAAAGGGGGAAATAATAAAATGTAAATAAGGTGACAGTAATGTTAATAAAAAAATAATGGTAATGTACAATATAGAATAGATTATGAATAGAATATAAGAAGTAAAATAAGCAATATAATTCAGTAATATAGAATACACAGTAAAAAAAAAAAAGCCTGAAATTTAAGGTAAAAAACTGGCAGCTGTGGATGCCAGAAATTCACTGTAAAAAAAACAGTAACCATGCTTCAGGCTATATATAATATATACATTTTTTACAACATTGTACTGTAAAATTACATGTATTGTCTTTTTAAATATATTATAATTTTTTACCTTATATATTTTAAGGTAACTGCCCATTTACCAATTAAAGTTTTTTTACTCTAGCATTTTTACAGTGTTTTACCATTAAAATTCAGTAAAATATAAATTCAAATTAAGAATACACTGTTGTTATATTAAAAATAAGGTGCCAGTAGTGTTAATAAAAATAATAACGTTAACATACAGTGGCCCTAGGCAAGTTCAGACATGAGACGCCCCTCCCCACTCACATCAAAAAAATGATATACTTTCCTAATGTTGTGCAAAGATCAAAGACTTCCATCTAGCGAATGTTTACATAGAAAAACTATTGGAAAACAACGCAGACGGGTAGAAGTGTTCGGTGTAAATGGCCCATTAGAAACAATATATTGTTTCTGGGAAAGCTAGACTTTTGTTAAAGTGGTTGAAGTACCGTCACTCTGCTGTGTAGAGTTACTTTCCAACATTGCTCAGCTTGTTGGGTTGACCCAGAGAATTGTTGATTGCTGTGTGTATATTGTTTATCTGAAGTATATTCTAGTCTTGAATGATATATATTAAATTAGCTTGATGACCTGTAAGAGATATGCAATAGTTCCCCCTGTGTACACACATGGTTGAAAGACAATTAAGCAAACTTGAACTTGAACTTGAATGGTCTTGCCCTATAGATGGCCTATACTGCCTATGACAAGATCTGCTGCTGGTAATGTAGGATAGAATAGAGTAGGCGATACAACTCAAGATATAAATAGGCATTAAGAATACACTGTTGTACAGACAAAGAATGAAAGTATGAGTATATGGAGATGAGAGCAGTGGTTGATTTCTGAGGGTGTGCAGTTCAAATTGTCACTCTCCCTTTCTGCGGTGGTGAAAGCAAACAGGTCGTAATCAAGCATCGTCTGTGTTGGGAGTTTCCAGGGAGACCACCTTGTTTTTGGCAGAGCAGTATTGGATCACATGGCACAGCCAATAAATCAATACTCAAGCTGTTTGTCAACAAGTTGTTTTAATAGTTACTGAATGAAAAGTGTTTCCATTATGTTGGAAAGGCACCAAGCTGCTGTTTCTTTGCTTAAGTGCTAGAACTAATCATCTTAACTCTTTGTTAAATGTGTTTGGGTAAGCTTTGTAAAAAAATGTGTTATTGATTATATGTGTGTGGTTGGTCTGTGTGTGTGTTTACACTGTATACAGGGTAAGCTTAAGGTCAATTAAAGCTTCCCCTCTCACTCAAAAGAGGATTGGCTGATTCCCATGATTCTTACTGCGGGGTTCTTGGTTTAATCAACTGGTCAACAGCCTCTGCCTAGTGATATGTTTTCATATATCTGACAGATCCTAAGCAACAATTTGACCATTAATTTAGCATATAGTGATTTTTACATGTGAAATACATTAAATCGCCTTAAAATTGTGGGATTAAAGAATGTTTCTTACCATGTTTTATACATATTACTACCATGCATTCACCACTACCAAAATGCCGTTACAATGTTCTTATGTCATTCTCATGTTACAGCGTTCTAACTTTGTGCATGCTCAAACCGTAGGCAGCTTGAAAGAGAAAACTGACTGTAGAACATTGAGAATGCAACACACTTGCATTGCATTATGAATTGAGTTCTGACACATTTCAGAATGCATGAAATCGAGCTTGCATAATCAGCTCATACAAACAGATTACAACTCCATTTGATGCCATTTGTCACACTAATGTTATGACTTTGTTCACACAATACGCAAGTTTTCAGCCTTAAAATGTGTGTTTCCGTTGTTGCCCTTATGTGTTTCATGTGCTGCTGGCATGCTGAATCAGCGTTTCCCTGGGAACCCTGATAAACGTTAGCTGCGAGCGACACCTGTCCCGTGTTTGTTTCTCTTATTTAAATCCCTGTATGTGTCATGTATCTGACATGACACATACAGGACTATTGTGGTGTTACTGTCATGTTCGCTGTTTAACACTTCTCTTTTGTGTAGTTGGAGCAAGCTCACGTATCCACTGGTTGCCTGTCTATTGAGGTTCGGTTACCTGTATTCATGCATACATTCTCACCCGCTGGAGCCCTTTACTGTGGGGGAGGATTCCTCGGATGTCTGCCCACGTTCCGGGAGACTCGTCTGGGCTTTGCTTGCTTTGAGTTTTGGGGAAAATACCTATTTTGACTTGTTAATAAATTCCTATTGAACTTTCCCTGTGCTTTTGGGTCCTGTCTTCCCCGCACCCTGACATGTATAAATTAAATTAAAATTTATATTATTGATTTATTTTTCAATATTTAAAAGAATAATGTCTTTGTAACGCAGTTCAATGGAAAGGAGGAGGCGAGAACCGGCCTGGCAATGTAAATAATATTTTTATGATTAACTTAAACAAAAGACAAAAACACCCACATGACGGACATGTCTGTAAACGATCTCTCTCTCGTTGCACCACCGGTCGCAATCGGCGTTTATCCCTCTCGGGGCTTAATTGGCCTGATATGGGACCGGGTGTGTATAATCAGGGAGTGGTGGTGGTGTAGTGGTCTAAGCACATAACTGGTAATCTGGTAATCAGAAAGACACTGGTTCGAGCCCCACAGCCACCACCATTGTGTCCTTGAGCAAGGCACTTAACTCCAGGTTGCTCAAGTGGGATTGTCCCTGTAATAATTGCACTGTAAGTCGCTTTGGATAAAAGCGTCTGCCAAATGCATAAATGTAAATGTAAATGTAATCACGACCCAGCCTGTCATCACCTCCGCCCTGTCACTTTCCTCCCTCGTTCTCTCAGGCAGGGGAGCCCCTGGCAGCGGTTCTCCCACTCCTGTCTGTCAGCAGCGAGCCCCCGCTCGTGGTTGGCGGTCTCAGACCCCGGCGCATTTCAGCGGCCGGTAGGGGACTCTTCCGCCCCTGGCAGCGGCCCTGACCGCTCAGGCAGTCGGTTAGTAGCCCCTTCTCCCCTCGCGGTCGGCTCCGTTGGGGTGAATGGTAGTGGCGAGAACTCTACTATGGCATATCCCTCCTATTTCCCAAATTCCGACACCGGTGTTACGAAGTTCAATCGGACAGTCTTAAAATTGAGAATAAGTTAGATATTGGATAAGAGTCATATGAGACTATATCTTATAATAGGCTTTTATCCGAATAAAGTTTACAGAAAAACAATTGTATGGAAAGTAACATTAAAATGATGTGGTGGAAAACGGCAAAGTGGAACAGATGAAGGGCTGAGCGATATGGCTACAAATATTCAAATAAAAACAATTATAAAATAATGAAGGCATGTTTATCACAGTGTTTTACTAAATGAACACAAGGGAGAATGAGATGTAATCATTTTCAATGATATGAACTTTTTATATTTTATATACAATGATGATTAGTACCTGTAGCTCAATAAAAAGCATTATTTGCCTTCATATATTTTTACTTAAACATTTTTTGCGAATTAACAAGGTGTGCAAAAACTACTTATTTAAAAGCTACACTTCGTTTTTGGAACGCAGTTAAATATGGCAAAACAATTCATTATTACTGTGGCACCCAGGCAAGTTTATTATCATATCATAATACTGAATTATCATTATTATTTTGTGGATTAGATTTGTGTTATATACAAGTAATATATTTCTGTCCTATTTACTTCACCTGAAACATTTATTTTGACACTGAACGTGCTGTGTGTATTTGGCAGTTTACAATGTTCACATCTGGTGAAACGCTGTAATTTACTCCTTTTCTCATTTTAAGATTTGTATAATAACCTGAAGCATTTTCTAATGTTCTGAACTGTGTGAATGCCTGAACCTGCTATATTTTTATTTCACAATTAATGTGAAAAAGTAGTAAAATCACGAGCCGATGGGGCTCAAAATTCTTTGTATTTTTTTTCTAAATTAAACAAGTATATGCCAAAGGCTGTGTATTTAAAAGCGTTTTATGATAACAATTGATTCTACAATATGCTGAATTGACTATTTAGTTCCTATTTTAAATTATTATATTTAAACTGTAGGCTTTTTGTATGTGATTCAGCTTGATGGCCACTGGCCTGTTTCTCTGAGCAAAAGCATCTTGTTGCTGCAGATACCATGGTGGTATCATAGTGGCTGCAGTCCCATGGGTGTTCTTGGGGCTGCCAGACACACTGCCCCATATACTTTGTGTTTTACACTTTCTCACACACATACTTTTGGCCCATTTACCTACTGCCTTTAGCAGCTGTAAGAGTTGTAATTCCTCCTGGGGTGTAGTAGTTAGTTCTCTCTCTCTTTCTGTTTCACTTTCTCACAAGCACACAGCATATTTGGCTACTCTCTCCATACATTAGTAGCTAGTTGCTTTAAAGTCTAGTTTGTTACTATGCCATAAGGGTAGGTTAATCATGCTGTGGTGTAATGGGTGGAGCAACTATGTACAGTTGAAGTCAGAAGTTTACATACACTTAGGTTTAAGTCATTAAAACTCATTTTTTAACTACTCCACATATTTAATATTAGCAAACTATAGTTTTGGCAAGTTGTTTAGGACATCTACTTTGTGCATGACACAAGTCATTTTTCCAACAATTGTTTACAGACAGATAGGTTAACTTGTTGGCTATATCACAATTTCAGTGGGTCAGAAGTTTATTATAAAAACTTAAGTTAATTATGCCATTAAGCATCTTGTAAATTCCAGAAAATGATGTCAAGCCTTTAGACAATTAACTAATTAGCTGCTGATAGAGGTGTACTAAATTGAAGGTGTACCTGTGGATGTATTTTAAGGGCTACCTTCAAACTCTGTGCCTCTTTGCTTGACATCATGGGAAAATCTAAAGAAATCAGCCAAGACATCAGAAAACAATTGTGGACCTCCAAGTCTGGTTAATTTTTCGGAGCAATTTCCAAATGCCTGGAGGTACCATGTTCATGTGTACAAACAATAGTATGCAAGTATAAACACCATGGGACCACTCAACCATCATACCACTCAGAAAGGAGACACATTTTGTCTCCTAGAGATTAATGTAATTTGGTAAATTGCAATTCAATCCCAGAACAACAGCAAAGGACCTTGTGAAGATGTTGGAGGAAACTGGTAGTAAGTATCTATATCCACAGCAAAACGAGTCCTTTATCAACATAACCTGAAAGGTTGCTCAGCAAGGAAGAAGTTATTGCTCCAAAACCGCCATAAATAATCCAAACTGCAGTTTGCAAGTGCACATGGGGACAAAGATCTTACTTTTTGGAGAAATGTCCTCTGCTCTAATGAAATGAAAATGTAACTGTTTGGCCATTATGACCATTGTTATGTCTGGAGGAAAAAGGGTGAGGCTTGCAAGCCAAAGATCAGCATCCCAACTGAGAAGCATGTGCTGGCAGCATTATTTTGTGGGGATGCTTTGCTGCAGGAGGGCCTGGGCCCAAGTTAAACAATTTAAAGTCAATGCTGCCAAATACTAACAAAGTGTATGTAAACTTCTGACACATTGGGAATATGATGTATGAAATAAAAGCTGAAATAAATAATTCTCTCTACTATTATTCTGATATTTCACATTCTTAAAATAAAATAGTGATCCTAACTGTCCTAAGACAGGGAATGTTTTCTATGATTAAATGTCAGAAATTGTGAAAACTGAGTTCAAATGTATTTGGCTAAGCTGTATGTAAACTTCAACTGTAGGTGGTGTCTGTTTGTCTGTTTTCTTGTTTACAGAGGGGCTGTTTATGTGGGTGGAGAGGGGGTTTAGAGCATACCACAATCTGCAGGTTTTATTGGAGGAGCTCATTAATTAGAACAGACAATCTGTCTGACACCCACGATGTGCTCTTGTGTGCCTTAGACAACCAGAAAAAGATTTTCAAGATGCTTCGAGCAATCGGGAATGGGGAAGAAAGGATAAATCAGCCCGACTTTCCAGCAATTTCTCTTTTTTCTCTTTTTACTTAAAGTAAAAGCATGTTTGTCTGTTAAGAAAAAAATAAATGTATGAATAATTTTTATAATACAGAAAAAATTGCTTTATTACCATTTCCAAACAGTAGTGAGCTGCCTTGCAGTCTACTATCAGCATAGGTGGCTACGTTCTAAGGCAACATACTTACTAAAACTGAGCCACATAATAATTGATTTCAAATGCTCTACATAGACAAAAACTCGGCATACCACACAAATATGTGAATGTGAAACTATTTCGTTGCACATACTTTAAGCATAAAAATACATTGCACATGCAAATATAGTATAGCATAAAATAATCTATTTTAAAATCTGGGATATCTTTCTCCACAAAGGAAATGCAAGAATTTGTCCACAATAAGGTCTTATCTGGCTGCCTTGTATTTGAATGAGCCTTTCTGTCACAAGCATGAATATGATGCCTTAAAATGCTGTCTAGGTAGGCAGCTTACTAGGAACAAAGCTATTGTGCTTCTATGGAAAATCCCATTTTGTCATAAATCACGTACCCTCTCCCAAAATTTAAAATGGTACAAATTATGTCTTTATAAGAAGTATTAATAGGAAAATGGATGTCCTTGTGATAATTATGTTCTTTATAATTATGGTGACTATGTAGAGGTGCATGTAAAATTTAGTGATGTGAAAATACGCATTTTAAAGAAGTGCACAGTATTTGCTCATGATGACCCAAATGAATTACTTTTGCAGTGTAGAAACTTTCGTTTCCATGGTAACCCTGTGTAGGTAATTACAAGAGCCTTGGGAAAATGTTTCCAGCCAAGTCATTTTAAGAGCTCATAAAAGACAAAATACTTTAGACATACCACCAGTTGTCACTTGAACATCCACCATCCCTCCATCTCTATAATCTTAAAAACACAAATACAGCCTGAGATCTCTTTAGACTTCAAACGTTTCAAACCATTATTGGTGATCAGGAAATTGATCAATGATGATTATCAAAACCATCTCCATTTTATTGGTCACTGGCAATGTCTAAAAATCAAAGCACCTTCTCTGCCCAGCAAGTCATTGACTAAATAGACAGCACTTTTGTATGAAGGTAACTACATATTAAAGGGATAGTTCAACTAAAAAATACAATTCTCTGTAGTTCCATACAATGCAAGTGAATGGTGGCCAAAACTTTGAAGATCCAAAAAGCATTAAAAAGGCAGCACAAAAATAATGTATGTATTTGTGCCCATTTTGTGCCCACTAAAAAAGTAGTCCAATCACTGAGCCGCACATACAGGATTGCATCCAAGCTTTAGCAGAGAGAATGTTACATAAACATCAGATTTGGACATGCCTTGATGCCTTCCTACCTCCATATACTGCCTGAAAAGTCAATAAATGCAGGTTTAAGATGCAGCTACTGATCTGTACTAAAAGCCCAATGCTACGAGTTTGTCTGGTCACGTGGCTGATGGTAGCCAATCAGAAAGGCCGTTCAGCTTGTGTAATTAAGATGTTATGTAACAGTCAGGTGCTGAGGAATAGATTGAGAGAATAAATTATCTTTGTGCATAAATTCGTAATCAGGATCCGACACAGAGTTCAAAGCTCATCTGGGTGCATTTTGTTAATTGTAGAAATCAATATGCTGAAACAACTTAAATCAGAATATTTTACACAATCAATATTTACAAATCAGCCATAAGGTGCTAAACCGTTTTCTATCGCCTAGCCTACTCTAGACATGAATAAACACAAATACATGCACACACAATCACACTTGCTGGCAGACACAGTCAATAGCATGCAGCTGTGGTTGATGAATGTATAATTTAAGTGGGCTGGTCCCAGCAACCTTTTATGTTTTAATTTAGAATATTCTAAAGTCCCTTTGTGTTTGTTCAGTCAGAAACACACGTGTTTACCTAGTAATCTAAATAAGTACATTAGAACTTTTATTTCACATTCAGTACCTTGCACAGTTATAATCAAGCTACAGTTTTTGACAAGTCGACCAACTCAGTACCGGTCTTCAGTAGAATTCCACTGAGTTGGGGTCTTGATCTTGTGGTCTTGGTCTGGGTCTTGAGACCATATAAACACAGTCTTGGTCTGGATCTGGGACTTGGCTTGTTAAGACCTCAGTGTATTACCAGTGCACTAAATGTGATAAATATTTCAACCACTAGTTAGCATGGCACCTTCACCATTACTGAGAAGTAATTGTAAGTGCAAGAACTATGGTCTAACAAGACAAAGCAATCATTAATGATTTATGGTTATAACTGCCATGTAGAGGCCATGATTTTACTCGCTGAGGCTGCGGGACCCAGTAAGCTTGTTACTTTGCAGAAGTTGTAAGCGTGAGTGGCCGGGATTCTAATGAATTTTTGGCATGAGTAGGGATGCACGATTACGACTAAAATCATAATTTAAGATTATTTTCGTTGATATTGTAATCACTGTTAATAATATTGATTAATATACATTTATTGCATGTTGTATTATTTATGTAGCTACACATCCCAAGAACTTCGTTCCTGAATTCATTCATTGCTGTTTTATGCATCAGTAAATAATTCACATTGTTCCTCTTAGCAGCATGAAAAACTACTGTTATTCAAATTGTGATTAAATTATATACAGAAAGTCAGCAAAGAACACTCCATTTATAATCATTGAAGCTGTCAATCACTTCAGTTCAGCGGGAACTCACTGACTGAGTTCTGCACTCTTGCTAAAACTCTCATTTTTATTAATGAAGCCGTCTACACTGCAAAATAAATGTTTTGTTTACATTGTCTCTATACCTTGTTGTTTAAAATGAGATTATTGGCGCGAGAGTGCAGCCGTTGACTACGCCTCTGATTGGCCGTTGCATTCATGCACTCAACAGACTCAACATGTCTGTGATTTTGAAAAATACAAATTTGTATTTTGTTATATTAATATTGCATTTGAACCACAATTATAACAGAACATTGTTTATGCATAGTTGTTTTAATAGTTTAATTGTTTTCAATTAAGTTTCCATCTCTCGGTTTAACTTTTATTAGCTAAGATGAATTTGGCATTTAATGTTAACATGTGAAGCAGCTATTTTTGTTTAGATCAGTAAGTTAATTTATGGTAAATGGTAAATGGTCTGCACTTATATAGCGCCTTTTTAAGCCTTAACGGTATTCAAAGCGCTTTACACTGCGTCTCATTCACCCATTCACACACACATTCACACACCAATGGCAGCAGAGCTGCTATGTAAGGTATGTAAGCTAGTCTGCCATTGGGAGCAACTTGGGGTTCAGTGACTTGCCCAAGGACACTTCGCATGTGGAGTCTTGTGGGCCGGGATGCGAACCACCAACCCTGCGATTAGTGGCCGACCCGCTCTACCAACTGAGCCACAGCCGAAAAATCGTAAAGGAATTGTTCATAATTTTGAACCAATCCTAAAGGAATCAGATAAGTGTCTACGAAGAATACATTAACACTAAGAAGTTTCTTCAAATATAAATGTATCATCTTGATCCATTAAAATGTACTGCCTGGTTCTTGGACCGACAAGTCTGGGTCTTAGGGATAGATCTTGGCCTGGATCTGGGTCTTGAAGGGTCTTTTCTTTGTCTGGATCTGGGTCTTGAGGGGTCTAATTTTAGTCTTAGTCTGGATCTTAGGGTGTCTGGTATTGGTCTGAGTCTTGGAGGTTCTGGTCTTGACTACAGTTGTCTTGAGATGTTGCTTCAATATATCCACATAAATTTCCTTCCTCATGATGCCATCTATTTTGTGACGTGCACCAGTCCATCCTGCAACCCCACATCATGCCACCTCCATGCTTCACAGTCGGGATGGTGTTCTTCGGCTTGAAAGCCTCACCCTTTTTCTTCCAAACATAACAATGGTCATTATGGCCAAACAGTGATATTTTTGTTCCATTAGAACAGAGGGCATTTCTTCAAAAAGTGAGATCTTTGTCCCCATGTGCACTTGCAAACTGTAGTCTGGCTTTTTTATGGCAGTTTTTGGAACAGTGGCTTCTTCCTTGCTGAGCAGCCTTTCAGGTTATTTTGATATAGGACTCGTTTTACTGTGGATATAGATACTCGTCTACCTTGAGTATCCCAGGAGATCAGCAGTTACAGAAATACTCAAACCAGCCCATATGGCACCAACAATCATCCATGTGATTATCTAATCAGCCAATTGTGTGGCAGCAGTGCATAAAATCATGCAGATATGGGTCAGGAGCTTCAGTTAATGTTCACTTTAACCATCAGAATGGGAAAATTCTGATCTCAGTGATTTGGACTGTGGCATGATTGTTGGTGCCAGATGGGCTGGTTTGAGTATTTCTGTAACTGCTGATCTCCTGGGATTTTTACACTCAACAGTCTCTAGAATTTAGTCAGAATGGTGCCAAAAACAAACAACATCCAGTGCGTGGTAGTTCTGCGGATGGAAAAGCCTTGTTGATGAGAGAGGTCAACGGAGAATGGACGGTTCGAACTGACTCCGATAACAGCTCTGTACAATTGTGGAGAGAACAAAGCATCTCAGAATACTATTCTGAGATGCGGGTTGGTGCTGATTTAGCAGCACGAGAGGGACCTACACAATATTAGGCAGATGGTTTTAATGTTGTGGCTGATCGGTGTATACACAGTTTATATAAACACCTATATAATATACCCCAGGATAAACATTGCTGTTGGTTGCTTTTGGCACCTTTTGATCTACAATCCTGATGTGTGAATCTGTGTGTGATTAATTTAAACCTTTTTCGTCCAACAAGACCAAAAAAGTGTTAATAAAGTGAGAAATGCTTTTAAGTCTGTTAATTAAAAAGGCTGTGCAGTGTGGGCCCAAGAACAGATGCACCTTTCTTTGAATATAGACTTTATTTCATGTTGTGATCATCTCTTCATTAACGCAAGGTGCTGGGCATAATGAGTGACTCATGGACTTCTGCTACAGTTGTGCATTGGGTTAGAGGAGTTTAGAGAACTGAATTCATAAATGTAGTCGTGTTCACATCACATTGGCTGTGATGTAAAAGAAGTCTGTTTGCATGTCTGATCTTGTTTATAATCTGTATCACATCATTGAAGATGAGGGGTGTAATTTTTTCACTCTTAAAGATGTGTAATGGTGTAATTTTTTCCAAACATTAACAACTCTAAGTAAGCTGTTTGTGGGTTGAATTCCTTGAAAAGTGTGTAAACTCTTGTGGTGCTATCAAAACAGTACTTTGCTTGTTTTAGCATCCCATTCAGTCTGACAAAGCAACTTTGGCTCTACCATAAGCAGGATTTTGGGGCAGGGCAATTTGTTTGTCAAATCATTATGAACAAGGGAGTACCATTATTTTTGCAATTCTGTTAGGTGCTGCAGAAATTACACACTTTAAAAGGAGAAGGTTGAATAAATGACCTGATCACCTGTGTGGTTTTACAGACTGTTAGTTTGATAATTGGGTCTGCTGTAATATTTGACAGCTTTTAGTGGCAGTAAAGGATCTCCATTCCCTGAGGGCTGAATGCTGATATCACAGCTGTTAGCACACTGGAAACGGTACAGCCTGGAAGTGCCATTATTTTAATTTGTCCTCAATACAACATGTTGGTTCACTGCATACACACACAAATGCACACATACCATTTACTGCTGGACAGATGGTGGCTTTGAGCTCAGGGTCCTTGAAGGAGACATTCACAGCGGGGCAGTGAAAGAGACAGACAGTGATATGAAGACAGGAGCATGATGTGTTTCTAATGCCCCTGGAGGATGCAGGGAGTTTCTTTGTTAAAGCGTTTTCTGGCTGCTAACGAACAGAAGAGAGATTTTAGGTCACAAATTTACAGGTTTCTGCAACCTCACATGCCCGGCTCTGTGCGCGGTTTAAGCTCATGTTTTTCTGATATCTGCTGTGTTTCCCTGTTTGTGTTGATTTATATATATATGTATGTATGTATATGTATATGTATATATATATGTGTGTGTATGTATGTATGTATGTATGTATATGTGTATATATTTGTGTGTGTATGTATGTATGTATGTATATATATGTATGTATGTATGTATGTATATGTATGTGTGTGTGTATGTATATATATATATATATATATATATATATATATATATATATATATATATATATATATATATATATATATTATTGTTTATTTAGTTTGTTTCATTATTTTATTTTTTTATTAAAAACATTTAGGGTCAGAAATTGTTAGTATTTGTAAAATCTGTGTTTCTGAAAATTATTTTCCCAGCCTAGTTACCTCTTGTAATTATTCAGATGGAGAATTAGTTTTAATGGATTGCTTAAATCGAACCATTTGACAAAAAAAGGTTTTATATGGCTAGATTAGAATAAAAAGTACACCCTCGTAAATGTTAAAAATGCCCCTCAAAATCATACTCTAATGGGCAAATATTCCCCCTTTATAAAAGAGTGTGTGTGTGTGTTTCAAAATAACGAACCTTATCAAACAAACTCTAGCACACACACACACACACACACACACACACACACAGCTGATTTTTTTTTTTTTTTTTAAGTTTCCCCAACCGTCAGCAGTTCTTTATTCTCATTTAAAAACAAAGAAAAGTGAAAGTAGAGGTAGGCTGCATTCAAATTTTGCATACTATTTATTCCATCCATATTATATTATACACTAGCCTTACTGTTCTTACTATATAGTATGCAAGATCAGGATTAGTAAGTGTCAGGTTTGTGGCTGTTCTTATTCTTTCTTTTTTGTATAAATGTTTTTATTTATTGATTGATTCTTTTTAAATTTGATAGGCCATCTGGACCAATTATGTGCCAATTCTTGGCAAATCAGGATGCAACCTCTGTTCATGTGACACAAAATCACTACTTTTGCCCAGAGAGTTTTTAACTAGAGGTTACATGTAATTGTTGTAGGGGCCATAACAGCAGGAGTGTGTGATAATGTCAGTCATCAAAGTATACAGTAGTGGAGTAGATAATTATGGCAACAACAACAGTAATGCTGCCGATGAGGTCAGATTGTATTATAGTCATGAATACTGCCCTCTCTTTTTATGTTTATTATGTGTCTGGGTTTTTGTGTTTGTCTGTCCAAACAAAACTAAAAATAACAAACTAAAGGCCTGTGTGACATATGGCTCTATATTAGCATGTAATGTGTGTAATCCAGGGTTCAGCGCTCACCTTGAGACCGGTTTGGTCCTGTTCCAGGATCACCCAGGGGGGTGTTGGTGTGTCTTTAATCAGAGGCAAAGAGAGATCAATAAACCTGATCATTAGTCTCAGCTGCTCATGGCAAGCTGACATCATCTGATTTGCCTGCTGATCTGCCGTTCCACCCATGAGAAACTGCCCAGTGTCATGTTCACTATGTTTCATACTGGAACGTTCCAGATAAAGGAAAGTAGAAATGTTTGAATAGTTTTTCTGTCACAGGACAAGGCAATAGCAGAACTAAGTTTGTTTACAAGAAAGAATATTTAAAGGAAAAATTCACCCAAAAATGAAAATTCTCTAATCATTTACTCACCTTTAAGCCATCTCAGATGTGTATAACTTTCTACTGCAGAACACAAATGAAGATTTTTAAAAGAATATCTCAGCTCTGTAGGTCCATACGATGCAAATGAATGGTGACCAAAACTAAAAACAGCATAAAAGTAATCCATCCAAAAGTAATCTATGTGTTCTGAAGAGATCTATTTGATTTTGGGTGAGAATAGACTTCTTTTTCACTGTAAATATTGCCATTGCAGTCTCTAGGCATGATCATGATTTCAGGCTCGATTACACTTCCTAGTGCTTGATGCTTCCGTAGAGCACTAGATGGCGCTTGGAAGTGTAACCAAGCTTGAGATCATGATCGCCAAGGAGACTGCAGATGTCAAGATTTGTTCTCACCCAAAACAGATTGGATCACTTCAGAAGACATGGATTAAACCACTGGAGTTGTATGGATTATTTTTATGCTGTCTTTAAGTCCTTTTTTAAATTTTTTTTTTTTCTCTCCAATTTGGAATGCCCGATTTCCAATGCACCCTCGGTCCTTGTGGTGGCCTAGTGGCTCGCCTCAATCCGGGTTGCGGACAACGAATCTCAGTTGCCTCCGCATCTGAGTCCATCAATCTATGCATTTTATCACGTGGCTTGATGAGCATATTACCTCGGAGACGTAGCGTTTGTGGAGGCTTCACGCCATCCACCGCAGCATCCACACACAACTCGCCACGCGCCCCACCGAGAGCGAAAACCACATTATAGTGACCACGAGGAGGTTACCCCATGTGACTCTATCCTCCCTTGCAACCGGGCCAATTTGGTTGCTTGGGAGACCTGTCTGGAGTCACTCAGGATGCCCTGGGGTGGTTGTCAGCGTCTTTACTCGCTGAGCTACACAGACCCCCTCTTTTTTTTAACTTAAATTTTTTGGAAACCATTCACTTGCATTGTGTGGACCAACAGAGCTGAGATATTCTACTGAAAATCTTTGTTAGTGTTCTGTAGAAGAAAGAAAGTCATTCAAAATGAGAGTGAATAATTGCTGGGAGAGTTCAGATTTGGGTGAACTAATCAAAGTAATCAAATTTGTCATAGAAATACTCAATGCATTATATTCCAAGAGTTCTGAAGCCATACAATCACTTTGTATGATAAACAGACTGAATTAAGTTGTATTTTACACTCACAAATTAAATAAGATCATTGATAAACTATGTAAACTGAATCCAATAATGGTGGCTACGTCGATAACATCAAACCTTATTGCTTAAATCATGATCATGCCTAGAGACTGCAGTGGCAAGATGTACAGTTTTGTGATTGTATTGAATTCAGTCAACAGTACTGTATTACATTTGATTATTTATCAGAAAATGTTTTTTTTCTACAAAAGAAAATAAATTCAAATGGGTTTGGAATGACATAAGGGTGGCTAAATTATGAGAGAATTTTTATTTTTGGGTGAACTATTCCTTTAAGAATAGTTTAGCGAAATCACTAATTAATCTAGGTTTAACTGCTCAGGAAACTAGAAAAGTATGTCTATTTATTAAAAGCATGGAAGGTTTGGGGAAATAAAGTGTGACTTTTCTTTGTTCACATTCCTCTAGAGGTTTTCAGTGTAAGTTTAGGAAGTGTCGCTTTCCTTTCTAACTCGTTTTTTTCTGCTCTCACACTCTCTGCATATTCCACGTTGACACCTGATGGTGTGAATAATTAATTTCTTCAGGCAGATGAAGAATGGGAGGCAGGGGCACGTGATACACTCACTTGTACAAACAGAGACACTCGTAGGCATACACACTCACTTATGCACATACACAAACACAGACTTCCTTACTTACACATATACAGTAAACACATACCCAAACACACAGACTTGCTTATAAATACAGATATTCACAAATGTTGATTTTATAATGAATTACTTTATAATGTATTTTCTATAACCTAACCTTACAAATACACTTATTTCGATTTCCATTAAGATGCAGCTCTATTGGGAGGTTCTCACAATGTAGGTGATTTCAGGTTATACTAAGATGGCAAAACCTGCAAACAGTCTTTTGCACAGAAAACAGAAAACTCATGTGACTTAAGATGGTACTATGGAAGGTTTTGCATTGGTGGCATTGACAATGACATGAGGAAATGATTCACAAAAATATCATATAAACAAATGGATGAAGTTTGATATTTTTAAAATGCATCATTCTAGTGAGCAAAGGACAGCACTTTTTCACAGGAAAAGGTAACAAGAGTGCACGCAAGGTTCCCTTGTATCTAAACAGTGTTGCAATGTTGAAAATATATGCCCTTGTAGACATAAAGACTTGTGTTGTTCATGTGTTGCTAATTCAAAGGCCTGAGAGTCTAAATCAAGTCTCAAGACTCAAATAATTGCTAATGAGTCTGATCTGAAATGTAAGTTTCCATCTCTGAATGCTGATAATCATGATAATTGTGTGATTTGTTTTGCTCCACAGGCGAGTCGTGTTTTGAAGCCTGGTGGCCGTTTCATCTCCGTAACGTTTGCCCAGCCACATTTCCGCAAAAGACTATATGCTCGAGCAGAGTACAACTGGTCTATCAAGCACTACCGATATGGCCGGGGCTTCCACTACTTCCTGTACGTTCTCACTAAAGGGGAGGAGCTTAGCCCAGAAGATGCCGCATTGGAGTGGAGACTTCTAACGGAGGCTGAGGCTCTTCCCACTGAAGTGCAATTTCAGGAAGTAGATTCAGAGGACTTCCTGAATAACATTGGAATATAGGGAAAGTAAAGACATCCGGCACCTGTCAGTCAAAAGACTGAAATCTGCTGACATACGTTTTGCAAACTTTAACATATTTGATTTTATTTTTGGAAGAATTATTCCTTCAACAGTTTACAGGGTAGGACTGAAAGAGCAATGGATCTACGATTTGCCGCTACCTCTGGAGATTTTGACAGTCACTCAGTTGCTCTGGAGAACTTAAATGAATAGTTCACCAAAAAATGAAAGTTCTCTCATCATTTACTCACCCTCATGTCATCCCAGATGTGTATGACTTTCTTCAGCAGAACACAAACAAAGGTTTGTAGAAGACTATCTCAGCTCTGTAGATCCATACAATGCAAGTGAATGGTGACCAGACCTTTAAAAGCCCAAAAAGTATTTAAGGGCAGCATAAAAGTAATCCATACGACTCCAGTGGTTAAATCCATATCTTCAGAAGTGATGTGATAGGTGTGGATGAGAAAGAGATCAAAAGTCCTTTTTGTACTATCAATCTCCATTTTCACATTCTTCTTCTTTTTTTTTTGGCGATTCTCATTGTTTGTGCATATCGCCACCTACTGGGCAGGGAGAATAATTTATAGTAATAAAGGACTTAAATATGTATCTGTTTCTCACCCACAGCTGAAATGTTCTTCTAAACAAATGTGTTTGTGTTCAGCAGAAGATAGAAAGTTATAAACATCTGGGATGGCATGAGGGTGAGTAAATGATGAGAGAATTTTCCTTTTTGGGTGAACTATACCTTTAAGGACAATATTTGAAATGTGCCAAAAACACAGGAACTTTGAAAACTCCATATCTGACTTTTAAGTCTAGGTTTGTTCAATGCTTTTACGTCGATCAACTATAAACTTTTCAGGGTCACGTTTGAAATTACATTGTTCATGTTATTTTGTATTTACATTTGTAGTTACTGAGTAATGAGTATTACTACATGTACTAATTGTGTTACTCTTTAAGGGAGCAGTTTGCATTTACATATAGCTTTTTTTGTTTTGTTACTGTAGTAATTAATTACAGTAACACATAGTATGTGTAAAATGGACTATAAAGTTGTAACTTTTTAGCTAGATCTTGACTATTTTTAACAAGTTTTTAAACCATTTTTAAACAATGCTTCATGTGTCCTTTGTTCCCTACATTCTGCATCCTCTCTCCTCCTCTCTGAGGCCTATTTCTTATTGTGATTGTGTTGATTGGTATGACAAGGTTGAGTGCTTGACACCTGCACACTTGCACATTGACAAATCTGTCACAAACACTTCTCAAACAACAAATAAACCGACAGAAAATAAACAGCCCTGCTGTTTGCTAAAATATGACAGACGTCTGTGTCTTTGTGTGTTCTGTTGGATGAGGAATGGCTTCAGTGAATCCGAGGAGGCCATTAATAAACCAGAAATCATTTATTTTTAATTTAGCTCTGTAATGTAATTACTGACTATTTTTAAGACTCGGGGAAGGTGCCTGAAATTCAGCATGACTTCCTGTGCGCCAGTATGAACACAGAACAGATCAAAGTCAGACACTCACTCAGTGGTTTTGTTGTAAATTAAGGAAGATCATTCTGAAATCAGGAGAACCTCAAACATGTTGATAATTATTTAAGTTATTTATGGGAAATGTCTTACAGCGTCAGTTTGTAAAATGTATCTTATCTCAGAGTCATCTCTGACTGTGGAGACACTTTTTAAATGATACTATGTGGTTTATTACACATATCCCAACAGTTCTGAGGAGAAATGGCAACCGTGTGGCACTAAAACAAAAAAATAATAATTCTCCCAAACAGGTGAGGTTTGGTAGCTTAATGCTATATTGACTTTTAAATAATAAAAAAACGACCTCCCTACCCTAAACCTTAAACCTAAACCAAACCGATATTGTCATAAAAGCAAATGTGATATGGAAAAACACAATTGCAGAGGCAACCATGTCATTTTGTGGTGCTTCTATAACACTTTCGACTCGTACCCCAGTGCTGTGCATTGCATTGTAATGTTCAATCAGTTTGATTGCAGTTGAACAAGCTTGTAAGTGTAGTTGGTGATGCAAATCTAACATTAAAAGGTAGCACCTTACATGTCATGCGCTATAGATAAAGTGTTTTTATGTACTAAGACAGCATCATATAAGGAAGAGTGCAAAAAGTCTTTATGAACTGATAATTGGGTGGTTGCATGAGGATTGCAAGGTGGTTGCTAGGCAGTTCTTGTTTTTTTTTACTGGCCGAAAAAACCCCTAACCCTACACGTGTAAAGGTAATAGTGATGCTAGCCTTTGCCAAACACCACTGAATAGCTGTGGTTTATTTACCAGTAGCATAGTTTCATGCCGTTTTTAGTTTGAAGTTGATTGTGATTGGATTGAATGTGTGATCTGTGAAAGCTGATGATGTAGTCACAGGTCTTTTCCCCTTCACTGAAGCTCAAAGCAATGATGTCAGGGTAGGACTGGTATTGAATGACCGCTGTATCGGGTGAACCGCAGGTGTCAGGTGTAGATATATTCTGCGATCGTATCCTCATTCCGTGCATTGGCACACCATGTTGTATGAGGGTTTTTCAGGAACATTGTGCTGCCTAAACTCCTATGGGGAACAGGTGACCCTGAATTAGTCTAATGGCTGGTTACGCCCTGCTTGCCTTTACTTTATATTGACATTTAAGACCATGATATTCAGTAATGTGCCATTAAATAATTCATCAAGAGTAAATTCAGATTGATCAAGTAATTTCAGTGCCTGTGTCTTGTCTTTGAGTTTAAATAATCCTTGTATGGTGCTCACCAAGTCTTCATGTAGTTTTAGGCCTACAGTAGGTACTCAACCAAAATGATCCTCTTTACCACATGTGATACTCGTTCACACAATAATTGGCAAGAGGCACAGGAGGACACTTTTGGCACCATAGTTAAGTATAAAGCAGGCCTGTCCCGATTATTAAATAATCATCTGATCACGGTTATTTGATCTAACCGGTTATCTCAAATAACACGATGATTGTGCACTTTAAATTCTAATCACATGTTACTGTCCCAATTAGGGAATGTTAGAGTGTCCCATTCAATTGAACTTCGACTGCTTGCTTAATGTTGAATTAGGTTTTCTAACTTTCGATCTTCTGTAAGCTGCTTTGAAATGATGCGTGTTGTGAAAGGCACTATACAAATAAAAATGGCTTGACTTAATGAAGAAACACAGAATTTCAATGGTGAATCTCAAATTCATCTTTATGTTAAATAAGGGCTCTTTGGTTTTATCAGAGAGCCTTAAAGTAACTTGAAAGTGAAGAATGGACAGAAATATTTTACTATTGCATAATATAACATAATATAATGTACACTGCCTGGCAAAAACAAAACGTTGCATGCTCTATTTAGTTGGACCACCTTTAGCTTTGATTACGGCATGCATTCGTCATGGCATTGTTTCGACAACATGTTATGCAACATCACAACATTTATTTCCATTCAGAGTTGCATTAGTTTTTGGCCGAGATCTTGTATTGATGACGGGGGAGTCGAACCACTCCGTAAAGTCTTCTCCAGCATATCTCGAAGACTTTCAATGGGGTGAAGGTCAGGAGTCTGTGGTGGCCAATACATGTAAAAATGATTCCTCGTGCTCCCTGAACCACTCTTTCACAATTTGAGCCGGATGAATCTTGGAATTGTCATTCTTTTCCACGACCATGAGATATGTCTTCCAACATGGTTGTTTAAGAATTGCATGTGAGTAAAATCTTAAAATCTAAAATGTAAAGTAAATGTCAACAGAAATATTTATAATCAAGTGAAGAAGAAATATTCAAAGACTGTACTTAAAGGAATATTTCCGGGATCAATAAAAGTTAAAGGGTAACTAAACCCTAAACCAACTTTTTTTAGTTAATGATATGTAAGAATGGGGCTTTATTAGTACTGGTCATTGATTCAAGTAATTTTTTTGACATTTGTGTATAAAGTGTTTTAATTCTACAATATATGGTGTAAAAACGTCTGAGTGCTGCCCTCTTCAGGTTGAACGGTGGCTACTGCAGTTGAATTTTCCTATTGGCTGTTTGCGGTACTTCGTGACGTAAGTGGTGACAGCTGATGTAAGCAGGTTTCAACTCACCACGCCCTTGGTACAAGCTACCACGCCCATGGCAGTATAAAAACCATCTCGTTTCATCAAAACCACTGTAGCGAGTCAGGAGTTGGAATTGCGAGTATTGAAAACGATCAGGATGGAGTATTTTAGCATCTATTTAGCATAGCATTTATATAGTTATTTCGATTATTTCGTGTAGCCTAGGTAGTTAATTAGCATATTTGTTAGTGTAGTATTGTTAGAAGCATAGTATTGCGTCAGTTAGGATAGCTTCAAGTTAGCGTAGATTATCTGTATTTAGTACAGTGGTCAGGATGGTACGTAGGTGTAGTGTTGCTGGTTGCAACGGCACTGCTGGACTGTATAGCTTTCCAGCAGACTTGGAAATTAGGCGCCAGGGGTTGCACGTCCTTGTTCTGGAAGACCGCGAGTTCCCGCCTAGAGCTGGAGGGGTGTGCAAACTGCATTTTACGCGGGATTGCTTCTCCAACGCAATGGAGGTGGAAATGGGCTTCTCCAAACAGCTCGCGCTGAAAAGCGACGCAGTGCCAAACGCTGCTTCTCCTGCATGGACTCCACCACCTCGGCGTCTTGAGGTGAGTGATCATATATATGATCACTATATATATATATATATATATATATATATATATATATATATATTTGAATCACAATTTATGGTTAGGCTAAAGTTAATCCTCTGGGGTCGACAAACGCGTTACGCGATCGCGGGAGTGTTAAATGTATTGCACCCTTATACATTGTATTACGGTATTGACTGTATAGTTTTATTTGGAGGTATACGGTTTTGTACATGATGACGTTACGCTTTACGTCACATTCTTCTAAGTTGAGAGAACAGCTAACCGATGTTATGTTCAAGTGAAGCTTGCTAAATAAAAATCCTGCTAAAAGGTTAAACATCAACAGCGTTTCGTTTGTTTTTCCTGCACGCGAGTGAAGGTGAATGCGCACTCGGATGCTCAACAGGGAGTTCAAACCGCAGTTTGAGCCAGCGGCTCGAATTGATATGGCTCCGGCCATGTGTCCACAGACAATTCACCCTCCTCCACTTCAGGTGAAGGTGGGGGAGAAAGGTCCTTGACTTCAAAAGACCACTCCGTGGCAAAGCTACTTGCGTCACTCCAGTCACTCTCCATTTTAGAGTCTGACAGCAGCTGTCAATTAATCTGTCACTACGGGTCTCAGGTGCACGCCCCCCCTCTCAGTTCCGCCCTCGGTTCGTCCCCTCTATCCCCGCTGGGGTCTGCCCACTTTTCGAGCATTTTTCAAATATTGCTAGTGGGTTGAGTCAGACTCTGAGCAGGGGTTTAGTTACCCTTTAAGCTCAATCGACAGCATTTTTAACATAATAATGATTACCACAAAAATTTTTTTGACTTGCCCATCCTTTTCTTTAAAAATTAAATCTAAAATCTGGGTGACAGTGAGGCACTTACAATGGAAGTTAATGGGGCCAAATTTTAGACATTAAAATACTTACGGTTTCAAAAGTATAGCCACATGACATAGACAATATGTGTGTTAACATGATTTTAGTGTGATAAAATCACTTACCTTTTCTGGGCAAAGTTATAGCCAATTTTACAACTTCATTGCCATGACGATTTAGTCAACAAACACTAAAGCTACTGTAAAATTTACAACTCAAATAATACATGTAATTAATAATGTAAGTGATTTTATAAAATGTGAAGCTTCACATTTCTGCTTTTAAACCCTACAAAAATTGGCCCCATTCACTCCCATTGTAAGTGCATCACTGTAACCTGGATTTTTGCTTTTTTTTTTTTTTAAGAAAAGATCTTTGTGGCATTAAAAATCATGCCACAAATGCTGATGATAGAGCTTAACTTGTATTAAAACCCAGAATATTCCTTTAAATACAGTAACAACGTATTTGTACTTTGTTATTATATTGTATACACATCTGAGAACAATTATAGCTTACATCTCCTCAACAAGCAGCACAATTTGAGGTATCATTCATGCTTTTAACACAAACTATGCTGGATAAGTTGAATTCCATAGTTTAATACTTGATTTTAATTAATACAAAATTCAGAACAAACCCCTTACCCTAAGATTGAACAATAATAATAGCTGTTCCTGCTTAGCAAGCACATAATTGCACCTGGAAGTAAAGGCTGAAGTCAGGATAGACCATTACATCACCATCCAGTACAGGCCATGGTACTGATACCAGACACTTAAACCCTGCTCCACTAACATCACTAGGGTAAACAAGCTACATTATGGACAGAGGCATGCATGTATCTGCTCTCTGTTGCTCATAAGGTCAAAGAAGAGACATTTTTCGAGCAGATACTGTAGCTACACTTTCAGACCTGACTGTTTGAATTAATTCATTTGTTTAACATGTATTACTGGCTCTGTTATACTTTCTGAGTACTGTGTCCTGTATGTAGTATCTTTCTATTATGTGGGTTTTATTGTTATGAGTTGAACTACCTAAATTACATTGTAATGGTTGACAGATATGGCTTTTTTTAATGGCTGATACTTAAAGCTACTTGCTGATAAACACATAATGTAGTATAATGATAGCATATGAGACGTACACAAAATGAACTGAAATAAAAAAGGAACATGTATTTTCCTAAATATTTACTAAATGTTCACAATAGATTTGAAAGAGTTGGGTTGCCACTATACAGTGCATTCAGACCCCTTCATTGTTTTCCACATTTTGTTATGTTGCAGCCTTATGCTAAAAGGTTTTAAATATTTTTTTTATGGCAATCTACCATCCATGCCCCATAATGTCAATGCAAAAAACAGATTTTTTTTATAACTTTTTTTATAAAAATGAAATCTCACATTGACATAAGTATTCAGACCCTTAACTTAGTACTTAGTTGAAGCACCTTTGGCAGCGATTACAGCCTCAAGTTGTTTTGGGTATAAAGCGACAAGGTTTGCACATCTGGATTTAGGGATTTTCTGCCATTCTTCCCTGCAGATCCTCTCAAGCTCTGTCAAGTTGGATGGGGACCATCAGTGGACAGCCCTTTTCAGGTCTCTCCAGAGATGTTTGATTGGGTTTAAGTCAGGGCTCTGGTTGGGCCACTCAAGGACATTCACAGAGTTGTCTTAAAGCCACTCCTGCATTGACTTGGCTGTGAACTTAAGGTCATTGTCTTGTTGGAAGGTGAACCTTCTGCCCAGTCTGAGCACCTGAGCACTCTGGACCAGGTTTTCATTAAGGATATCTGTATTCATTAAGGATATCATTTTTCAGTCAGCCTGACTTGTCCCCCAGTCCCTGCTGCTGAACGCCCCCACATGATGATGTTACCACCATTGGGATGGTATTGCGCAGGTGATGAGCGGTGCCTGGTTTCCTCTAAACATGACGCTTGGAATTGAGGCCAAACTGTTTAATCTTTGTTTCATCAGACCAGAGCATCTTGTTTCTCACAGTCTGGGAGTCCTTTAGGTGCTTTTTTATGTATCTTGCAATTAGAAAAGGCTTTCGTCTGGCCACTCTGCCATAAAGCCCAGATCGGTGGAGTTTTGCAGTGATGGTTGTCCTTCTGCAAGTTTCTCCCATCTCCGCACATGATCTCTGGAGCTCAAACTTAGTCACCTTTCTTGTCAAGGCCATTCACTCCAGATTGTGGAGTTTGGCCGGGCAGCCAGCTCTAAGAAGAGTCCTGGTTGTTCAGAACTTCCATTTAAGAATTATGGAGGCCACTGTGCTCTTGGGAACCTTCAGTGCAGCTGAAAGTGTTTTGTAACTTTCCGCAGATCTGTGCCTTGACACAATCATGTCTCTGAGCTCTGTAGCCAATTCCTTTGACCTTATGGCTTGGCATTTTCAGCTGGGAGACCATATATAGACAGGTGGGTCCCTTCCCAAATCATCTCCAGTCAATTGAATTTGCCACAGGTGGACTCAAATCAAAGTGTAGCAACATCTCAAAGAGGATCCAGAGAAATGTGATGCACCTAAGTTCAATTTCAAGTGTCATAGCAAAGGGTCTGATTACTTGGGTGACGTCAGTGTGAGTTTTCAACAAATTTGCAAAGTTTTCACAAATCAGTTTTTTGCTTTGTCATTATGGGGTATGGAGTCTAGATTGATGTGGAAAAAAATTATTTAAAGCATTTTAGCATAAGGCTGCAACATTACAAATTGTGACAATAAAGGGTCTGAATACTTTCTAAATGCACTGTATAATGCTGACATTGTGTAATAATAGCACATTATTATAATCAGCATTAGCACTTATTTTGCTCAATATTTACTAAAGACTCACAATAGATTTCAGAATTGACATGGGGGTACTACAACTTCTATAAATTAGACAACCGGACTTGGTTATCAGAAAAAATGCTGATAATCTCAAAATGGCAAAACATCAGCCAATTTATCGGTCTATCATTATTGTAAAGTAAATTGTACAAAACAGTTAAAAATGGGTAAAGAGTTTAAACATTTCCCAATCCCATCATCATCATTTCCTCTTGTCTGTTTTCTGTGCCTAATTAAAATGAGCAAAAATATAAAAACTGCAAGAAAATATATGTCATTATCTCTAATGAGGGAGATCAAAAGGAGCTCCAGCTGAGAGCTGTACAAGATGGGTTGAAATCAAGGACTATGCTCTTAAATCAGATGTCTCCTGTCTCTTCATTTCTTCCAGGGAGTGCTCATTCTTCGAGAATCTCAGAATGTCATCTCTCTCTCTCTCTCTCTCTCTCTCTCTCTCTCCCTCTTTCCTTATCAATCTTTCATTATCTCCAGAGAGTTTGGCTTTCCATATAGGGTCAGGCCACAGCGTCGCTCAGTCACTTCTGAGCTGCTGTGGTGCCGCCTGTCTGTTCAGATAGTGTATCAGTGATCTCCAGCTTTTAGCAGCCTGTGTGAAGCAGTAAGGATTCCCCTGGGCATTGGATCCATTCAGGAACAATGCAACAGTCATGAAGGTGTATTAATAGACTGAGATGGTGAAGCAGCTGAGTGTCCTTGACTATGGCTGAGTGACTGTCTGATGGACCTTCTGCAGTGAGAGGACCTTGTTGAGACTTGAGAATAAATACTCACAGATGTTGAGGGTCTTTACCTTGATAATCATTAGAATAGCTTCGAATAGAGGTTAAACTGCCGTTGGTCAATTCATTATTTGTTATTATTTTTTTAAAGGAATTTCTCAACCAAAAATTTCAATTGTATCATTATTTACGAACACTATTCAGCTCTTGGCATACAATGGTAGTTCATTGGGTCAGACCATACATGCAGAGTAATCTAACTGTGAATTCGGCAACAGTGGGTCGAAAGTTTAACTGCTAAAATTGGTGTGCGCTTACCTCAATTCAAAGCTCTGCCCCCGGTGGCCGAAGCTGTAAGTGTTTTGGAAATATGGGCACCAGAGTTTCCAATCAGAAATGTTTGTGCCAGCCAACGTGTATGTGAATTATAAAGTTTACCGGACAAATTGTAAAAAATCTGGTCATCTCATTTCAGTGTTTATTTTCCGCTGTAATGTGATATACTATGCGTAATATGCAATATTATAATGACACAATTAAGTCAAATGAATAATCATTATAGCTGCTTTTCCATAAAAAAAAACAGCAGTTATATAATTAGGGTTTAATTCGAAAAAACATTCAAAACAAAAACAGAGGGCAAAGTAAAAAGCTAAACTATTTGCCACAAACCTTTTCATTCAATAAGAAATATAAAAATAACAAAAATCATTGTGATATATATATACATATAATTCCTCGCCTTGGCTAATTTCCTTGGCACTTTAATTTTATGACTATTTTCCTCATAGCACTGAAGCATTTTGCTGCCGACGTGAAGTCAAATATGTGCAGCATTTATGAGTTGACTACATCACTGTCCTCTCCACCAAAAGCTGCCTTCGCATCATCCAGGTGGATGCTGCACACTGGTGGGGGTTGAGTAGTTTCCCGCAATATTATGTAAAGCGATTTGAGTGCCTAGAAAAGTGATATATAAAAATGGAAAAACCTGACATTTTTGCAGACCAAAGATTATCAGTGAATTATGACTTAAATTTTGCTTTATTATTCACACAATCATACTATATGGCTTCAGAAGACTTGTAATTAAGCAAAACCTGGTCACCTTGAACTGTTCTTGTATGGCAAGAGCTGGATAACATTTCTTAAAAATATATATAATTTTGCGTTCCAAAAAAAAAAAAAAAGCATTTGGGTTTGGAAATACATGAGGGTGAGTAAATAATGAAAGAATATTTGGGTGAACTATTCCTTGAGCTCGAGTCAAATGAAGTTATAGATTATTTCATGAGGAACAATCAGGACTGAATGTGAACTGAGATCAAGTATTTAAGTTTAAATTGATTCAAGTAAGCCTGACCTGTTTTCAGATGGATCCTGAGCATCATTGGACACATTGTTTGAACAAAGCTGATCTAAAGCCCACTCATGGACGCATGACGACACAGATCATGGATAAAAGCCATTGATTTTCTTGTGGCGGGGTCACACACATTGAATCGCCATTGTTTGTGTGTGTACCTACGTGCAAGCTTATGTGTCTCACCCTCTGTGTGCTTACACTACTCTGTCAGTGATGGAGGAAAACATCAATATTATTATAAAATGTAACTGCATCAGTTGGTTCAGAGCATGGATGTTTGGAGTAAACAGGAAAGAGCATGTGTTTTGTTTATACAAGCTGTGCAAAAGCAAGATTGAGTTAGTCACAGAATTCAGCCTAAAATGGCCAAAATGATAATCAGGCCTGTTTGTTGGTTCATCTTTTTTTAAAAGGATTTCAATTAAATAATTTCCTATCAATCAAAATAATATACCATGTCCGGTACAAGTTAAGCTTAATCGACAGCATTTGTGGCATAATGTTGATTACCACAAAAATGAATTGTGACAAAGCAATCTTCCATTGTATGTATTGAAAAAAGATGCAATGCAAGTGAATGGAGACTGAGACTAAAATTCTGCCTAACAATGTTTGTGTTCCAAAGAGGAAAAGAAGACAAGTGTAAGTGAAGACCGAAATTTAATTTTGGGGTTAACTATCCCTTTATGTCTTGTTTATTAGTAGACCTATCTCTAAATGCTTTATCCAGGATGGGTATAGTGAGGGCCTCCTAAGAACATCAAGCCAGGGCAGACTTGTGTGTCTCTTTGTTGTGCATCAGTTGTGTCAAATGACGACAGAGATGCATATCTATAATGTTCTTCCACCATTTATTTATTCACCAAATACAGTGAAAATGGTATTTTAATATGCAATGATTCATTCTCAGAATGTCATGACATTTTTTGCTTAATAAAACGATGTTCCATTATTGAAAAGTATTAAGGTTTCATGCACAACAAACCATAGTTATTTTCTTTAGAATAATGGTATCCCCCCCCAAAAAAAAACACAAATCAAAAACAAAAATGTCCAAAATCCTGTCAAATAACAACGTGTTATTTGAAGATATTCGTAAGTGCAGTAGGTTTCTAATATCGCCATTTTCTAACAAATTCATCAACGAAGCTCAAGTCACAGTTTACGATTTCCATATCTAACAGTAGTTCAACACGGATGTGTGCAAAAAAAACAGAGAAACATTCATTTGATAAGTCTTTAAAAAAAAAAACCCATCCCAAACAAACTGAATAATCCTCCCGTCCCTGTCTAAAGATTTTCTTGATTTTAAGACAACATACTAGCATATCATTTAAATAACAAATATTTAGATATAAAAATACAAATATGACTTTTTCAAAAGAAGCGTGCCAGGGTAAGATTCGTTGTGGCACCTTTGTTGGCACCGGAGTGAATGTTCATGCAAAGAGATGGACACAATGGTGAAGAAAACAAAAAAATATATAAAACTAGAAAGCATGGAAGAGAGACGTCTTCGTGTCTGGATAATTACATTAGGGCGCAATGCACCTTTTTCTTCTGTGCTGTAATGATGATGTGAATCCTTGGCGCAGGTGCATGAAGCGCAAATGCAGCTGCAGTGGAGGGCAAAACAATAGCTCACCAAACAACGCAAAGACAATACGCTTCAACACCTGTGAGCATGTGAATGCTAATAAATTCTCAATTTTGTTAGGAAAAAGAACATGATGCAAAAGACAGAAAGAAAATATTCACATTGCACCATCCGCATATATACGTAGGCTATAGAAGTTCAAATATCTTTATGGGAGTTCAATGTCTTTGTGTGTGTCTACAATGTCTAAAAGCAGCAGTCGACGCTCATGGCAGACCCATCAACGTGCCTTCACGGTGTGTGTGTGTGTGTGTGTGTGTGTGTGTTAAGGGGAAGGTCTTTGAGCTTAGTACTGTACAGCTATAATAACAGAGCTTGAGATGCGGTTCATTCTTCGGTTGAACTTCAATTTGCTTACAAAGCTTTTGGAAGATGATGGTTGTGGAATAATAATGACAAGTCCATCCATCTCTATTCACAGGCAGAGCTGCAGAGAGCACAGCCACAGCAGCATCTTTCTCAAAGCTTTCATTTGGGTATCATTTCTTGGAGGATTGCCAGCAAATCCCCGAAAATAAATCTCATTCTTTCCATCTCTCCATTCTTTCATTTGCCCTTTTGTGAAGACCCCTCTTGGTTTGCACGTCGTGCCATCATCTCCATCTCTTTGCAATCTTCTTCACATGCACAACCGACAAGTGCTTCAAATCGGTGATTGAAAAAAATTGAAATGTCTGCATGCCATCGATCGGGTTTAAACACCCGGTGATGATTTGTCGGTCATGCCTTTCAGCACCTCGTCTATTCGGTCGTCCTCGATGACCACTGTGAAGAAGAAGAAAAAAAAAGATAGACACTTTAAGTCAAGACATCTAACAATGTGTTATCTGCTTTTTTTAATCAACTTTGTAGCTTGCAGCGTGTCGTTTGAAACTGCGCAATTGGTTATAGCGAAGGTTCTAGCCAATTGCGCAAACAAACAAGGGGCCGTTCACACCGAATGCGTATTGTGTCCGTCCGCGCGCGCTGTTTTTCATTTGTTTTTATATGTAAACACGCGGACTCGCTGTTTTTTAATGGCGTTTTAAAAAGAAAAAGGATTTCAACTGTTACAAACGCGTCTCGAGACACTTTTTAGCGCAAGAATACCTTCGGACTGAACAGCCCCCAAGAATAGGCTATGTTAAATATATGTGTTAAATGCGTTTTCAAAAGCCATTCGGTTGCACTTAAATGACTGTTTGAGACATCGTAACCGCAAGTTCAATGGCAGTCTTTTGTAACACGTTTGTTTGTTTGTTGGTGGTGGTTTTTTTTATCTGTCTAAATGTCACTATCTAGTAAACGGACACAAACGTAACCTCAACAGGAAGAAAACGGTTATCTAACCGGCTGCGTCTGATTGTCTCCACTTCTAAACTTGGGTAAAATTTTGGAGGACTGTGGTAAATGCTCACCTCTCTTCGCTCTGCCGATCTGTCCAAGTTTTGGGGGTCTTTTCGCCTGCGACGCTCCGAAGAACGCGTTGGTGTCCTGCAGCCCGCAGCTGAAGGACATTTGACTGACATCGTTGTCAGCTCCGTATCCGTTCATTTTCCCTTCGCCGTAGGGCAGAACCTCGGACATGACTGTAATGAAGGACGGGCTCTCGACGCAGAAGGCTAAAACCGTTGCCGGTAGGCAGCTACGGTGGATATGGCAACTATCCTCGCAAAACAAGTGCACTTTTTCCCCACGGTGGTGGATATCCAAAAGGCAGACTACTCTCGCACCGCCAACTTCCAAGCTCGTTTAGGACTGGAGTGCTCGGTGCAGAGTGCGTCTTGTGGGGTGAAAGAGAGAGCGTGCGACTACATCAGCGGTCGGGTGAAGTCTGCTGTAAGATACGGGAGATCCCGCGATCATAAAGGAAACCCGGGCGGAACAGTGAAGTCATCCATCCGGGCGGGTGTGTGTATGTGTGTTTATGAGAGAGAGAGAGAGAGAGAGAGAGAGAGAGAGAGAGAGAGAGAGAGAGAGAGAGAGCGAGAGAGAGAGAGCGAGAGAGATGGGAATTCCAAGAGGTGCAACGGTGTCCCCATCAGGCGAAAGCTGAAAGTGCGGAAACAAAAAAATAGTTCAATTTAATTTATTTATTTACAGTTCCCTTTACCTCTTAATTCCAATAACCTTTCTGCAATCATGCTGCAACCTCAATAAACAGACAAGCCAATGAAATAAAAATAACCAATGACTTCAACATAGACAAGGTTTTTTTAAAATCAGTAAACTGTAGATTCCTTTCTTACCACTAAAGTGTACAGTTTAGTGGAAAATCTGTTTCTCTGCATTTTAAATCAATGAACAAAATAACTTCTCGTTTTTTATATTTATTACATTTACAAAGATTTCAAACAAACTTCTTTTAAGTTGTCATTATGGGGTATTGTTTGTAGAATTACGAGGAAAATAATGAATGTGGAAAAAGTGAAGCGCTGTGAATACTTTCCGGATGCACTGTACATCATGTTCTTTTCAATTATCTGGTACAGCGTACAACAGGGCTAACAACCCCACAGGGTAAAATTCCAATTTGATTTGATTTTCTCCCAAAACACTAAATAGCAACAAAAACTACCACAGCACTTTCCTAAACACTTGCCTTAAAGAAAAACTTCAGTTTTTGTTAAAGAAGTGCAAAATATTCCTAAACCATGAGATCATTCTGAGTAATGTCTAAAGTCTGATTACGAGGTAATTTGGTCTAATATTTAATAATTTTTTAAATGTTGCACATGTATGTAGCTAATGAGAACGTCTGAAATTATCACATTTATTTTTTTAGACAAAATACTTATTTGTCATTTTAGTTTTGTTCAAGCTGATAAAATCAAAAGTTTTTCATTAACTGTCCAATAAGTGTAAGGATTGTATTTGGGGTAAACATGCCCCCCATAAAACACATTGTTTTTCTTAAAGGGATAGTCCCCCCAAAAATGAAAATGATCTCATCATTTACTCACCCTCATGCCATCTCAGATGTGTATGACTTCTGCTGAAATAAAAAGACAATTTGTAGAGTAATACCTCAGCTCTGTTGGTCCATTCAATATAATTGATGGCAAGAATTTGAAGGTCCAAAAAAGCACATCAAGGCTGCATAAAAGTAATTCATAACACTCCAGTGTTTAAATTCAATTCTACAGAACTGATATGATAGATGTGGGTTAGAAACAGATCAATATTTAAGTCCTTTTTTTTACTATAAATCTCTACTTTCACTTTCACTCCCACATTCTTCTTCCTTTTTTGTTGTTTCACATTCTTCATGCATGTCGCCTCCTACTGGGCAGGGAAGAGAATTTATAGTAAAAAAGGACTTAAATATTAATCGGTTTATCACTCGCACCTATCATATCACTTCTGAAGATATAGATTTAACCACTGGAGTCATTTGGATCACTTTTATGCTACCTTTTATATGCTTTTTGGACCTTTTAAGTTCTGGCCAGCATTTACTGACAAATTTTGTTTGTGTTCAGCAGAAGAAAGATAGATAGACACATTTGAGTCAGATGTGACAGAATTTTCATTTTGGGGTGAACTATCCCTTTAAGTGGGGGAATAGATTTGTTATGAAGAATGTCCGAAGTGGGCTCACATCTGTCTGTCTGTCTGTCTATCTATCTATCTATCTGAGAGCTTGTCTGTCTGTCTGTCTAATTCAGAACCACGGACAGCACTCATTAGTGTACCCAAATTATAGAAAAGGGTAAAGCTGCAGGCATAGCTCCAAAAAGGGGCATGAGATCCAAATCAGCATTAAGGATATAGGGATCCCCTAACCTAAACCTTTCCTTAACCTTAACCATTTTGGAGTTGGCACAAACCCCCTTTTGGAGTAATTTGCCCTCTTAGGAGATTCCGCCCCCATTTGGAGGTCTCCGGCCTGCAAATATACCTTCTTGAAACTATCTGTTGATTTTGGATTATGTAGAAGGCACCTTGAAATTGTACTCTAATAAATGTGTTACATTTTTTTTTAAATAAATTGCTTTCACTATATTCCCTGCTGCATATCAAGGATATGTGTATCCTTATCTGTGAATCAACTCAAGTATTAGATTGTTGGCATGGTAACAGTCCTCAGAAGACTTAAGATTTCAAAGCTCATTTTCATATCTTTATTGACCTCCTGAGCAAAAGTGGCAGAAGAATGGACTGCATCGCTTCACTGCCCAAGTAAATTAACGAATGAGAGTAGGGCAATCCACATAAGTGAAGAATTTGAAAACCACAGTCATCAGTTTTGTAATGAAACCCTTTAGGGATCTGGTTAGAAACTGCAGACTTGACCTGCAGACATGATAGTGTTTTACCCTTATATTGTGTTATGGTCAAAACTGACCGATTAAATTTTTTTCTCAAAACTTGAATTTATGTCATCCAGTTTGAATAAAATTCCATGACACATGTGACAAATTGTGAACAGAATTTTTTTTTAGATCATTTTCAATATATTTTATTGGTTTTATTTCACTTTGTTTCATACATGGTATTCCTGGTCTAAAGTGACCAGCTATTGGAAATGAAAGTATTAGACTACAAAATATTACGTGTTCAGGAGCATATGTGGATGTGTGTTTGCACACACAAAGTCCCACACACAATGCGTGTTGAGCACCCTTTTGTGCATCGTCATTCCATGTATACTCTTTGAGAAATATTTCAAGATCTACTTATCATATTATGTTGTGCTTGTTTGAATAGGGATAATCTGCTGTTAGTTATGATATGCCATTGTCTATGTTATATGTATATACAGTATATGTCTGTTTCATGAAGTAATACAAAAAACGTGACAAAAAGACACTCCTTTTTATTATATACTCTGATGAGCCAAAAGCATTTATATCACAGGTGAAGTGAATAACATTGATCATCTTCTATAAAGGCCACATGTCAAGGTCTGGGTAGATTAGCTGGTAAGCGAACAATCAGTTCTCGTTTTCAGCTTGTTGAATGCAAGAGAAATGGGCAGGAGTAAAGACCTGAGACATTGACAAGGGCCAAATTGTAATGGTCAGATGACTAGGTCAGAGCATCTCTGAAACGGCAAGGCTTGTGGGGTGGTCCTGGTCAGCAGTGACGAGTACCTACCGACAATGGTCCGAGGAGGGACAAACCACAAACCGGCGACAGGGTGTTGGGCACCCAAATCTCATTGATGCACGAGGGCAATGAAGACCATCCCATCTGGTCTGAACTGTACCATGGTACAAGTCACAGAAAATGTTAATGATGGTTATGGGAGGAATGTGTCACAACACACTTTTACATCATATGGACAGCTGGGTACGTGTGCGCCATTTACCTGGGAAAATGATGGCACTAGGATGCACTGTGGGAAGACGACAAGCCAGTGGAGGGAGTGTGATGCTCTGGGTAATGTTCTGCTGGGAAACCCTGGGTACGGCCATTCATGTGCCACCTACCTAAACATCGTTTCAGACCAAGTACACCCCTTCGTGGCAATGGTATTCCCTGATGGCAGTGGCCTCATTCAGCAGGATAATGCACCCTTCCACACTGCACACATTGTTCGGGAATGGTTTGAGGAACATGATGAAGAAGAGTTCAAGGCATTGCCCTGGCCTCAAAGATCTCAATCCGATTGCGCATCTGTGGGATGTGCTGGACCAACAAGTCCGATCCATGGCGGCTCCATCTCGCAACAACTGCGCTGTTTTGGCGGCTCGCTGAGAACCAGCAGCATATTAGGCAGGTGGTCATAATGTTTTGGCTGATCTGTGTATATGTGTTTCAGATGGAATTTCATACATTAATACTCACTGCAGTTTGGCCTCTGAGTTAAACAAATTTGCTCATTGCATTTTACTGATTGAAACCTTTATAATGACATTAGGGTTAGGGTTAGCCCTAACCCTAATCTCATCTTTCTTTATGTTTTTACCGACTCTGAATATAATTGTGACAACAAATTGGCAAACTATGAGAACAAAACAGTTCTGATTTAGGATTTAGATCAAGCAAGTGGTTATTAATTTCTTCAGTGGTTCATGATTATAATTATTAAAATTTTTGTCTGCAGGGAATGCCCCTGCAACATAGTATGCAGGTCATTTTTGACCGGAAACACAAAAGGTGTTAGAACAAATGAACACAACTCAACGGTTTTATGGGAGATCTTTCTTTCTTTCTTTCTTTCTTTCTTTCTTTCTTTCTTTCTTTCTTTCTTTCTTTCTTTCTTTCAGTGGGCTGTGTGTAAATGTCCTTTGAGAGAGGTTTTTGTGGTCACAGTGGCTTCTGCTGACTCATGGAGTGTAATTGCTGACTCACTCTCTACCAAGCAGAATTAAAAACAAAAATCATAAGAATCAGAGGCTAAACAGAAAATAAGAGCAAAAATGTGATGCAGAGGATTGCACCATTTTGAGAGATGGGTGGTAATATGTGCAGATGTAGTTTATATGTAAGAACGGTAACAGAAAATAATCTTTTGGAGCTGTTTTTATACTGAGAGAATTATATTTGATATCCTCTAATTCAACCCCTAAGCCTCAAAGAGACATTTGGGATCTTTTTCATTAAGACATATAGTGTGTGTCTTAAAGAATTGTCCTAATGGGGATTGTTGGTTAATTTCAGGTTTACTATCCTTGTGGGGGACATTTAACCCCCGCACTGTAGGCAAAACCTGACCGACACCACACACACACACACACACACACACACACACACACACACACACACACACACACACACACACACGTTGTGTTTCCATGTTTTATGGGGACTTTCCGTAGACATAATGGTTTTTATACTGTACAAACTTTATATTTTATCCCCTAAACCTAACCCTACCCCTAAACCTAACCCTCACAGAAAACTTTCTGCATTTTTACATTTTCAAAAAACATAATTTAGTATGATTTATAAGCTGTTTTCCTCATGGGGGCCGACAAAATGTCCCCACAAGGTCAAAAATTTCGGGTTTTACTATCCTTATGGGGACATTTGGTCCCCACAAAGTGATAAATACACGCACACACACACACACACACACACACACACACACACACACACACACACACACACACACACACACATATTCCTTCCTCTGCTTCCTGTTAATAAAAACAAAACTCCACTTAAGCAGGGACACTAGACAGAGAGCTTGTTTCAGCCTGCGGCACAGAGATAGTTTCCTGTTCTCATCACTGGAAATGCACAGCAGGAGGCGATGAGCTGGCACAAAGATTACATCAAGGCTCTTTACAGTGTCACATCTGGGAAAACATTGTCATATATTTCCGCTCTACGTCAAATCAGCATATTCGCTGAACTTTTGTGCTTCTATCACATTGTATCAAATGTTGTATCCTCTCTGTGTGCTGCTGGCAAACAAGGTAAAAGGAAATAGGTAAAGCATAGGCTATAGAACAGCCGCTGGCTCCACTTTTTTATTTGATATGGTTTCCAACATCCTGACTGAGGATTTCACTTGCGAAAATGGATCTTAGTATTACCATGTTTTTTGAACATGGAACTATGCTAATGCCATTTTTTTTTTTTATTGTGACAGGGTATTTATTGCCCATCTACACAAATCTGATGGTATTACATTTTATAAAAGTGGTTATTTTTCTACAAGAATAAAGAAATTGTGTGTAGTACTTCCTCATCCGAATTCATAAAATTTGTCTGAGTGAATGGTCTGACCAGGCCCCATTTTTCTTGTTGGGATTGTGATCTCCACCCTATTTTAAAGTGGCGTAGTGCATCTGAATAACTCTAGACCCCTGCCCGGGGCCTGTTTACTCAAACGTAGGATGTCTTTGACGATGGACATCAAACACACTGTTTCGGTGTGTTTCCGGCAATGTACACCTCAGTGTGCCTACAGTATGTGTGTGCGTCAGTGTTAATTTTGTTTGGCTCATGTCAGCAAGGATTGCTTGTGAACATAATACGACCCACGCTTTGCAAAGGAACTGTTATTGAAGGATCGGGATGTTAAAAACACTTCAAGTAAACCAGTTCAAGGAACAGTTTAATATATTCAGATGCAATGTGTTGGATGTGTTAACCCTGCAACTTTGTTTTATAATGCCAAGGTTAATTTCCTTCTGAGTTTGCTGAATTTGAGTGGCTACATGATGTTAGCCAATCAGAACAATCAGATCAGATTACGTTGAAGTTTTTAGGAGGTGTTTATGCCAAAACCAAAATGTAGGTATACATTTCACTTCCTCTCACAGTTAAGGTTAGGGAAAGGGTGAGGTTAGGGTCTCCCTGTTTCTTTAATAGAGCTCACGCCCCTTTTTTGGAGCTATGCCTGTAGCTATACCCTTCTCAAACCAAGCGTTTCAGACAGAAGGCCAAAAACAGGGTGGAAAATGATCATATATTAATAAATTGTGACTGTTTTGGTACAAACATTTTATATAACATTATCATTGGACCTCAGGGAAGATAATAAAATTATATATATATATAAAAGCACTTCATCACCCCTTTAACAGGTTTGAATATTTCAGTCATTTCTGTGAGAAAAGGTTTGGGGTGGGCCTTTTCCATTCCAAAAGGACAGTCCCCCGATGCACATACTTTTGGCCAAATAGTGTACCATAGTACCTTGTGTACCGAAGTACCTTGGAGTACCAAATTACATGGTATATGACTTTGTTAATCATACCATCACACACAAAAAAGGTACTAAATAATATTATAGTGCCATTGTATTCATGGATGTATCATGGAGTTCTATAGAAATACCATAGAACACGAATTTCAATATTGTATGGTATTACCACCTGATACTATTCTTACCATGCACTTACTGTCTAAAAAACAATAAATTAATTACCTTTCTTTGTATCTTTCTTTTATGGTGATCCTATAGCTACTCTTGGAACATGGCAGTGCATTACTGCAGGTATTGTGGAACTTTTGAGTTGCATGTTATGTTCCTCATTTGTAAAAGTTATATCTTTGATAACCTAAACTCATGCTTGGCTCCTAATTGCAAAATTGGTTATCTGTTGTATTCATGCCTTCAAAGTGTATATACATTGTTAAACTCCATTAAGAGTAAAAGGCAAGAGTAAAGCCGACACAGAACATTGAGATTTCTTTATTTTTTTCAAATTCTTTATTGGGTGTTGATATTGGGCAAGAGGGGTATTGATTAATGGTAAAGAATTTCCTTTACTTTTCCAGTTTGTCCCCTCTTTGCCCTCTAGTGGTATATTTTAAGATGACAGCCACTGTTGGTAAATGCAGCGTAATCAGAAAACAATGGATGTTGCACCTCAGCTTGACCTTGGCAAATGCTTATTTTCCAAGTTTTCATCCTGCATCTCATTAACTTATATTTAAGATAAAAGACTTAACTTTGGGACAAGAGAAGGGAGGGTTGTTGTGAATAATTTTGTTACAGAGGTTATGTGTAACAGGATCACTGCAGCTGTTACAGTGGAACACTTGGACGATTCCTTGTTGACACATATTTCTCTTCACACTCCCTGATCATAAGCTCAAGTCAGTCAGTAGCTTTCCATTCTCTATTGACTGTCGGCATGAATGTAGCTTATTCTGCTTAAAGGGATATTTCACCCAAAAATGAAAATGCCCTCATTGTTTACTTACACTTGTGCCATCCTAAACTTTCTTTTGCAGAACACAAAGATTTTTAGAATAATATCTCAACTCTGTAGGCCCATACAATGGAAGTAAATGGTGACCAAAACTTTGAAGCTCCAAAAAGCACATTAAAGCAGCATAAAAGTATTAATAAAATTCTAGTAGTTTAATCCACATCTTCAGAAGCTTTGCAATCATTTTTGGGTTAAAACAGACCAAAATGTAACTCCTTTTTCACAATAAATAGTAGTTCTCTTGGCGATAATGATTTCAAGCTTGATTACACTTCCTGCCACAATCTAGCAGTCTGCGCATGTGTCAACAAAGTCTTTCTAGCAAGTCAATCCACTTGGCAGCCAACTTTGGAATGCTCTCGGACAGCTATTTTTCTATGCAAACAAGCGGCATACGAGAGCAGCTCCTATTTTCTTGAATAGGGAAAGACCGAAATCTCCAAAACTGTTGGTCAAGATTACGATCAATAACGTATTTCAAGTAAGCAGTGAAATCTTACAACACTGGAATCATAAATTGTGTTTCTTAACATCAGATTACACAAAAAAACCAACATTACAATTTCCCAGTTTGCGTCACTAATGTGCAGGTGTGTTCTCGAGTTGATTGACAGGCCATGTCTGCATCTTAAAAGTGATTGGCTCTTTTACCTGTAAGGCAGGACTACATTTCTACATCCGTTGACCATTCCAAGTTGATTTATACCAGTACAGCAGCTGAGACAATGAGACTCTGTCGCTGGCAGTGTGAACGCAGCTTAAATGGTCTCCTGTCGCTTTAATGTTGCGAGTCACTGACAATGTGAACGGGGCTTCAATCTAACATGCTATTTCTCAAAATCTCCTATAAGAACACACAAATGTCCTCCTTAAGCTGCGTTCACACTGCCAGCGATAAAACAACCTCATCTCATTCATTTTCAATGAGAGCTGGCAACTTCCGGCAACACGAGTGACGGCGACCGTTGGCGACCGCGTGTGTTCGTGTCCTGCGACACGACAAAGATGAGAAATGTTTAACTTTATGCAAATGAAAAGCGACTTTCAGGAGCGACAGCCAATATGAGAGAAGATGGTAGAGCTCACGTGATCCTAATATTTTAATAATAATATTAATAGGAAAGAAACAGTGCTGTTTAGACTCTCCATACACACCACTAGCGACCTAATCACCAGCCACTGGCAACATGCAGCGACAAAGTAGCTGGCAGTGTGAACGCAGCTTCATTATCAATGAGAGATGGTGACTTCCGGCGACAGAAGCGGCAGCGACCTTTGCCGTCAGGATGTGGGCATGTCAAGAAAAATTACAAGGTTGAGATGAATTTTAACTTTATGCAAATGTTGAGCGATATCGTTGATATCTTGAAAGGATCTTTGTTTTGCTTATGATATGATGCATCGAGCACTGCTGCGGTTTATATAAAAACACTCTCCCATGCAGAATGTTTATTTTTGGAGGCAATACAAATACAAAACACAAATTATGATATCTTAGTTTTAACGGGAATATATCTTAACTTTGATCAGATTTTCTAAAGCTGTGGCCAGTTGTGCAGTTGAACAATAACGTTAGAGCGACAGCTCTAGAAATGCACATTAGCGAATACAGGGACTAGTGACATCCAGCGACAAAATTGCTGGCAATGTAAACAGAGCTTGAGGTATATAAAGTGACTCCCTTGAGTATACTTGAGGTAGATAAAGTTCTCCCAATTTGGAATGCCCAATTCCCACTACTTAGTTGGTCCTCGTGGTGGCACGGTTACTCACCTCAATCAGGGTGGCGGAGGACAAATCTCAGTTGCATCAGCTTCTGAGAGAGTCAATCCATGTATCTTATCACATGGCTTACTGTGCACGACACCACGGAGACTCGCAGCATATGGAGGCTCATGCTACTCTCCGCAATCCACGCACAACTTACCACGCACCCCATAGTGAGCGAGAACTCCTAATCCCAACCTCGAGGAGGTTACCTCATGTGACTCTACCCTCCCTAGCAACTGGGCCAATTTGGTTGCTTAGGAGACCTGGCTGGAGACACTCAGCACACCCTGGATTCGAACTCGTGACTCAAGTGATGGGCATCAATACTCGCTAAGCTACAAAGGCCAAGTATTTGTCAAGTATCCCCAAACATTTATTAGATTACAAAATATCAAACTAAGTGGCATTTATTTGGAAAATAAGACATCACAAGCACACTTTTTATGCTCAGGTCTTTTTTAGTTTCTAAATTGTACAATATAAAAGCAATAGATTTAAAATAGGACCAGAAAAAACACATTCTAGTTGACAAACTTCAATGGAACATTTCCGTTGTTAATGAGATGGTAACAGTAAATTGGTTACAAAAAACTGTTACATTAGTTCTGAGATAAAGTCTAGCAGTAATTGCTAACAGATGCCACTTGGCTTGATATTTTGTTCTAATGCAATGGAATTAATACGTTTAAAAGTTTCCCACTGTAATTATAATAATAAAGGTCTCTTTACCAGGTGCAAGCCAAACTGTTTCAGACCAGTTTATGTTCCCGAAGGAGTAGTTTCATGATGACACCCAGACTTCCTTCCTGAAACTGAATCATTAAAGGTTCCCCTGTAGGCTGCACTGTGCCTAAAGTGAAAGGGAAAGAAAATTACAAAGAATCAATGAAGAAGAAAAAAAGGAGTGAAAGAGAGAAGTAGAGGAATGCACAAGAGAGACCAAGTCTAACTTTAATTAGAACGAATAATTTGGTGAGGAATTAAGATTACCCTTGATGACCACACACTGCTGACACTTCCCAGGTGTGGCATTCAAATGATCTGATAGCTTCTCATCCATTCTCATGGTGGTTGTGGAGCTTCCTAAGATCAAAAACAAACACCTTTTCTCTTTGATTATGAGTAATTATTTTGCAGATCCTGATATTTTTCCACATTCACTTAGTAACTTGTCATATAGCATACTTGAAATCTAAAGCACTTGTTAGTACACTATTTGCAGACACAATTAGTTAAGTGTCTTGCTCAAGGGCATTTTGTTGGTAGGGACTAAACCGATGATTTTTGCATTAGATCTAGAGCCTAGTCTAGCACCAACAGTTAAGAATGATTGATTTGGGTATCAAACAAAATACTAGTAAGCAATAACTAGAGCACATTTTGACATTAAGGTGGATGAGACTTAAAATAAACAGTGCTGAATCTCTGCTGTAAAGCAGGGAACAGAACAATGTCACTCATATTAAGCTTATCCACGGTTTTGCGTTTCTTCCTGTAAATGTAGAAAAAGAGACCAGAGAAGGCCACACTCAAACCCAAACACACCACCTCCACGTGGTTTGTGAAGGCGTGAAGTGAGGTAACTTTTTTGGGTTGTTGTGAATTTTGCCTGATTAGGACTCACGGTCATCAAATGTCTTCAATGCCCCTTTTGCGATTTAACTTATTTTAATCTATGCTTTAATATGTTTATTTTAAACCTTAGTTTCACTCGCTTGCATGTAGGCCGTGAGAGTTAATTAAAGAACTATATACAACAAAGAAAAAAAAAACAAATCAAAACAAAACCCTACAAATTCCATATTAAAGGAATGTTTCGGGTCCAATACAAGTTATGTTCAATCAACAGCATTTGTGGTATAATGTTTATTACCACAAAAATATATTTGACTCATCCCTCCTTTTCTTGGAAAAAAGAAGCAAAAATCAAGGTTCCAGTGAGGCACTTACAATGGAATTGAATGGGGCCAAATTTTGAGGGTTTAAAGACAAAAATGTGAAGCTTTATAAAAGCACTTACATTCATTCACCTGTTAAAACTTCAACTCAAGTTGTAAAATTGGCTATAACTTTACACAGAAAAGGTTAGTAAGCGATTTATCACACTAAAATCATGTTAACATGCATATTATTTGTCTTGTGTCTATACTTTTGAAACAGTGAGAATTAAACTTTTACGGATTGGGCCCATTGTTTTCCATTGTAAGTGCCACACTGTAACCCAGATTTGATCTTTTTTTAGAGAAAAGGAGGAACGTGTCTAAACAAATTTTTGTGGTAATCATTATTATGCCACAAATTCTGTCAATTGAGCCTAACTTGTATTGAAACCTGGAATATTCCTTTAACCATGAATGATTAACAAGTTTAAAGTTTCTCACGATTTAAACTTGAATAGCTAGGACTACGCTCTCATTTCTCAAACACATCCATATTTCAAAGTACTGTAAAGACCATGAAAATAAATAGGAAAAGGATAAGAATAAAATGATTAATCTTTCTGTTGTAAATGCATACATTTTATGTAAATATTACTTGAAAGAAAACAGGTGAAAACACTTGAAATAAAAATAAAAAATTCAAATAAACACATCAGAGCCTCTAGCAGGGGTTAGTGCAGGGTTTTTCAGTTCTGATTCTGGGGCAACCCGGTATGGCACATTTTGCATAAATCTTTGTCTCTTTAATCAGACACATCCAGTAAAGGTTTTGAGTGCCTTTTAATGATCTGATCAGTTTAATCAGGTGTATTAGAGAGCAATCCTAAATGTGTGGTGAGGAACCCCCAAGAACAAGACAAGAAACACTAACATGTATATCTATTTAAATTATTATTATCTAACATATTTTTATTTTTAAAGGCACATTTTAACCAAAAATTAATATGATGTCATTATTTACTTTTGGTTTGTTCCTCACAAAGATCTTAATTTGTAGAAATCCCTTCTGCAGAACTCAAAATCGATGTAGAAAAGTCTACAGAGTCTGTTTGGGCCTAGTCTTGAGTCAATTGGGTTACTTTTGTATTTGGGTATTTTGTTATTGTGTGTGTGTGTGTGTGTTTTTTTTTTTTTTTGGAACAGTCGTTTTATGGAAAAGATATATATATAAAATATTATTTTAATACATTTCCTTTTAAGTTATATGGAAAAAAAATAACAGCATACAGGTAAATAATTATTAAAATATAAAATAAATTTTGCAGCATTAGCAAAAAGAGCCATTGTACTATTCGTACTTTAGGCCACCTGTGTGGCTGAGGTCGAATATATATATGCCTATGGCAGAAATAGTAAGAGTAGTATGGTAGTATGCCATTACGAACTCGGCCCATGATCCAGTCGGAGGACTTTTATTTTGAAACTGAAGAGTTTCCGGTGTCGCTGACTTCACCAAAGCGGCCAACATGGCAGGAGGCAAGAAGAAATCCTCTACTGCACCGTCAGGACTTCTAAAAACACTTTCCTCCATATGGCAAGACAAACACATGGTTTTATTCAATGTCGAGTACACGTTCTTGGTTACGGCTGTGCTTTGGTTCTTGGAAATTGGAATCAACATATGGGTGATCCAAAAAGTTGCATGTGAGTGCGAAAGAGACTGATTTTCACATGATATTTGAATTATTATAATCTACACTACATTCATTTATGGATCTGCACAATAAAGAAAACCTATCTTAAACAATCCTTAGCAGGTTTGCTGATCTTTGCTGGTCTCACAGGCTGTTTGCTGGTTTTAGTGGGTTTGGAGGGCTAGTTGCACTGGCACCCTGATATCAGTTTTCTTATAGGCTAATTTGACAACATGACACTGACTGGCAGTTTGCAAAGAGGTTGAAATCATAATGTCACAGTGACTGCTCTATTACGTGGATTAGTGTGTTATATTGATTTTTTTAATCCTATAGATGGATATAATTTAAGTTCTTGTGTATGTAGACACGGAGATTGATTGGAAAGCCTACATGGATGAGGTGGAAGGAGTTATTAATGGCACTTACGACTACACGCTGCTGAAGGGCGACACGGGGCCTCTTGTGTAAGTATAAACATTTCTTTATATATATATATATATATATATATATATATATATATATATATATATATATATATATATATATATATATTATTATATAAAACTAACAAAACCAATACAATTTATTATACACACATATCTCTCTCTCTCTCTCTCACTTGTGTATTACACACAATAAATAATAGTTATAAATTGTATAATGGTTTTGTTAAAGTTTAATTAAGAGAGAACCTTCCATAAAACATTTTATATAAAGAAAAGATTGTAGTGAAATAAAACCACCTTTACAAAATTACCAAAAATATATGCACTAACTAATAGTTATACCATGGGTTTTGGACCCTACCATGGGTATTCTTTGAAGTACCTCACAGTTCAATTTAAGTACAATCTTATATAAATGTGACATCAAGCAGAATAACCACGGTATTACCATCTGATACCATCACTGAACAATGGTACTGTTAAAGGTACAAGAGGTCCAGTTTCTAAATTTCCTTCACAGTAAAGGTCTAAAAAAAAAAATCATAAAGTGCACTCAGTATTGTCTCAGTATTTCCAATATTGTATGTAGGAAATTAAAATAAATAAGCAATGTGCTTTTCAGGAATGTTTACTGCAAAGTTAAAAATGAAAAATAATTAATAAATAGCTAACAGTCAAAATGGTCTCTCCATGTTATGTCTCTGTCATTTTGGACCCTGTTTACATCTCTATTTAGCACTGTCAACTTGTTATCACCTGAAACACATCTTAACCCTTAAAGGTCTGAGGGTGTTTTTGGTGATTTCCTGTTTCAGTTTCATACCCTGAATTAAAGGCTTATAACTCAACAAAAACAAGGAGGGTCAAGTATTTGGTATCATTGTAAAAGAAAAGTTTCTTTACAACTTGAGCCAAATGTACTGTTTTTCTGATTTGACATTATACATCTCTGGGTGGAAATAATATGGCTGTGATAAACTGATTTTGATTTGTTTCCAATCATGTCAACTCTGAGTAAAATTGTGTCGATTCAACAAAGCAATCAAAAGTTATAGCATTGCAAAATCATTTATCCTAGTGTCCTAGTGTATCTCCATGTGTCCAAAAGCCTCTCCAAACAAATAAAAATGTAATAAGTGTACATAAAACTAATTACACATTCAAATACAACAATGACTAAAGGTTTGCATGGTTTTACATGACATGGTTTCATTAATGAGATTTCACAGAATGAGTGCCATGTCCTGGTGGCCAAATGTTACAGTCACCAATCACACGTCTCTCTGCCCAAATATGGATGACTTTTTGCACCGATCTGAACCCAATATGACTGGTCTAGCACAATGCTACATTATTTCCATTATGTCATTTGATCAGGGAAAGCTAACATGCTTTCAGGCAGACTGCAAGATGCCAGATGCTGTTTACACATTGTGCTTCATGGCAATTTTCTAAGCATCCGATTATCCCGTGTGTGGACTTCATAATGACTTCATAATAATCAACTTCTCTTAGTAATGGAATGTTTTATGTTTTATTTATTTTTGGAGAAATTATTAGCGAAAATACTTAAACACCTGTTCACATGAAACATTAATGTCAAAGACATACTTGACATTTACTTGCTATGTTTTTGGCTGTGACTAGGTTGTATTCTATTCTTTGAGAGCTTTCCAACAACATGTGACCATGGCTATTTGATCAGTTTGATGTATTACATTAACTTTAAATAATGAAAATATTGGAATTTTAAAAATGTTCAGAATGGTATTTGGAAAGCTGATTATGTAAGTTGCTTTGGAGAAAAGAGTCTGCTAAATAAATAAATGTTAATATTGATGTAATGACATAAAAATATATTCATTTGCTGTATTCTATGTGTGTTTGTTTTAGGTATCCAGCTGGCTTTGTGTACATATTCACTGCTATGTATTACATTACTGACCATGGACAGAATATTCGTCTGGGCCAGTACCTGTTCGCTGTCTTCTACCTCATCACTCTGCTGCTTGTATTCCGCATTTACCATCGAACCAAAAAGGTGGGACACCTGCTTTTTGATCATGTTTCTGCAATCTGTTTATTGTGCTTCTCTGTGTTTAATATATTTTGTTCTTTGTAGGTTCCACCATACGTGTTTTTCTTCGTCTGCTGTGCTTCGTATAGGATTCACTCCATTTTTGTATTGCGTCTCTTTAATGATCCAGTGGCCATGATGCTGCTATTTGGAGCCATCAGTCTCTTCCTGGATGGTTGCTGGACTTGGGGATGTGCCCTCTACAGGCAAGTAGAAAGAACGTGAACTTGGCGTGATACAAGTTTTTAGTTTGTGTTTTCTTTCTGTGAGAAACAACAAAATTACAGCCAAATTACTATGCACCAAAGTAGGTCGTGCACACTGGTTTGGCATCCAGCTGCCCTGTTTTTAAATTGTTTATCTATGTGCACTAGATTGATGTCTTACAAGCAGTTTTGTGTGTGCAATTAAAATAAATCTTCCTCTGTGCTATGGACAGTTTAGCTGTGTCTGTGAAGATGAATGTTCTGCTCTTCGCTCCGGGTCTGCTCTTCCTCCTCCTGTGTGAGTTTGGTCTGTGGAAAACTCTGCCCAGACTTATTCTCTGTGCTGCCATACAGGTTTGAGACAAGGATACATATAAACTAACACTTGCACATATTTATTTACTCATGCAACTGTTGTCTGTTTTATACTGTTTTACACCAGCTTTTCCGGTACCACCCAACATCTCTCTCTTTTCCTGCAGCTGTTACTAGGATTGCCATTCCTCCTGGTGAATCCTGTAGGTTATGTTAGCCGGGCCTTTGACCTGGGCAGGCAGTTTTTGTTTAAGTGGACGGTAAACTGGCGTTTTCTCCCTGAGGAGGTGTTTTTGAGTCGATACTTTCATCTGGTGCTGCTCCTGGTTCACATCACCACGTTAATTCTGTTTGTGCTGAAGAGATGGAAGAGGTAATAAAAATATTACATATACTATATACAGCCATGGCCAAAAGTATTGGCAGTGACAAAGTTTTCTGCTTCAGTTGTTGTGGTGTTGATTCACAATGTTTCTAGATTATTGTGCAGAGTGATCAGATGCATTTTAAATAATTGCAAAAAGCTTCATTGGCCAAAAAACCTAAATTTCACTTTTTTTATTTTGGCCCTGGCACAAAATGACCAGCTAACATCATATCAGCAGCACCTGGGAAAGTGTGAACAAGTGCTAGTCAGGTGAAATCACCTATCATTCTGATTGGATAATAAGAGCAGACTGATTGCTATAAAAGGAGGGAAGTAGTGCTTCCAATCATTGTGTTCTTGTTTGCAATGGTTACCTCTAAAAAAGACATGCAGCCATCATGGCTTTGCATCAAAATGGCCTCACATGCAAGGAAATTGCTGCAAAGAATATTGCACGAATCATTTACCATATCATCAAGAACTTCAAGGAGAGAGGTTCAACTGCAGTGAAGAATGCTTCATGAGTGTCCAGCAAGTGCCAGATCCATCTCTTCCTGAGGAGTCAGCTGCGGAATCGTGTCACCACCAGTGCAGAGCTTGGTCAATATTGGCAGCAGGTTGTTGTGACTGCATCTGCATCCACAGTGAGGCGAAGACTTTTGGACAATGGCCTGGTGTCAAGAAGGGCAGCAAAGAAGCCACTTCTCTGCAAGAAAAACATTAAGGACAGACTGAAATTCCACAGGATGTACAAGGATTGGACAGCAGAAGACTGGCGCAAAGATGTTTTCTCTGATGAAGCCCCCTTCTGACTGTTTGGGACATCTGGAACATCGATAGTCCGGAGAAGAAAAAGTGAACGCTACCATGAGTCCTTTGTCGTGCCAACAGTGAAGCATCCTGAGACCATCCATGTGTGGGATTGCTTTTCATCCAAGGGAGTGGGCACTCACAATTCTGCCCAAAAACACTGCCATGAATAAAGAATAGAATCAAAACTTCCTGCAAGAGCAACATCTCTCTATGATTCATGAGCAATTTGGTGATGATCTGTGCATTTTTCAGCACGATGGAGCACCATGTCACAAAGCAAGAGTGATAATGAAGTGGCTCGGAGATCATTACATTGAAATTTTGGATCCATGGCCAGGCAAATCCCCAGTTCTTAATCCCATAGAGAACCTGTGGTCAGTCCTCAAAAGGAGAGTGGACAAACAGAAGCCCAAAAATTGTGATTGTCAACTCCGAGCACTAATAAGGCAAGAATGGATCGCCATCAGTCAGGATTTGACCCAGAAGCTGATATCCAGCATGCCAGAGAGAATTGTAGAGGTTATGAAGAACTATAAATATTGACTCTTTGCATTTATTTAATGTTTTTGCCAATAAAAGCCTTTAAAACTTATGAAATGCTTATCATTGTTTTCCAGTATACTATAGAAACATGTGAAAAAAAAATTATCTACAAATACTGAAGCAGCAAACTTAAACACTAAATTTATGTCACTGCAAATACTTTTGGCCACGGCTGTATGTATACTAAACTTTGGTCAAAAAAGAGTTTGTGATTGATTGATTGTGTTTTACATGGTATTTGACACAATTGTGTGTTTAAAAGTATGCCTGTCAGCCAATAAAAAATCTGATTAATTAATCGCATTTAATTGCATATATAAATAATTTCTGTGAAAGCCCCACAAAAAACAATAATTCAGTATATAATGATAAATGGTTATATTTAACTAAATGTATATTAAAAATAACAATTCAGATATTTAAAATGCATTACATTATTGTGGCAGACAAGCAAAGCATTGTAAAGTCGATACATAAAGTGGCTTTAGAAGGCAATATATTTATTTCCATATTATTGTACATAAGTATCATTAGCTTACAGTCCGCAGCAATCCATTTTGCAAATGAATTAGTCAATCTGTTCAAGTTTGGTTTATTATAAGGGCTTTTTTAAGGATGCGTCAATGTACACATGCTTAAGACGGACGCTTCTGGAGCATCTCACTTTGGTTGCGTCATGTCAAGGTTGCTGTGTCAAGTTAAACATAGTTTAAAACTAAGGAAAAACATGTCTTGAGACTAGTGTTGTATCAGTGAAGCCGATATTTGGCATTTTAAATGATCGGCATTGGCGGTTACATTTTCTAAGTTTAGTTTCTAAGTTGCGACCATGCAGAGAATAATTTACATTTATGCATTTGGTAGACGCTTTTATTCAAAGTGACGTACAGTGCCCTTTTTACAGGGACGATCCCCTTGAGCAACCTGGAGTTAAGTGCCTTGCTCAAGGACACAATGATGGTGGCAGTGGGGATTGAACCAGCAACATTCTGCTTACCAGTTCTGTGATTTAGCCCACTATGCCACCACCACTTCTATCGCCTGAATCGCCAGCTTGCATGTGAAGGAGTGGTCTGACACATGTAAATTACAATTTACAAGTTCATTTTTGTTTAACACGGTTCATTTTGTTGTTACGTACCATCGTGTTATCACAAAAGAACAGTATGCAACACCGTCTCATTTAAACTGTCCCACAGAGCTCCCAGAGAGGTGTTTCATTCACTCACTCTCACTAAACTGATTTAATTCACAAACCTCATGAAACATGCACAAATCCATTTCCTTCCTGTGAAGCGCTCGTGTATATTTCTCATAAGTGTGCTTTGTAATAGGCTGGATAAAGGCTGTGTCTCTCTGACTCACGAATGTTGCACAACGGTCAGGCCTTGACACTCCAAGCAGGCGATCCAAATCTTATTTTTTTAAGTTGTTTTTATTATTTTTACATGGTTATATGTTTTGTGTGAAAGTTTTAGTGAAATATAATGCTAAATAAAAGTTAATTCAGTTTTTAGACAATTTATGTAATTTACTATTATTTTAATTGTGTGATATATGGGCAATATATTGGCCACCCTGCTCTCACAATATCGGCATTGGCAATTAAAAAAAACCCATAGCGGTGGATCTCTGCATTCGAATTGTGTCTTCTCCAGCTGTGTTTGAATGCAAGAACTAGTTCTCATCTTGTGCTGTCACTAGTGTCAAGCAAGGCTGAGTTTCGTTAGTTCTTGCACAGCTGCCTATACGGATGGAGTTTTGCTTACTGCCCCCTGCTGAAAACAGGTGGTACTTCAAGCTTGAATTGTTCCGATGGTAGGAATATTCCATATTACAGTCCGGGGACATGATTAATCGCATAAATTACTGACTGACTAAATTACGCACTGAATTAACATGTTAAATCGAAAGCTCTGTTAAAAACTGTTTTGAGTTTTGAACGGTTTGTTTCGAGATCTGTTGAAAATTATCCCAATAATAGGGCCTTTGGAGTCAGAGCATATTTAGTCTAAACCAGATTTGCTACAGATCTAGAAACAGAGTTTGGATTCCACTGGTTTTGATTGTTTCATGGAAAGAAAGTGTTGTTTATTTACAGACCTGGGACCAGTATTTGGACTATTCTAAAGGATCCTTCTGAGAGGAAAGAGACTGTACAGAAGCTCAATGCTGATCATATCCTTTAATGGCTGTTAACGAAGCGAAATAGTTTAATATCTTCAAATAAACCTGATAGTCCTGATAACTAGCAAGCATGTAGCCATGTAGCAGCATGCTTTTATCCAAAGTAAGTTACAGTATATTTATAACAGAGACAGTGACTTCAGAATAACTTGGGGTAGAGTGCTCAAAGGCACAGTGTTAATTACTAGTGGCTCGATTCTTGAAGGCCTCAAAGCAGCAACCTTCTGGTTACCAGCCCTGAGCTTTAGTCAATGCACCTCCACACATGCTATATCAGGAAAACGCTGTTCCTTAATCCAGATCATACAGACAGTTCTGGTTCTGTTCACTTCTAACTTCATTGGGATGTGCTTCAGTAGGTCTCTGCATTATCAGTTTTATGTGTGGTACTTTCATACGCTCCCCTTTTTGCTGTGGAGTGGAGGAGTCAAGAAGCTTGCTCACCTGCTCAGGTAAAACACAAACACACACATTTTTCTGGCTGATGTTGGCATTGGGGATTATCCTAAAGTTTTTTTATCTGCTCGTGTAACTGAGTAAATTATTGTCTTGTTTGTGGATTGTTTTAGTTATTTATATGTGATCTATTTGAGCAATAATATTGTAGTGTTGTTGTTGTTTTAAGTGTAGATATTGAATGTGTATTATAAAATGTATAGTTTTGACTCTAAAATCTGATTGGATGAGCTACATTCAAAGCACTTGCAAAATTGCTAATGTACACACACCTGAGACCACACACATGGTTTAATATAAATGCACTTGCAAATGGTAAAAGGCTAAATATACCAGACATTAGGCAAAATAACTTGATTCTTTACCACTGTTGATTTTACCAATGTTAAAGGCATATTCCAGGTTCAATATAAGTTAAGCTCAATCAACCATGTTTGTGGGATAATGTTGATTACCACATCTGATTTTTTTTTTCTTAAAAACAAAAGTTAATATCCGTGTTTCAGTGTGGCATTTAAAATGTAAGTGAAAGGGCCAATCTGTAAACATTAAAATACTCAGTTTCAAAAGTGTAACCACAAGATGTATAATGTTGACATGATTTTAGTGTGATTAAAATCGCTTCTAAACATTTTCTGTGTGGTTATATCAAATTTTAAAACTTTCTTGTGATGACGACATAATGGTTTAAACACTAAAACGACTGAAAAAAAAAGATTATTTTAACAGAAGTGTTTTTATAAAATTATAAGCATTACATTTTCTCAAGTGTCCCTATTCACCTCCATTGTAAGTTCCTCACTGTAACCTTAATTTTTTATAATTCTTTTTTTTTTTTGTGCTGTCAAGTAAGCTTAACTTGTATTTAACATGGAATATTCTTTTAAGAGGGTTTTAGGCACTCTGCTTCACACAATTCCTATAAAGACCCATAGACCATAGTAAAATCACTGTAATGCACAACTTTTGGTGACTTGTTGATTTATTCATGTTTTGGCGGCCTGCTGTCTGGGCCACACTTTCTGCTCTTTGTTTTTCATTCATCTATCTTGTGCTGTTTTTAGGGTGTTGATTCTGGGTCTGATTGAGCTGTCCTGGAACACGTTTCCCTCCACCATCTACAGCTCTCTCTCTCTGCATGTTTGCCATCTCATCATCCTGCTTTGCTTGTGGCTAAACCCCACCCCTGCTCTTCCAGCTCACAGGTCAGAGAACAAGGCTAAACGGCACTGAACAGTGGCCCGATCAGAGTGCTCGTGGTGTGGGATGATCCCTGGCCTCCACCACCTGTCTCTGGTCCTGGAGTCCCAAACTTGTGTGACAAACAGGGGTCATCCTAGGCAAGATTATGATGCTCAAACGGTATCACTTTGGTTTGTTTATGGATGAATTATACAGTTAATGTACTGTATTTGAGGGAGGGAGAGAGTTTACAATGTTTCTCAGGATTTTTAAGGACTACTGCTCAGTCCTTGATATCGGAGCAGGAAATTTGGAAAAAATATTTTTGGGAATCTTTATCTAAAGGACATTTAATTTTTTTTTTTTTTATTTGTTATAGCATATCCACACAGTTGATCTCTGAGACCTAAAGGCTCACAGATCTGCTGATGTCGGCCCATGGACGCATTATTGTCAGGACTTATCTATTGATTACCACGTCATTGATTTTCAAGTTATTCAGGGAATTTTATTTTCCTTTAAATGTTGTTTTTTTTTCCAACCATGCACAGCAACAATAAGCTTAAAAGGATGAGTCAACCAAACAAACTCTCTCATCATGTATGCATTGAATGTTTGCATGTTCTTCCAAACCTGTATGATTTTCTTTCTCCCATGGAAAACACATTAAGTAGATGTTAGGCAAAATGTTAGCCTCAGTCACACTTCACTTTCATTGCATCTTATTTTTTTCTTCCCAATTTGGAATTCCCAATGTGCTCCAATTCCTCGTGTTGGAATAGTGACCCTCCACAATCTGGGTGGTGGAGGATGAATCTCAGTTGCCTCCGTGTCTGAGACAGTCAATCCGTGCATCTTATCACGTGGCTTGTTGAGCGAGGTATTGTGGAGGCTTTACGCTATTCTCCGCGGCATCCACGCACAGCTTGCCACGAGCCCCACAGAGAGTGAACCACATTATAGCGACGACAAGGAGGCTACGCCATGTGACTGCTGGGCCAATTTGGTTGCTTAGGAGGCCTGACTGGAGTCACTCATTCGAACTCGCGACTCCAGGGGTGGTAGTCAGCAGCTTTACTCTCATAGCTACCCAGGCCCCCCTTCGTTGCATCTTTTTACCACACAATGAAAATGAATGTTGACTGAGGCTAACATTCTGCCTAACATGTAATTTGGGGTTCAACAGAAGTCAGTCATGGTTTTGGAATGACATGAGGGTGAGTAAATTATGACAATTAAAATGTTATGTGAACTATTCCTTTAACAAGCTCATAATAGTTTCTTGTATAGGGCACAAAGGAATAGCATAGATCTGCTTTTCCATTTCTTCTAAGTTTGAGACAGCCATGAACTTATGTTCTCAGTTTTTTCTGAATTTGTTTACTGCCTTTGTTCTTTTACTTGTATTATGTTCAGTAGGTTTGCCATTTTTCTATACTGTCCTACAAAGGCAAAATGCAGTAATTATAGCAACACTCCTCATATTCGGAGTAAATGGAGAAAGAAAATGTAATTTGCGTTTAAATGGACAATAAAAAAAACCTCAGTTTCATAGTTAAGACAAACCTTTTGGTTACAGGAGTATATGAGACATAAGTTTCCATTTTGACAAAATCTGTATTGCATTTTCCATTTGTATGGCAGTAAAGTGGAGAATGAAACCGTGCTGCAATGCTTAGTTTTTGGGGGTCAGTTTTTTCTGAGACTAAGTTTGAATGACTGATCTGATTAACCTTTTATTTTTTTTGCTTTTTGCATGGTCAATTAGCTTAATTCAATGTATAATTACTATACAGCTGTTACAAATGTTGTCCATGATGTTATTCCAGTTTGAGGGTATTAACAAAGCCTAACAGCTGGAAAGTTGTGGAAAATGAATCTTATCCTTGAAGACAGCATCATCTGGAATCATTCAAGCATTTTATTGTATTGGTTCTTAAGTGATTGAAAATAAAATGTAATAATTTCATAAAATTCACACTGTAGATCACCACCTCGAAAGTTTGAGTCTTTGGAATACCAGCATCCACCATATTTAAGGCAATCCCTGCATTAAATTCATCCAAAGAAAACCCACACAAACTCACTCACACAAACATTATTGCCTCCATTTGGCAAATTTAGTAGCAGATAGTTTTTCTTAAATCAGAAATAACTTGAAAAAGCAAGCAATCGGTGCCACACACAAATCATTGGCAAAAAACGAACCAAATAATCTTATGTTTTAGATGACCGTTCCCACTGTCAACAGCTCCAAAATGGCATAATACTGACATAATCAGTCATTGTGCTATGAGAAAATGCGTTAAAGACCTGCAGTAAATAAGGGTAGAGAACTAATTTCAACTACTGCATATTTAGACAGAAGCAATGTGATAGGACTTGGTGAGAAATAGATCAATATTTAAGCAATTGTTTACTATACATTTTTATCCCTGCCGTGATGATGTACACAAAGAATGTGAATCTGCAAAAACAAAAGAACTCCTTAAGAGAAAAGGGCACTTGGGAGGGATGATTGAAAGTGGAGATTTATAGTAAAAAAAAAAAAAAGGACAAACTTTAAAGGGCATATATTATCACTTTTGAAGATATGGATTACTTTTATGCTGCCTTTTATGTGCTTTTTGAGCTTCAAATTTCTGATCACCATTCGGTTGCATTGTATGGACCTACAGAGCTTCTAAAAATCTTAATTTGTGTTCGGCAGAAGAAAGTCAAACATATGTGGAATGGTAAAGGTGAGTAAATGAGAAGAGAAGTTTCATTTTTGTTGAACTATTCTTAGAAAATTAATTCTGTTATGCTTTCAAATTCTGCTTGAAGATTAAAGACCCAAAACTTTATCTTTGAGCCCAAATAAGCACATTAAAGGTCCTGCAAGTTATTTTGGTTGGACCATGCATAAAATGTCCCTAATACCTGACATATCACTGGAAAAGGCCACATCCACACTAAGCTTTTTTTTATTTTTTATATATAACAAACTTTTCAGTTTCCTAATGCTATCATTATACAAAATATGCTATTATGGAGATGGTGGTTTTCTCCATATATAAAAATGCTGTTCTAGTGTTCAGGAGTGGTGTAAACAGCAAAATTAATGTGTTTTCAATCTAAAATGTATAAATAGCAACATTGCATAAGTCTAAGGTCCAAGTCAGTGGTGGTCTAATGGGGCATTCACACATAAAGCAACAAAATGAACAGAAGTCATTCATTGCCAGAGCAACAAAGTTAAGTAGAGCTCAACTATATGCATATGAGCAGAAATGCAATGCAGTGACAACCAGTGGGATTGCAGACAGTAATCTACTATTAATAGACTCTGCAGACTACAGATGATTTGGAACGCCTACAAGCGACCAACAGCATGTTGAATTTAACAAGACATCTAAACTCGCTTACAGCAGATTTAAGTACTAATTTGACTTCCTCACATGTTATTGGGATTGTAGCAGAGCACGTTCAATTTGATATTTTCATCCCAGTGGCGTAACAACAGGAAAAGCTGCCTAGCTGCTGCCCTCAGCCCAGACAGATCGATGCCCTCAGGCAGTGATTGACACCTCAACCAAAAATCTGCCTTGGCTGCCACCAGTTCCCACTCCACAAAAAAACCAGCACAGCGATGCTCCAGCCAGGCCAAAGCTACCGCTGTGGCCCAGCTTGAGCTCTCAACATCCATCTGTGCCAGTTCCTCTCCCCAAAATTCTGTCGGATCCAGTGAAGGACCTTCAAACGTGTCAGTCTCAGAGCCCCGCCCACTGTCAGCCTGTGGGACTCCACCCAACAGTTTTGGAGACCCCTCCTCGGAGCTGTGGGGGTCAGACCAGAGCTGTTCTTCATGGCGGCGCATGCTGGCATGAAGCACTCTGCCTGTAGGTTGGTCCTGCAGCCTGGTTGAAACTGAACCAGATGCAGGTGGTGAGGTACAGCAGAATGGTGGGCTCAGACTGCTGCGGTGGCTCAGATATGGGGATGCCCTTTTCAGACGCTCCAAAGGAATCTGGATACACTCAGAGTATGACATGGACATCAAAAACGCACCTGAGGCCAACTGAAGACGCACCTATTGGAACACATGATGAGAAGCAAGTGAGATGTTTTTTTTTGCTGTTTGCAGTGTGTATACTGTGCAGACACAGTATAACTTGCTACATTTGCCTAAATGTGTAGTATACAAGCAGAGAACACTGCATGAAATACATTCATTTTCAGTATGACAAATGAACCAGAAGCTAAATCAACCTCTGTCTCCTTTTTGTTTGATTGGACTGCATCTGAGATAACTGGATGCCACTTGTTGAGTTAAAGGGATAGTTCACACAAAAATACAAATTCTCTCATTTACTCACCCTCATGCCATCCCAGATCATTTCTTCTGCTGAACACAAACAAAGATTTTTTGAAGAATATTTCAGCTTTGTTGGTCCTTAAATCGCAAGTGAATGGTGATCAGAAATCAAATAAAGGCAGCATAGATGTAATCCATCTAACTTCAGTGATTTAATATACACCGATCAGCCACAACATTAAAACCACCTGCCTAATATTGTTTAGGTCCCCTCCCCCTCGTGCCGCCAAAATAGCGCCAACCAGCATATTCTTCTCACTACAATTTATCTGAGTTACGTAGACTTTGTCAGATGGAACCAGTCTGGCCATTCTCTGTTGACCTCTCATCAACAAGGCATTTCCATCTGCAGAACTGCCGCTCACTAGATGTATTTTGTTTTTGACTAAATTATAGAGTCTGTTGTGCGTGAAAATCCCAAGAGATCAGCAGTTACAGAAATACTCAAATCAGCCCATCTGGCACCAACAATCATGCCACGGTCCAAATCATTGAGATCACATTTTTATCCCCTTTCTGATGGTTGACGTGAACATCAACTGAAGCTCCTGACCTGTATCTGCGTTATTTTATGCACTGCTGCCACATGATTGGCTGATTAGATAATCACATGGATGATTGTTGGTGCCAGACGGGCTGGTTTGAGTATTTCTGTAACTGCTGATCTCCTGGGATTTTCACACACAACAGTCTCTTGAATTTACTCAGAATGGTGCTAAAAACAAACATCCTGTGAGCAGCAGTTCGGTGTACGGAAACGATTTGTTGATGAAAGGTCAACGGAGATTGGCCAGAGTGGTTCAAAATGACAAAGACTACGTAACTCAGATAACCGCTCTGTACAATTGTGGTGAGAACATACATGGCAAATTAGATCAATGGTCCTGTACTTGCCTTATAATAAACTCAATACAACACAATATGATTTTGCAAAGAAGCATCTCAGAATGCTTTTCTGAGATGCGGGTTGGCGCTGTTTTGGCAGCACGAGGGGGACCTACACAATATTAAGCAGGTGGTTTTAATGTTGTGGCTGATCAGTGTATGTATTCTGAAGCGATGTAATCACTTTGGGTGTGAAACAGATCATTATTTAAACAAGTTTTTTTTATTACTATAAATCTCCATCTTCACTTTCACTTTAAGAATGTTAAAGTGAAAGTGGAGATTTATAGTATAAAAAAAAATGACTTAAATATTGATCTGTTTCTTAAACACATTTATAACGTTTCTGAAGACACTGGAGTCTTCTGGATTACCTTTATGTAGGTTCAAAGGTCTGGTCACCATTCACTTGCATTGTTTTGTACAAGACAATATATGGACCTACAGAGCTGAAATATTCAACTACAAATCTTTGTTTTCAGCAGAAGAAAGTCATACACATCTGGGATGGCATGAGGTTGAGTAAATGATGAGTTAATTTTTATTTTGAGTGAAATATAATTTTAAACATGCAACTTAGTAAGGTCATGTGACAATGTTACGTTTATTGTTGCATATGGCATACTATTTCACACAGTACATTGTTAATTAGTATGCAGTAAACAGTACACTAGTATTCCATTATGACACCCAAAGTGAGATGGTGTGAGGAGTACATCAGTATGCAAGGGGACCAACCAGTGGCAGGTAGTCAGGTGTGTCCGTCTCTGTATGTCTATCAGTCTCTGCAGAGAGACAGTGAGGTTTGAGAGGAGCCTGTTTTCCTGAGCTATTACTGCCCTTTAGTCTGCCTAGACTGAACCTGGAGAACACACATGGCAAATTAGATCAATGGTCATGTACTAGCCTTATAATAAACTTACACAATATGATTTGGACAAGAAGGATGTTCCTGCATCAGTATACTTGGTTAGACTTGGAGCAACGTTCCTATTCAAAAGTCATAGGCCAAACCCCATTGATCCCCACTTCATTTTTTTAAATATTTTTTTTGTACTTTGTTTTCAATCTAAACATCCTTAAAACGAGATACATTTACTTTATTTACAGTTTACTTATTTAGAATAAATGTAGGTATAGTAATGTGTTTCTATAAGACTATGTTGGGTATATTTATTAAAACATCTAATTTTTGTCTTCCACATAAGAAAGTCATAGGGGTTTGGAGCGACATTAGGGTGAGTAAATAATTATATAATTTTCATTTTTGGGTGAACCATTCTTTAAAAGCAAAATTACAATAGAAATGAAAACTTATTTTTTCTTGTTTTAAGCATTAATCTAACTAACTGTAGTGTTTTATGATTTAAAAAAGTAAATAATTTGTGTTATTCATGTTGTTCAAGCTCCCAAATAAAAAATCTGATTGGTTGATAGGAATAATGTTTCAGGAACAACAAAGGTGTTAATCCAGGTGTTAATCTGTCTTGTTGATGAAATATAAAGTGTGATAATTGGCTCTGACCTGAACCCGAAGAGGCTCTCCACAGAATGCTGAGAGCGGGAGGACACAGCTGACGGACTAATACTCCCTCCTGTGCCTGAAAGACACACCTTCATTATTACTCACCACTGCTAAAGAGATGCTGTATGCCCAAACCTGATACTCTCTAGTAGTGTTAACTCACTACTGTCCCAGGATGTCATGCTGCAGGGGGAGGCGGGTGTGTCGTCTCTGTCTGGTTCCAAGAAAACAGAATAAAATAACAGCTGCTTATAAGAACCAAATTTTGCTTAACTTTTACACAAGAATGTTCAGTTTTGTGGCCTCACAGTTTTTATGGACCACACTGTGTCATTCGTTGAGATCCTACACAAGTATGGCTTCACAAGACTAGTTGAGCTGTGATCACAGATATATACAGTTGTGGCCAAACAATATTGATACCTTTGGTAAATATGAGCAATGAAGGCAGTGAAAAATATGTCTTTATTGTTTATCCTTTTGATCTTTCATTGAAAATATTCACAAAAATCTATCCTCTAATGGATATCAAACAATTGCATACACAACATAAGTTTGAAATGTTTTTTTAAACATGTGTGTAGCACAATTATTGGCACCCTTTTATTCAGTACTTTGTGCAAGCTCCCTTTGCCAAGATAACAGCTCTGAGTATTCTCCTATAATGCTTATTCAGATTGGAGAACACATGGCAATGGATCTGAGACCATTCCTCCATAGAGTATCTCTTCAAATTTTTTCACGCTGGTGGACTCTCCTCTTCAGTTCACCCCACAGGTTTTCTATGGGGTTCATGTCAGGAGACTGTGATGGCCATTGCAGAACCTTGATTTTGTGGTCACTGAACCATTGTTGTGTTAATTTTAATGTGTTTAGGATCATTGTCCTGCTAGAAGTTCCAACCAGGGCCCATTTTAAGCTTACTGGCATTTTCTGATTTTTTTTATCTGTTGGTATTTGATAGAGTCCATGATGCCATGAATCCGAACAAATGTCCAGGACCTTTGGCATAAAAACAGCCCCACAAAGTTAAAGATCCACCAACATAGTTAACCGTGGCCATGAGGTACTTTTTCATATGGCTACCTCTCTGTGTGCGCCAAACACATCTCTGGTGTTTACTGACAAAAAGCTCTATTTTTGTTTTATCGGACCATAGAACCCATTGCATTTGAAGTTCCAGTAGTGTCTGGCAAACAGAAGATGATTAAGTTTATTGTTGGATGAGAGCAGAGGCTTTTTTTCTTGAAACCCTCCCAAACAACTTGTGATTTAGGTTACATCTGATTGTAGTTTTGGAGACTTTCTGATCCAAGACCCAGCTCATTTCTGGTCTTTCCCATTGTGATGACTAATGGAATTTGGTTTGTGTGTTACCATATATTTATACTCCTGAGAAACTGGATGTCAGGGCTGAATAATTCAGTGTTCCTAGTCACTCAGGTGTGCAAAAAAAGTTAAATACGAATGGGAATATTCTTCAGATATATTTTACTCACAATAATATCTAGGGGTGCCGATAATTGTGGCAAACATGTTTTGGAGAAAAATCTTTATTTAATTATGAGACCCCTCTCCTTTCAATAAATTTGCTTCAATTAAAGGTTATATTTTTGTGAATATTTTAAATGAAAGATTAAAAGATTAAACAGCCTTCTTTGCTCATATTTACCAAGGTTGCCAATATTTTGGGTGTGTTACCTGTCAAGGTGTGTGTGTCCTCTGTCTCTTCACTGCCTCTGCTGGAGAGCCGGCGTCTAAATCCCACTGTGCACAACCTCTGTTTCAAATTGGAAGAGTGAGAACCACGTCTGGTCCCAAACCGCACACCTACACATACATAATCATTTTAATTATTTTAAGTAAGGTTTGCTGTTAGTTTGGCACTTCTTTTTCTCCCTTTTTTACTATAAATTCTCCTCCCTGCCAAGAAGTTGAAAGAATCCAAAGAATGTGAATTGACAAAAACAAAAGAAGAAAGTGAAAGTGGAGATTTATAGTAAAAAAAGGATTTAAATATTGATCTGTTTCTCACCCACACCCACTTCTGAAGATGTGGATTTAAACACTGGATCCATTTACCGTATGGATTACTTTTATGCTGCCTTTATGTGCTTTTTGGACCTTCAAAGTTTTGGCCACCATTACTTGCATTGTATAGACCAACAGAGCTGAGATATTCTTTAAAAAATATTTGTGTTCAGCATAAGAAAGAAAGTCACACATCTGGGATGGCATAAGAATGAGTAAATGATGAGAGAATTTAAATTGAATCCTTCAATGAAAATGTTTGTGGTGTATCTTGCATGTGTGTATATACCTGTATGTCGTGTGTCTTTGCTGTTAGATTGATTTCTCGCATTGGTGTCTGTAGTGGTGAAGCTTGTGTACATACAGACAATTCCACAGCTTTTGCTGGTCTGGATCGCTTTCATTCTGTAACGCTTTGATGGTCCTACACACATTTGCACAGGCATTCACACCCAGACAACAGCAGAAGAAGAAACATGTGGATGGAACTGCTATTCTTACCATACTTTTACTATTTCTTACTTTTACTATTATTAATCCTCTCTGACCTCTCTCAAGTTCAATATCCATTTCTTTCTCTGCCAAATTTTCAAAATCTCTGATGACAGAGCGAGCGGTCAGCTGATGTATAATCTCATCCCAGGCCCCTGTGCTGGCTGGTAGGATTGTTGGGCTCTCAGGGGCCCACAAAATGGAGAGATCCACACAGACCTCCCAGGACACCGATTTTCCACTCAGCACGCCATGGATGACTGAGCGACATTGGGCCCCTGGAGCCTTGGACTCCTCTGGAGGAGCAGCTGAAAACAGGCATTCTGGATCAGTGAAGGTGTCCCAATCTAGTGGGGAGGCGGGGAACTGGAGGCCTGGATAAAGCGTGGAAGGTAAAACAGAAAAGATTTCTGAGTATGACACCAAAATGTCAGCAAAAATGCTGTTTGAAGCAACATAATCATAGCCAATAAGAACATATTTAATGTAAAATACAGTTATAATGAGCAGGATTTTTAACCAATGAGATTTCAGTGTGGGCGGGGCTTCTCAATGCAGCATAACAGAAATTAAATCCAAGCAACCAACAAAATATTTAACATGCATCTTTGGGTATTAGGCCTGCCTCGCATCATTATTAAAACGGTTGTTGCGGATTCATACATGCAGTGTTAATGACACGCAGTTACACAGAGGAGGAGACGCCCACTTACTCCGTTTCTGTGAAGATGATAGAATGAAGAAATACTATTTTCAAAAGTCTTCATGCGAAATAAGGGCTTGTGGGTTTAATCGGAGAGCCTTGATCTATAATATAATATATAATAGTTGATTAAAATATACTATCGTTATTAATTGCATTACTTTTCAATGTTCATCGTGATTAATCACAGATTTTTGAAGTGCTGAAAACTGTCTCTATACTTTTTTCCTGTTAAAATGCATTTATTTCCTTCTTAGGAAAACAAAAAATTAAATATTTAACAATAATGTTTATTAACATTTTCCAAATACAGCCTTCAATAGTATAAAGATCGGAATGCACTAAAATAGCACCAATTCAAGTAACACTAAATGTTTCCTAAAGAAATAGTCCCTAAAGTTTCAGTATTCATTGCAATGTGCATTAAATCTCAACACAGGGCTGAAAAAAACTTCAGTATCTAATGTGAAAATTCAAAAATGTGTTAATCGTATATATTAAATAAATGTGTTCTATTATCCATCCATCCATCCATCCATCTTCAACCGCTTATCCGAAGTCGGGTCGCGGGGGTGTTCTATTATAACATATTATATTATATTGTTTTAGATTATATTACATTATATTTAGAGATGTCAAAATTAACACATGCAATACATTTACCGAATTAAACATTGAAATGTATTGCATGCGTTAACTCAAATTTTGACATCTCTAATTATAATATAATGTAATATAAAACAATACAATATATTAATATTATATATTATATAAATATTATTTGTCATGTAATTTGACCCCTGTGCAATATTTTACAAGTTTTTAAAGCCTGAAAGGAAATCATATATCTCTATTTTATTATATGATTACATTTTAAATATGAATAAATTAGTTTTTATGGTGTACGAAGCACACATACACCTAAAGTAGTATGACTATTTGTATGACAATTAATCGTCATAATCATGAAAGCCCTGCAATATAAAATTAATTGCCAAAATCTCAATTATTTGTTTGTCAATGTATCGTCAGCCAAATTTCATAATCGTGACGGCCCTATTGTGTATTTATGGGAAAGAAATAATTCAATCATAATTTACTCGCCCTCATGTACGTAACCCATATAATTGTTTTTGTTTTGCAGAACACAAAAGATACAAATATATTAATGAATATTCTGGGGCATCTTTTCAATACATTAAGCCACTTTCTAGCTTCAAAAAGGAGGCAATTATCATAATCCGACTCATGCGTCATATTAACGCTAAAAACAATGCAAGTTCTTCTAGGATATTCCTTCAAATATCTCAGTTTGTGTTCCACAGCAAAAAGAATGTCATACGGGTTTGGAATGACATGAGGGTGAGTAAACGACAGAATTTTCATATTTGTGCAAACTATTCCTTTAATGCATATGAGAATTTGTGTTTGTTTGTTTCCTCACTGGAGTCTTTTACACTTGGGTGGGACAGAACTCCTCGTGAAGTGCTGTAAGTGTCAGTGTCGTTCTCCTCCAGCCGTCCCCCTACAGCCTGCTCAAATGAGACCCTCTCTAGTGCCCTTCTCAGGCGGTGCATGTCCAGGTCGCCCTGCGGAGATGAGAAACTTCGGCCAGCCAGAGCAGAACGAGCCAACGTCCTTTGTCTGTGCCGAAACTCGTCACGGTCTAAAAGCTTGCCAGCCTACAGACACACAGATACAGTACCAGTCAAATAATTTGGACACACCTGACTGTATTTATGTTTCTTATGATTTTAAAGACAGTTTTCTTAAATACTAATGCTGTCTGCTGTGGTTACCTTCTCTGACGAATCCATTTCCCCTGAAGAGGTGGTGTTCTGTGCCCAAGGGGATTCCCAACGTGAGAGGCCTCTTCCCTGTGCAGGCTCAATTCTCTCTAATCCATGTGGCAAAGAACCCATGCCCAGCACAGAGCATTCAGCTTGGGGAGAAACAGAGGAGAAGACCCTCTCACCACTCAGAGAACAGCGTGTCAACACATACTGGTCCTGAATGTATGAATCCTGTTGAATACGCCAGCGCACGTCACTGCTGCTGTGGTCAGTGTCGCCACCTACAGATCAAACACATACAACAAACACAACCATATCAATACAGCTGGTCCGTCATGACATTAAAGAGCACCTGTTATGGTTTTTCAAATATTACCTTTCATCTAGTGTGATATATAGCTGTTTGTGAATGTAAAAAAAAGTCTGCAAAGTTTCAAAAATCAAAGGGAACGACCAATTACGTTATTGACTCCCAAAAGAAAGAACCAATTCTGAACACCTGAAACAAGTCGTTAGTAATTCCAGTCTTACTTCCTGTACTCACCTACGTCATTTGGTAACAAAAAACCCACCTCTGGTCTTCATTGGCTGCTCGCGAACAGCTTTGACCCGCCCTCAAACATTACACTAAATGGTAGACAAATCACAACAGACTGGGACATCTGACCAATCAGAGCAGAGTAGGCTCTCTGAAAGGAGGAGTTTAGAATGAATGCTTTAGAACGGATCATTGAACGAGTCATTTTTGACACTGGGGGGGAAAAAAAGGTAATGCTGTAATTTAAATTATGAGCAAATTAAAGTGTTTTTTTGACATTGGATGCATGTCAATCTATTGTATGAGACCTTTAAACAAAATTAGCCACGTTTAAAAACCATAATAGGTGTTCTTTAATCTGTAGGCCAAACCGGAAAGCTAATTCGGCATGGATTCCTTTTTGATATTCCTATGGGCTTTTAGAATAGCAGTTTTCTTAAAATAAGGACTGTAGTAAATGTTACTTGAGGAGACTTTCACATTAAGTTCTACTACATAAGACACAGTCATACCTGCAATGTTAATTTTAAAAGGGATGACTTTTAAAATGTATTATATATTGTAGAACAAAATGAGAAGGTCTCTTTAATGAAAGTGAACTGGTGACTGAGGCTGTCAGTCCCTAATATTCTCCCTAACATTTCCTTAAGTATTTCACATAAGAAAGTAAGTCATATGGTTTGGAACAACATCTTGAATAAGTCCCATAGTCATACCAGGGCTGACAGCATTATTTGTAGCGTGTGCGCATGAGAACTCCGACGATATTTCTCCCGAGATTTCTTTCAGCGCTTCTTCAAAGTCTGCATCCACCCCACTTTCTTTCACTGCCTCTCTTTCTCTTTCCTCCTGGGGAACTAGAGGCTGAAGGAGCTCGGAAGTGGAGGGAGAATGCTCGAAAACAGACCCGACTGATCCACGTGGCTGGCCTCTGTATGCACGAGACGTCACCTACAGGTGAACAAGTGCACACACAAACATGACAGACGTTGTACTCTCATCGTATATACATTATTTATGCTACCAATCAAAAGTTTAGACACTCACTCATTCTCTATTATTACTATTTTTCTAGATTTTAGAATTGTACAGTAGTCATAAAACCAATGGATGTATAGGAATTATGTTGTGTCCAAAGATTTAAGCAAATAATTTAGTATATGTGTTATATATATTTATAACACATTTTTAACAAATAAAATCTGATATTTTAGCTTCTTCAATATAGAAACCCTTTACCTAGATTACAATTTTGCACACTCTGGTTGTTCTCTCAACTAACTTCATTATGTGCCATGTGGGATGCTTTATAAACAGTACTGCAGGAGTTTCAATGTATGCTGGACACTTGTTGGTTGATTTTCCAGTCCGACTCACACATTTAAAATAATAATAATAATAATAATTTAAAATGTTGGTTTTTGTAAAGAAATAAAATGTTTGTATACAAAACTAATTTCAAGATTTAATGAGCATATTTCTTCAGATGTAGGCTTTTAAGATCATGAGAAACATTCCAGTCAAGTGCGTCCAAACTTTTGACTGGTCGTGTATACTAACAAAACCTACTTATCATTATTGAACAGAAGAAAGAAAAATACACCCTCACCTCTCTTTTCTGGGCACTGAATCCAGACATGTCATAGAGTGTACAGTAGCCAATCAGGCAGCTGCTAGGGTAGAGCGGAGGAATTTCATTGGGCGAGAGATGGGCCTCTACGTTATCCGGCACATACCAGTCGATCCGTACATCCGTCAGCACAGGTTCAAGAGCTTTCTTCAGACACTTAATCAGCTATAGAGAAGAATCTAAACATTGATAACTAGACTACAACAACACATAAGTACAGTGGTGGTCAAAAATATTGGCACCCTTGGTAAATATTGGCACCGTGCGTGGAGACAACATAGACACGCATCCTCTTCCAGGTCAATTCTTAACATCTCCAGTTGATTGGAAATTCTTAATTATTGCCCTGATGGTGGAAATGGGTATTTTCAATGCGTTAGCTTTTTCATATAGCCATTTTCCATTTTGTGAAGCTCAACAACTTTTGCCACACATCATAACTTTATTCTTTGGTCTTACCCATTTTGAGAGATGACTAAAGGAATTTGGCTTGTGTGTTACCTCATATTTCCATCTCTCTGAAACAGGAAGTCATGGCTGAACAATTTCATGTTCCTAGTAACCCAAGTGTGCTAAAAAATGTAAAATATGAATGGGTATGTACTTCAAATATATTTTACTCATAAGAATTTCTAGGGGTGCCAATAATTGTACCACGTAAATTTGACAAAATTATTACTTTTTTATACAGCTTGTGTTGTGTTTGAAATTGTTTGATATCCATTAGAAGATATCATTTTTGTGAATACTTTGAATGAAAGATCAAAAGGATAAACAATATCAAAAGAATAAACAATAAAGACATATTTTTCACAGCCTTCTTTGCTCATATTTACCAAGGGTGCCGACATTTTTGGCTACCACTGTATGTGTGTAGTGTTTTAGGTGAATGTGCTTTTAAAGATATGAGCAGAAATGTTTGTGTATATCATATTTCATAATAAACAGAACCTAAACAATCATCATTCTTCTTTTTTAACTTCTGAAACAGCATATTTTAAAATGGCATGTGCCAATCTGCCAGATTCTGTTTGCTTGCTCTGTCCCTGCCTTCCGTAGAGGGTACTGTGCGCTCTCGCACCTTTGGCTGAAGCCTCTCTTCCTCACTGAGAAACTCTGTACTGCCTCCAGTAACCTTGGCAATGCCCTGCAGTAGCCTCCGACAGGCATGTGGACCAAGGCCCAGGCCGAAACACCTGGTAAATACAGATAATAGGTCTTAATGTGCACTTAACATTTTTTTTTATCACACATGAACAATGTCTTTATTTTATTTCAACGATACATATGCACAGTAAAAAATACTGTATATTTCTTTGCAATTGAATATATATATATATAATATATTCGGTTAATTTTCTGTTAGAACAAAGGGGAAGGATTTCTCCTGATTAAAGACATGAATATTAGTCTTCGATGGACTGCCAAAATGAGAATTGATTGAGAGAGATGTTTAGTATTCCCCTGAGCATAATCTGGACCATTTCACTAATTAAATGTCTGAAGGGAAACAGAAGCCATGCAGGCAACACACTTGACAGGCTGTTTGGAATTCAGGTCTGTTCCGTCTGAGTTGAAGGCTTTTAGGTGTCTTAGCTAAGTATCAGTAATGACTCTGTGTTGCAGTGGTGTGTTCATATTACATATTAATACCTTGTATAAAATGTATTGGAGTCTGTTTGGCATGGTGGTAGAAGCATTTAGCTAGCTTTAAAAGTGTTTACTGATATGAAAACTATTAGCTCATGTTAAATGTGATAACTGATGTGAAAAGTGTTTGGCTGGATTTAAAGGTGCTTTTTAATGTGAAATGTGTCTTGCTGCTTTTAAAGCTGGGTTCGTATGTGTTTGCTGATATAAATGGTGTTTAGCTTGATTGCCTGTGTGAAAGGTGTATAGTTTGTTAAAAGTGTTTGCCTGGAGTTACAGGATTTGCTTCATTACTGGAAACTATGTGGCAGTGATAGTATCAACATTGCATTTCCTTGAATTAATTGGTATTACTGTACAGTATGCGTAGAATCTGGCTTTTACACATAATAACCTCAACCAAGTGCTTCTGGTAACTGCGGATTAGACCTACATAATATTCAGAAGGAGTTTTGGGCCATTCTTTCTTACAGAACTGTTCATCTCAGCCATATTCTTAGGATGTCTGGTGTGAACGGCTCTCGGGGTCATTCCACAGCATCTCTATTTGGTTAAGGTCTAGGCCTGACTGGGCCACTCCAAAAGGTGGATTTTCTTTTTTTGAAGCCAATCTGTTGTGGATTTACTTCGATGTTTAGGGTAATTATCCTGCTGCATCATCCAACTTCTACTAAGCTTCAGCTGGCGCACATCCACCCTTCCATTATCCTGTAGGATATCTTGATAAACTTGGGAATACATTTTTTCATCGATGATGGCAAGCGGTCCAGGCAGCAAAGCAGCCTAAAATCATGAAGCTCTCTCCACCGTACTTAACCCTACGATGCCCTTTTTATGCCATACATAGTGCTGTGTGTTCTTCCCAAACAATTAAACCTTAGTTTCATCAGTCCACAAAACATTTTCCAAGTAGCATTGTGGAGTGTCAAGGTTGTCTGTGGCAAATTGCAGGCATGCAGCAATGTTTTGTTGGAAAGCAGCGGCTTCCTTTGTGGTATCCTGCCATGAAAACTATGACTGTTCATGAGTCTACTATATGGAAAACATTAAACAGAGATTTTAACCAGTTCCAATGATTTCCTCAAGTCTTAAACTGTCACTCAAAGGTGCTTTTTTTATGTCATTGAGCATTCTGCAGTGTGCCCTTTCAGTCATCTTGGCTGGACGGCCACTTCTAGGGAGAGCAGCCACAGTACTAAATCTTCCCCATTTATAGACCGTTTGTCTATCTTTGGGCAGATGAATATCAAGCTCTTAAAGATAACTTTGTCACCCTTTCCAGATTTATGCAAAGCAACAATTCTAAATCACAAGTCAGCAGATTCTTCTTGTGAGTAGCAAACTCAAAATGTTTGAGTGCTTTTTATAGGTCAGCGTAGCTCTAACCCAATCTTGTTTTATTAATTGGATGCCAGGTTTGCCAACTCCTGACTGCAATTAGCTTTTGTTGACTGGGTTCATATACTTTTTCCAACTTACACTGTGAATGTTTGAATTATGTATTCAATATGAACAAGAACAATACAATACTTTTTTTTTATTAGTTAAAACAGATTGTGTTTGTTCATTATTGTAACTTAGATGAAGATCAAACCAGATTTTAAGACAAATTTATACACTCACCTAAAGGATTATTAGGAACACCTGTTCAATTTCTCATTAATGCAATTATCTAATCAACCAATCACATGGCAGTTGCTTCAATGCATTTAGGGGTGTGGTCCTGGTCAAGACAATCTCCTGAACTCCAAACTGAATGTCAGAATGGGAAAGAAAGGTGATTTAAGCAATTTTGAGCGTGGCATGGTTGTTGGTTTCAGACGGGCCGGTCTGAGTATTTCACAATCTGCTCAGTTACTGGGATTTTCACGCACAACCATTTCTAGGGTTTACAAAGAATGGTGTGAAAAGGAAAAACATCCAGTATGCGGCAGTCCTGTGGGCGAAAATGCCTTGTTGATGCTAGAGGTCAGAGGAGAATGGGCCGACTGATTCAAGCTGATAGAAGAGCAACTTTGCCTGAAATAACCACTCGTTACAATCGAGGTATGCAGCAAAGCATTTGTGAAGCCACAACACGCACAACCTTGAGGCGGATGGGCTACAACAGCAGAAGACCCCACCGGGTACCACTCATCTCCACTACAAATAGGAAAAAGAGGCTACAATTTGCAAGAGCTCACCAAAATTGGACAGTTGAAGACTGGAAAAATGTTGCCTGGTCTGATGAGTCTCGATTTCTGTTGAGACATTCAGACGGTAGATTCAGAATTTGGCGTAAACAGAATGAGAACATGGATCCATCATGCCTTGTTACCACTGTGCAGGCTGGTGGTGGTGGTGTAATGGTGTGGGGGATGTTTTCTTGGCACACTTTAGGCCCCTTAGTGCCAATTGGGCATCGTTTAAATGCCACGGCCTACCTGAGCATTGTTTCTGACCATGTCCATCCCTTTATGGCCACCATGTACCCATCCTCTGATGGCTACTTCCAGCAGGATAATGCACCATGTCACAAAGCTCGAATCATTTCAAATTGGTTTCTTGAACATGACAATGAGTTCACTGTACTAAAATGGCCCCCACAGTCACCAGATCTCAACCCAATAGAGCATCTTTGGGATGTGGTGGAACGGGAGCTTCGTGCCCTGGATGTGCATCCCACAAATCTCCATCAACTGCAAGATGCTATCCTATCAATATGGGCCAACATTTCTAAAGAATGCTTTCAGCACCTTGTTGAATCAATGCCACGTAGAATTAAGGCAGTTCTGAAGGCGAAATGGGGTCAAACACAGTATTAGTATGGTGTTCCTAATAATCCTTTAGGTGAGTGTACATAAATGTAGACAATTCCAAAGGGTTCACATACTTTTTCTTGACACTGTAGGTAGTAAAAAGTAATTAGTCAGATGATGTAATTTTATTTAGTGTTTAATTAGTATTGTTTTATTATAGGTGTTACCTGACATAAGAGGTGTTCCTCCTGACCAGTTCTAACACACGGCCTACATTGTTAAGCATTCCATTCATTAGGATGAAAAGTTGCCGTGGGCAGCTACGTTGAACAGGCTGTCGATAGACCCAGGAGAGCGCACCCCAAAGGTTAGCACCACCTTGGTCTGTACGCATCTTCTGGATATACTCCAATGCCTGAGTCACTGTGCTCTGAGAAAAAAGAGAGGGAGGGAATGACGATCCATTTTGCCTTGAGCCCTAATATAATAATAGAAAAATCAAAATTGTAAAGGGTTAAAAGAAATATTCCAGATTAGATACAACTTTATCACATTTGACAGCATCTTTGGCATGTCGTTGATTACCATAGAAAATTATTTCGTAATTCGTAAATCGTAAAAATTAAGTAAGAATGAATTCTTTTTCAACCAGGAATAATCCTTGAATGTAAACCAGCTTTAAATGAAAAAATCCACCACTACAAACACAGAGATTTCAATGGTGAATATCTGAGTAAACGAGAGCTGTGGCGCATGAAGGAGCAAAACAAGTTTGTTTAGAACTCACTGCTGTGCCATATGGCTCTACCTGTTTAAAAACACTGTTTTAAAACACTGGACCTGCTTGAACCTGATATTGCAGCGTCATGGCAACCAGTAGTAATGACCTGGATAGAGATTGTTATCTAAGTACACCAGGTCACCCACAGGTAAACATCAACTAACTCACGCACACATGTCCAGAACACTGTGTAGACCATTCAAAGTCTGCAAACAAGTCTCTTAAAATAAAGACAACCATTTGAAAAAGGAATAATTAACACAAAAATAAAAATGATGTCATCATTTACTCTTAACCTCTTGTTATTCCAAACCTGTATGACTTTCCTTCTTTTGTGGAATGCAAAAGGTGATGTTAGACAGAATATTAGAGATAACTCAAGAAGTTGGTTGAGAAAATGTCAAGAGTACATTCTAGCAAATTCTAGGCAAAGGGTGTCTACTTTGAAGATGCTAAAATATAACCCAGTTTTAATTTACTTTAGATTTTTTTTACTCACAACACAATTCCTATAGTTACATTTCTGATTTTCCATTGTTTTGATGACTTTATTATTATTCTAAAATGTAAAAGAATTATAATAAAGAATAAGTGTTTAAAAACCTTTGACCGGTGGTGTATATATTTAAAATGTGTTCAAAAAAGAAGCACATAACCTGTAGTGACAAAAAAATCATACCAAGATAATGCAATATGAGATATTCATTGCCATATTTGTGGGTTGTCATTTTTTACCAGGAAAACAAAAATGTGTTGGCACAAACAAACACAACACAATGGTTTATATGTCAGTTGTAAAGGTGGAAGTCCTGCCCTACAGTTACACTGAGCCACAATTTATGATATCATTATTGTCAGGTTTTATTGTTTATTTGGAAAGTTATTGGAATGTAACCATGAAGAATTTTCTGTCTTCTCTATTCAAATAGGAGCTGTAGTTGTAGTGGTATGATGGGAAATGGCTGCCTGCATGGACTAACTTGCCTTCAAGGGACTAGAGAAACTAGAGGAAAGAAACTCACATCTGTGCAGGGTTTACTGGAAGTGAATAGTGGCTGGACTGTAGAGCAGATGACAGTAATGTTAAGCATTGTGCGGGTCGGCAGACTCTTAATGGCCACCAGCATCCCCTCCTGTCAAAAAGATTCAGACTTAAAGGAATATTCCTTGTTATTTACAACTCAACTGTATATTTGACTTGCTACAAACGCGCTACCAAAGACAATAATTTCGACTCATCCCTAAATGTGTAAGCGATTTGTGTTTACAAGCAAGCCAGAGGGATTTCAAAGAAAAGCTCTTTATAGATGCTGACAAAAGTTTTAAGAAATAATCAACATGAACAAAGATGAAAATATAAAAGTAATGTGTATATATGAACAAATCATTGCATCTGTTGCTGGTGAATTATGGCCTGATTTGGTGAAACAATCAAGACATGCAAAACTGTGCATATGCAATCTATACTGTGGCTTTAGAAGATCAGCCGCTTATACAGGAGTTCATTAGAACCTTGATTTTGTTGATGTTGTGCTGTGTCATGGTGTTGCTGTTGTCAATGAGGAAGATGAGCTCTCTGCTAGCCTGCTGCAGTTCTGTTGGTTCTGATTGGAGGTCTGGGCAGAAATTAAGCATCAGGACAGGGTTCAACAGCAGATCCTTATGGTAACGCTTTCGCATGAACTCCAGCTGGGGGAAAACAAAATTGTTGGTGCGGCTATCCTGTGAGGACTATCCATAGACATAATGATTGTTATACTGTACGAACAATAGATTCTATTAGGGGACCCTAAACTTAACCCTCACAAAAAAAAATTCTGCATTTTTACATTTTCAAAAAAACATGGTTTAGTATGTTTTTTTTTTTAATGCTAGATTTGTCCTCATAAACCACATTTATAGCATAATACCCTTGTATTTACCAGTTTGTAACCTGAAAAACCACCCAAATCCACCCACACACAAACATGCAAGTTTCAGACTAACTGAAAGTGTGGAAAGATGAAAAAAGACAAAGATAAAGTCAGCAATGGAACTGGCTAATATTAATAATGTTACCCTCTTCTCAGGATCCTCCTCCTTACGGGCACAGCGATTGAAATCACGACGAGCACGGATCTGGTGCTCATATTCGCTAAAGGTGAGCCGACCCCTCTCCAAGATGACCAATGGGCTATGAGGCTCTGTTGGCAACAGCATTTTGCGTGACAGAATGATGATTACGTTTTACTCTGCTCACCTTGGTAGTCCAGGAAAAACAGGTAGAATGCAAAATGGCATTAAATGTGACTATTTAGTTACAACAAATTACTCTCTGTACTCTGAACCACATTGTCCTTCTCTGAGTGAGGAAGTCTTCGGTGGCTTAATAAGCTGATCTTTGTGTTTCTTTGAGAAAGGATAACCAGCATGGCTAACAGAGACCAGCATTAATGTATTAAAGCAGAGGCAGTATAAGGAGAAGGAAATGGACCACTCATGGAAAAATTAATGGGAGAATTAACGGCAATATTCACTATGGTGGTTGTAGGAAAGCAAGTGCTGCCTTCCAGTTAAAAGAGCCAATCACCTTATAGGTAAAGGCATTGCTTTTTTTCTTTGATCTTCGAACTTGTGGCAGTTCAGCCACTTATGTTGATTGTCGTTTGTTGTCTTTGTGGCTGAGCTCTGGGACTCTTGTTTAGTTTCTTGTCTAGTCTATGTGAGGGTGCATGGTTCGTCCTTTTGGTGCTGTCATGTATTCTCTTGTCTTGCTGGTTATTTGCATAAGTGCACTGCTCTTATGTTATTCTTGCGGCATGCACTCGTGTCAGTTGTTTTTGTGTTCGTCTCTCCTGACCTCGGGCGTGATTTGTGTTGTGTTTTCTTTGTGCTACGTGTCAGGGCCACGATCTGTTGTCAGGTTGTGGTTTGGCTGTTTCGGTCTTGGTGCCTATTTATTAGTGGCCGAACCATAGCACAAATGTCCCGTCTTGTCTATTGTTTGGCATGAGCACATGTTGCCTTTGTCTCTGGCGATATGCACTTGTGTCATTCGGGTGTTGTGTCTGTGAGAGCCATGGGGTCAGGAATTGGCAAACCACCTGCTGGTAGATGCTGGAACTACACCACCCGATGGCAAAAAGCATGTATCTGCATAGGCAGCCATTCAAATATAGCCATGTTCCAAGAGCCATTTCAATGTAAATTATTTCATTACATTATAGCACATCGTCATCCAGTGACAGATTGTATTTGAAGGGCTCTTAAAAGCGTGAAATTGATTTATAGTTTTCCCATCTATTCTCATTGACGAGTGATCCGATCCCAAAACTGAGCACCCATGAGCAAATATGGAAGCCTCCATTTCACTAGCTTTCTGGGAACCCTGCGCTACCTGAGGATAGTCATAGAGATAAATGACACACTCACTTAGCCCTTTATCAGGAACACTATGTTCCTATTAAAGTACCCTACGTGGTCTTCTGCTGTCCATCCTGCAAAATTCTTGTGAGATTCCCCCAAATCCTCACCCTGACCCCTACCCCTTGGAGGTTGCAAATGTAACCTACCATCTTACATTACCACTGTGAAGGGACTTTGATTAAAGCTAGTGGTTTTGTTAGAGCCAAGGCTTTGTGGTTGGCATGCGTGCATGTCCTGACATGTTGTTTTGTGGAGCTTTGTCGGCAACTCAAGTTCGAGTCTGGCTCATGTCATATCACAATCCCATCTATTTCCCATAATTTCAATAGTAGCCGAAAAATCAAATGCTAGTGATTTAACAGCTGAAATCCTGCTCTCACCGCTAAGATGTAGGATTATCTCAAGATTTCGGTCACATGGATGCTCCTCTGCCAGTGTGATGTAGGTTGCAGAGGCAGACTTGGCACTGGGGTCAGCATCAGCCCGTAGAGCATGTGTTGGGCTTTCCAGACCTAACGATGGAGAGACATCATTGAGGTTACTACTGGGGTTACAGAGTTTGTGCACATGACATTTCAGTACTGATTTGATTAGTTGCTAAGAAATCAATTATGGTGGTGGAAATCTTTGACATCTGAGCTTCAGGGGAAAGATGCAATGAAAGGATTCTGAAGTGAAGATTGATGCTGATTATCTGGGTGTGGTATGGATGACTTTCATAAATGAAATGAATTTTCAGTTAGACGTTTGATGTACATTTAGAGACCAGGCACGTATATCTATCACAAATGGATCTACTAAATGCCCAGATAGTGTCAAATTTTCAAGACAATTGAAAAATAATATAATTATTTTTTTTAATATTTTTTTATATTTTGATGTTTTATTTTTCATATATCCAAGAGATGATGCAACATATAGAACAGGATTTATTACTTCCACACTGAAATTTCATTAGATGCAACTGGCAACACCTATTGAGCTACACATAACACAAATAAGCTACACATATGCATTTCCTCAGGCACTTTTTAAGTCTATATTGATGCACAACTTACATAATTTCAGTAGTACACCCAAATGACAATAGCCAATTCATTCTGTTCATGTGTTACGCTTGCTATAGTTTACTTCCACGTTTCTTCCTCGTCAAATCGCAATGTCAAATCAAGTCAATCACTGACACATCAGCACCACCTCGAATAACAAATAGCATGTACTGTATAATATGTATATGTACACCTTTGTCACACAGAAAATCAATGTGATAATAGTAGTCAATTGTATGAATATAGTTTTCATTTGTCTTGTAATAAACAAAGAAATATATACCCAGTGATAGTAATAATAGATTTATGGAAGCGCAAATAAAAAAACCCAGACATTATTAGTATCTTGGGTCTTTAATGACACTACACTTTGTGTTATTTTTTTTTTTTACACCATTACAAAGACAAAGGTTGAGGAATACTAAAGAGGTTTTATACTATATGTGTGGTACTGAATGATAGCTATATTCTTATACCATCATATTTACAAGGTTCTCAAAGGAATAACATGATATTACCATTGTACATATCCAAATACATTGTATTAACATGATGCATGCCCCGAAAACCTTAATATTGTTAATATTGTAAAGCCAAGGCAATACCATACCACACTTTTCTGTACCAACATATCTGTAGTGCCCTGCACAATTTCCATTGATGTCCAGACAGTTGAAAAAGAGCAGCCACTTTCCTTGGGAACAGAATAACATCACTACTGCATTGCAATTTAGGGCTCTCTATCGCCCTTTCTCAATCTCTTTTCTCCATTCTAGTAGCCTGGACGCTGAGCCAAACACTCTCCCCTCTCAGACATGCTTTGGCTCTTTCTGGCAGGCTCAGTGATATCTATCATAATCACTGATGGCCATGCCAAGTTTTACTCTAACTGGATTATTTCAGAGCAGAGACTGGACAAGCATGACTGTGCAATTGCTCTTTAAAGCCAAACAGGAGAAAAAGGCTTTTGACTTCTTGTATATGTGTCTTTGAAAGACAGAGACAGGTAAATATTGGAGACCACCTCACATGTTGCCCTACAGAAATTGACCCTTCGCTATGCTCCACCCCCCCCCTCAGTTATGGTCGCTTGCTCCGACAAGCTCTGCAGAACTTCCCATAGGAATGAATAGTAGATTGTCATGAACAGCGTTGTTTTTCAAGATGTATCTGAGTTTCTTTCTTCATCAAAACAGAATTTAAGACTTTTAGGATTTCATTTCAGGCCTCCTCCTTTAAACAATGCAAGTGAATGTACTCACTTTTGACGGTCCAAAATGCATATTTAGTGTGCATCAAAATACTCAACAAGACTCCAGTCAACAAATAAAGTTGTTCTGAACCCAAATGATTGATTATTTTGAGAAATAAAACAATATTTATATACTTTTTAACTACAAATGTTTGCTTCCGTACATCTCCATGACATGCGCTCATGAGAGGGATGATGTAAGCTTGTTGGTAAGGTCACGCTTCACGTGGAGGAGGCAGGAAGCGAGGCAGAAAATTGTGTTTGATGAAAACTGATTTTCAGATACATCTTAGATGGCCTGAGGGTGAGTAAATTATCAGTAAATTTAAATTTTTGGGTGAAATATTCCTTTAAGCCGGGACTTAGCTAAGGGTCAATTAAGTTCTAGACCATTCTAATTACAACCAATCTGACTACAAAAACAATTGTGTCATTATTTACTTACCCATATGTTGTTCCAAACCCATATGACATCCTCTTTTCTGTGGAACATATAAGAAGAGACAGAATGTTAGGGACTGACCACCTCAGTCATCATTCACTGTCACAGTATGAAAAAAATATGCAATGAAAGTGAATGGTGACTGAGGCAAACATTCTACCCAACATCTCCTTTTCTGTTCCAAGGAAGAAAGTCATATGGGTTTGGTACAACATGAGATGTCTAATTTTTCCTTTTTGGCTGAACCGTCCCTTTTAAATTACAATCATGTAACATTTGGTTGGACAGAAGGAGAAAATGTTACCGGCAAGCAGACAGGCTCCTCGGACCAGAAGCTGGAAGCTAAGCTGGTAAGGCAACAGGTTTGTTGCAGAACTGGTGAGCAGAGCATGAGCACACTGCTGCCCAACTCCCAGAATCCTCTCTTCCTTCCCAGACACACTGCCAAAGCACGTAGTAGGGCTGAAGGAGAGTATGAAGTGAGATTATGTTCTTGGAAGGTCAAACTCAAAATTTTGCCAATTTATTTATTCACATTGTGTACATTTAATTGTCAGTGAAAGAGTATTGGTATTTTAATAGATGTGTTTGCTAAGACAAGCCTCACTGTGTTTATTGATCATACAAACACTTAGAAAAATAAATTCTGTGGGGTTCTATATAGAACCCTAAAGTATGTTTATGTAGAAATTACATTATTGAAAGTTTTGTTTCTAAATAGTTTTGAACACTACACTATAATACTTTGGCATTTGCCTTTCATACTGCAGACAAAACACACTTTTACATTGTACTTCTACAGATTTGGGTTTGATTAGAAAAGGATAAATGCAGATGATCAGATCCAACGCCCTTTCTCCTTTAGATGACAGGTTTATATTAGTATTAATATACAGTCTGTGGTATAGTTTACTAGACTCATAATTCAACAAAAGATGTAAAATGTATCATATCAAATAGTTTATCATAAACCGCAAACAACTTGAGCTTGAAGGGCTGTTTTTCCCCCTCCTATCTAAATAGCACAAAGAGGCATTTAAGCTCTGCGCTGGCAGACGCGCAACTCGCGCAAGTGATCAAAACGCATATCCTGTTTCAAATTATAACGAACTCAGAATGTCGGTTGAGCTTTTTTTTTTTGAGAAAGTCTGAGAGGCCTATATTAACGTGATGAGTAAGATAAATAAATAAATAAATAAACAATATATTGACTTGGTGTTCAGACTGAATGTTACCGGCCATATATAGGCACCAGAATTTCATAGAAACATGGTAGTGACTTTTGCAATATTATTTCTGCTCTTATTTGATGCCTTAAATATGTTTCAGCAATGTGACAATTATTCTTAAATGTAATAGTTCACCCAAAAATGAAAAGTCTCTCATCATTTGCTCACCCTCATGTCATCCCAGATCTGTATGACTTTCTTTCTTCTGCTAAACACAAACAAAGATTTTAAGTAGAATATCTCAGCTCTGTAGGTCTATATAATGCAGGTCAACAGGGTCCAAAACTTTAAAACTCATAAAGCATATAAAGGCAGCATAAAAGTAATCCATAAGACTCCAATGCTTTAATCAATTCCTTCAGAAGCGAAATGATAGGTGTAGGTGAGAAACAGAGCAATATTTATGTCCTTTTTTAACTATATATTTCCACTTTCTAACAGTCCTCCTAAGCACTATTTTCTCAGGAGTACTTTTGTTTTTGCCAATACGCATTTCGAGAATTTATAGTAAAAAGGGCTTAAAAATGTATCTATTTCTCTCCCATACCTATCATATTTTATCACATCATATCAACTTCAGAAGCCAATAATTTAACCAATGGAGTCATATGATTACTTTTTACGCTGCCATTATGTGCTTTTTTTTTGGACCCTATTGACTTGCACTGCATGAACCTACAGAAATTAGATATTCTTTTATTTGTGTTCAGCGGAAAAAAAGAACGAGTAAATGATGAGAGAATTTTTATTTTTGGGTGAACTATTCTTTTAATCAGTGGTGAATTCTCAGGGCCAGCAAAGCCTTCTCTGCTGACCTAACATGCCAAATAAATACATATTTTTCATCCTTTCATTCTCAATCACCTTTTAGCCTATGTATTTTTAATCACATTCCACTCTTAATTAATCTACAAACAAATAGAGAAAAACAAAACGTAATTGTTTAATTATCTTGTTTAGAGTTCTGTTTGTTCATTGGTTTATGTTCCCCCATGTCATGTATTTAAGCCCACATGTTGCCATTGTCCTTTGTGAAGTGTTGTTAATGTAACACTGTTGTTTTGGTCAAGCCTTAGTCTTAGTCATATTTTGTTTGTCTAGTCTAGTCATTCATGGTTTTGTTTTGATTTACGTTTGTAGTCAGGGTTTTGGATATCACGTTTTACAATAAAACTACACTTGATGTCTTTGTCATGGTCTTCCTCATTGTCCTTGCCAGCAACGTTACAGAATACTCCACCAACAACAATTAACCCAGCAGTTCAGCTCCTCAGCCTACAGCAGCGGAATCGTCCCCTAGAGGAATACGTGGAGGATTTCTGCAATCTGGCCAGCAAGGTGGGCTTTAATGAGGTCATCTTCAAGGACATTTTTCAGGTGGGACTTAATGAGCCCATCTCCACCTTGATGCCTGGTGGTCGCTGTCCCCTCAATCTGGCCCAATATATCGACCTCGCCCTGAAGATCATTGGTTCCACGTTCACTGTGGGGGAGGCGGATGCCGAACCAGATTTCCACGACATGCCTGCTGCCGAGCCAGAGTTCCACGACATGGCCATGTCGCCGCCGAGCCAGAGTTCCACGACATGGCCATGTCACAGCCACGCCAGAGTCCGCTCCTGGCCATGTCATAGCCAAGCCAGAGTCCAGATGGACGCTTCAGACAGAGGACTGGGGGTTGTAATCTTGCATGTGGTGGAGGGGGAGGGGCGCCCGGTGTTGTACATCAGCCATAAGCTCTTCTTGAGGGAGACAAAGTACAGCACAGTGGAAAAGGTGTGTCTGGCCATCAAGTGGGGGGGTCCTCACTCTCCAGTACTACCTGCTGGGGCAGGCCTTTACCCTCTGCTCAGATCACACCCCACTCCAATGGCTCCACTGCATGAAGGATACCAACGCGCAAATCATCCGTTGGTATCTGTCTCTCCAGCCCTTTAAATTCAAGCTGGTCCACAGACCGGGGGCACAGATGGCTGTCGCTGACTTCCTTTCCATAAATGGGAGGGGGGGGGGTGGTAGGCAGGCCGGATGGCTCCTCAGCCTGAGTCGGGCGGTGGGGATATGTGGCAGCAGGGGAATTGTCGAGCACCCGTCCGGAGAGAGAGAAAGAGGTAAGGGTTAGGAGCCCCTTCTCCCCTTGCGGATGGCCGCGGCTGCTCCGTTGGGGTGGACGGTAGTGGCGAGAACTCTACTACGGCGTATCCCTCCTTCCCGGATTTCGGCACCAGTGTAATGTAGTCAGTGGAAAGGAGGCGGCGAGAACCGGCTTGTCAACAATATAAATAATATTTTATTGCTTAAATAAAAGACACAAACACACATGACGGACATGTCCGTAAACTATCTCTCTCTCCCGCACAATCCTCTGCAGTCAGCCTTTATCCCTCTCGGAGGCTTGATTAGCCTGATAAGGGACCGGGTGTGTATAATCACGAGCCAGCCCCGCCCTCCACCCTGTCACAGGGTGCTTGCACCTGAGCTAAATTATGTCGAACACCTGTCTCTAATTACAGTGAGCATTGGGATAGCAGCATAAAACAGCCACACCACAGCCAGACGGGAGAGGGAGAACGACACGAGTGGCCAGCGACTGGTGTGTCTTACTGAGTGTTGTATTTTGTTGTGAAGCTGAAGACTCAGAGAAGTTTATGTTGACAAAGAACAGTATTTTTTGCACTGATCTGATTGAACTGAGAAAAGCATCGAGAAGTGTGCACGCAGAGTGTTGAAGGCAGAGAAATAAAGAGCCTTACTTGACTGCATCACTGCTCTCCATCTCCTCCCTTCCATCTCCGAGCTTGAACTCGTTACGGTGTCGTTTCACGTTCTGGCTTTCGTTTGTGGACATGTTTTTATGTCAGTTGGTATTATTAGTTGACTGCCACTGCCAATGTATGACTGGCATAGCTTCTTATTCATTGTGAAACTGTGTTTTCTTAATGGCATGAATCACACTGAAGCCTAGACTTTTAATGCACAGCCCACGGCTGCTTTTAATAGTAGTTATACAAATAATAACAAAAAAGATAACGTTACCTATTCTCCTCTGATTTCCCCCCATTTTCACATCTGCTTCGTTGAACCCGAGCTCTGACTATAGGTGTGAGCACTGTGGGGTAGACCAGGCGTATTGCACCATTTTCAAGTGTAGGGAGTTCATGGGTGGTACTGATGACAACAGACACTATTTCTAGAGGTCCAATCTGACCTGTGCTCACAATGAAGGTGCTCCTCTCCAGGTCCTCATCCAGCAACAGATGACCTGAAACGGAAAACAGCCAAGGAACAACAATCTGTTACGAAACACCCTAAAAAAAATATATTTAAATTTGATGTTGGGAAATTAGTTTTTGGGGTACATCCAGCATCTTGCTCTTTGTTGTGAGACAAAAAGTATTTATTTTTTTCACAAAGAGAGCAGGCCTGCCATGAAACAAAGTAATGTGAGATACAGTGGGGTTTCTAAGTCTGAGTCCACTTTGGAAATCTGGGATTCAAAATCTAATTTAAAACCCTGGAAATAAACAAAGTTTATGGATTTCGACAATTTTAAAACAAAGAAAGATTTTATTTAAAATGCATTTTAAATAGTTAGGATACTGCACTTTTTAGGCCACTAAGCAAATTTGTGACATTGACAATGTTAACTTCTTTGTACAAAAGGTCAGATTACCTTGCTTCCATTGAGGCACACTAGATGCTCTTTGAAACATTCTCAAATCAGCCTTGGATGACCTGTTGAGCCCATACCAGCTCGAGAGCATGCTGTTATTAAAGCAAAGGAGGCACATACCAAATACTAAGAAATACTGTAAGTATGCATATCTCAAAATATAAATATTTCAGTTACAATTTTCACTCAAATTGTTATGCTGATGATATAATTTTAATTTTACATTACAACAATGTGCAAATAGAAGCATTTCCACTAGTGGACACTTTTAAACATGACTGCATCTGTATATTAATGTAAGGACTATCTACAACAGGTGCTGAGTCAACATAGCTCTCTGTAATAATGAAAGCTGCTCGTACATTTTAAAGTGGACAAGCACAAAGCACTATAAGCAGAGAACACAAGATTTATGAGAACAGGAAATGAGAACAACGACAAAAGCCAGTGACAATTCAAAGCAAATACTGTAAATAATATATTTGGGGGCTGATAGAGGATCAGTAAAGATAATTTATGGATGGATGGCATGCTTTGCAATGCTTTCCTTAACTGGAATATGCTGATAACTGTTTAGTAACTGTCATAGTGATTTAGTTAGTGCGTGGTGTGGGAATGTGTATGCACATTCGCAGATTCTGGGTGGGACTGGGGGATGGTAACCGTCCCAATAATCAAGACTAGCAAGTACAACCCAACCCCCTTCAGGGTGGTACCTTCATTCTTTGAGATATTTCAGCAACCCTCATCATAATGAAATGGAACAGTGTTGATGTAAACTCCATGCATGTGTTGCTCAGTTCACTCTTTTAACCCTTTAAACTCTGAAGGTGTTTTTATAGATTTCTTGTTTCAGAGGCATGCCCAAAATTTAAGGCTTATAACTCTACAAAAAAAGAAGAAAGAGGTAAATAGTTTGGTGTCATTTTATAGAAAACTTAAAAAAAAAATAATTGTGACATAGATTATGATCAATTATGAGATTCAGAAAACAATGAAGAAAACAGAAAAGGAAAATGTATCTCTCTTTATTTTTCTGAATTTACATTTTATATCTCAGGGTGTAAATAAGGTAGCTCTGAAAAACTGGGATTTTGAATCCCAGATTTCCAACGTGGACTTCTAAACCCCACTGTATTTCACATTACTTTCTTGTTTCATGGCAGGCCTGCTCTCTTTGTGAAAACATCTATAATTTTTTGTTTCCAATCATGTCACATGTAACTAGGTAAAATTTGTGTTGAAATGACAAAGCAATCAGTCATAACATTATAAACAATTATGTATAGTGTCCAAAAGTTTATAATTGTACATAATACCTAATTACACATGCAAAAACAACAATGACTAAAGATATGCTCTCTCTCCAAAGCATGCAGGCATGAGTAACTAAATGTTATTCAGTTTCATTTGTGTCATTTGAGCCATCATTGAGTCTGTATCATGTACCTGGCGCCATCTCCTGGTGGTCATATTTAATTAGAGTATACAATCTTCTCTGCCCATATTTGGATGACTTCCACATCTGGTAGCAGAGATCAAAAATGTCTAATACAACTGGTTTAGTGTTCCATGATGCTGGACAATGTACTACATAATTTCCGATAAAGTAATCTGATCCAGGAAAGCGAACATGTTTTTAGCCAGATAGCACATTATCCACTGTGTGAACATAGGTAATGATCTATACATCCGATTATGTTGTATGTGGGCTCGTTTCAACAGGAATCCACTCTAAGTAATAATATGTAATATTTTATGTTCTGTTCAATTTTCATGAAGTTCAAAGTGAAAACGCTTCTTGTAAGCAACACTTGTTTACAAGTAAGATGTATGTCAAAGACAGGTACTTAGATATTACTCACTATATTTTTGCCTGTGAGTAACAAACAAATAGTCTGGTTGTATTCTACTCTTTGAGAGCTTTCCAACGACACAAGACACATGGCTTTTTGATCAGTTTCATGTTTTTACCAATTACAATAATATGTACTGTGCCAAATAATTTAATTATTATCAAAACGGAACACTTCTGATTGGTCTGCAAATTTCAAAGCACTTGTTCGGTTTTGGTCATAACTCCTACATGCATTTTAAAGTACAGTTTCTAAGATTTAAAACGATACCTATTTTGTGTTGGTCAGGACTGTAGTTATCTGGGCAATTGTTGAGACATTGTTGAGATTGTTTGTGCCAGTGGGAGTGTTTGCACATGCAAGTCTGTGTCTCTGTGTGTGAGAACTCTCACCATTGGAGCACTGTATCTCAAGACCTGTTCCGCCACAGCAGCTCCACTCCTTGCTGTGGCCACACTGGGTGTGCGGCGCTGATCCTGGGCAGCAGTCCGAACAGCAGTTTTCCAACTTCCCACGGCTCTGGAGTTCCACACTGACAAGCCTGCCGGACACCACTGCCTCAAAACCCACCAATACCTCTTTCTCGCCCAGAGGGTACACAAATACACCTAAGCAGGTGAGTAGGAAAGGAAGACAGATTGGTTGTTACTGTGTTTTGGCGTTTCATGTTTGTAGGTTGGTCCACCAGCCAGACCAGCACAAAACCAGCACGGAAATCATGCTGGTCAAAGCTGGACTTTTCAGCAGGGGTGTGTCCAACTCTTACCTTCCACTGGTTCAGGGTCAGTATTCACATATGTTAGATGAGCAGTGATGCCCAGAGAGCAGCCGTTGGCACAGGAAGTGATGCTCGATGTCTTCAGCAACAGCGGTGCCCATGTGGTGCGATTTTTCAATCCTGGCATTTTCCTCTAGGGAATCAGTGGATGTAGATAGAAGCTCCCCTAGGAACATTAAGAATATTTATAATTTCAGAATCAGAATGACAGCCTCAGTTACCATTTACTTTAATTGAATGGAAAGAAGATGCTATGAAAGTGAATGGTGACTGAGACTAAAATTCTGCCTAACATCTCCTTATGTGTTCTACAGAATAAAAATAAAAATATATGGGTTTGGAACGAAGTGAGTGTGAGTAAATTATGCTATTTTGCTATGGTATTTTTAGGTGAACTATCCCTTTAAATGGGAAATAAGAATGTTATATACTTTCTAAGCCAAAATTAATAATAATAATAATAAGTAAATGGCAGCAGGTTTCCCATCAGATTATTTGCTTCAGCAACCATGAAACATTTTAAAAGCTAACATAACCTTTAATTCACACGCCTGGCAGTTCCCACCCTACAGTGCTGCCCGGCAACATGCGGTATCATCCTGTCACAGCGGGGATGTACGTGTCAAACATTAACAGACTGGTCAACAGAACACCAGCACATGCATACAAACACCAGCAGCAAACTAATGCTCAAGCAAACAGCCTGCGATCTCTATAGTGGTACAGCTGCTAATGTTTTTGTGGAGGATGGTAGATTAGGGAGAGAGGATCAAATTCACTTCATATTCCTGTATCTTGACTACAAGCAAGGTGCTATCAGCAGCACCAAGATCACAGGTTCGATTCCTGGGAATGCACAAACTAACAAAATGTGTAGCTTTTTTTTTTTTTAAGTTTGAATTAAAACATCTGCCAAAATAAATAAATGTAATTATTATTTTCTTTAAAAATTAGACCCTAATTTCAAAGTAAATGACACCTAGTTAGAGTCAACCCAGACAGATATCCAATTCTGTTTAATTACTGCTACAATTTTCTGCCCAATGATCAAACAAATGGGGGGAAATTAATATGGGAAATGTGGAATACACTATGAAACACTAGTCAATAAGGATCTCAGAAGACTCCTTGAACAGAGTGCACAAACACCTGCCACCTGGCACAGTGTCCACTTACCGAGATTTACGGTACTGTGCCATAAATAAATGTCAAGCACACACAATCACCACATTGCTGAGTATTTTTGAGTGAATTGCTTTAATTGGGACTGGAAGATACACTTTTGACTTGCTGACTTCGAATTGATTATATTCAAGATATCCATAAATAATTTGTATTCTGGTCAGAAACTGTTTCTTGGAACACATTTAAATTCAGTTCAATTGAATCCAGATTTATTTCTACAGAGAGAAAAAAAAAGAAAAACATATCTGTATAGTGCTTTCAATTATGGTAATGCTTTACTGTGTAATTATAAGACTGCAAGAGGCACAGCTGAGTACAGTCATAGGTAACAGAAAGAGCACAGGAGGGTGGATATAGTGATTTGATTTTGAAAACAGGAAGTTTAGTGAACATATACTGTAGTGTTGATGGCCCAACTAAAGTCTAGAGTCTAAATGGCCCAAATGGAGTCTGAGTTGCTTTCTGAGCGTTTGACAGATTTAGACCAGCTCAACTTAGTATTGATTTAAGTAGATTTAAGATTGCAATAAAGAAAATATTACCAGTATGCTTCCAGGTGGTCATTGGATGCACATAAATGATCATGTGAACCACAATGGAAAACAGGGACTAAACGGAGCAAAAAGTATTTTTGTTCTTCAAGGGCTTTAAAATATTTTAATAGCCTACTAAATATTTCAAATTGGCGGTAAACATACATCGTTTCAGTTCAGTGTTTTTTTTTTGTTTTTGCCAAAATCCAAGTTTCCATAATTTGTACACATTCACTTGTTGTTTAAGCATGTACATTTCATAACATCAGGGACCACATGATTCATAATATTTAATCCAAATAATAGGGTACAACGGGGCTAAAGGACTCCCTGGCTAAATGGCACTTTTATTTTTCTCTCAAAACACTAAACGGCAACAAAAATACCACAGCACTCCTAAACACCTGTTTGTCACTATACACACTAAGTAATATATATTGTGTGCAATGTCTTAAGTTGGATTTCAAGGTAATTTGATCTAATATTTAATCATTTTTTAAATGTTGCATATGTATGTATAGCTAATGTGAATCCCTGAAATTGTCAAATTAATTTTAAGACAAAATACTTGTTTATACTTTTCAGTTTTATTCAAGGTGATTAAAACTGTCCAATAAGTGAAAGGATGGTATTTAGGCTAAAATAAATAAATAAATGAATAAAAGACTCCCCCGTGTAGCAGGGGCCAAAGGCGCCTATAAAACACATTGTTTTTCTTAAGTGGGGCCAATACACTTGTTATGACATTTTTTTTAAATTCGGCTCACATTGACTCGTCCAATCACAATGGAGATTAATTTGTTTATAGATGTTATGAAATGATAAATGTGATTGAAATGAACAGAAAATGATCAACCCTTTTCTGAAGTGGTTATTTTGAAATATTATCTTAATTTGTTACTCACAAAAAGCATCTGGCTGTCTCAAAAATATTTGACATATTTAGCCCTATAATTATTGTAATTTACACTATATAATTGAATCCACTGTCTCCACCTTATATATATATATATATATATATATATATATATATATATATATATATATATAATATTATTAATCAAAACAACCTTCCGTTATTTTGTCTTTTCACACAAATTATGTTGCTCCATCAATATTAAAAATAAATTATTTTTTTCAATCTTTATACACTTTGTGACAAGAAAAAAAAAGCACGTTTTCCTTTAGCTCCGTTGTACCCTACCGACAGAACTGCTTTGGAATGTATTAAAGCGGATAGAATAAGACACTTTATGTTCACTTCGGATTGTCACTTACTTGATGTGCTGCTCCCAGAATGTTGCCCTGGTTGCTTTGATTCGGACGATGAGGTGTTACAGGTCTCTCTTCTTGCTTCTCTCCAACTCTCCATCACTCTCTGGGCGGAGGGAAGCGCGCGAGTCAATTTTTACGCACGCGCAAGCGCGCTCATATTACCGGGATCTCTGTGATTAACAGCTAGCCTATCATTGTATTCATATAGGTTATTTGCACACCTGTTTGTGCATAAATGTCATGACACTTAATTAATGACTAAAAAAGAATAGAGAGAGATTGTACTTTGAAGTACTTCGGAGGCTATGTTCAGCACCACGGACAGCTCTCTCGCGTTATTTGCACAACTTCATTGTTGCGTAGCTGGCAGTTTCCGTGATCTGAACTGAGTGTGCAAATAAGAGAGACACCCAAAATTAGCTGTTCTGGGGTATTCGAGGAGCAGGATTGAGAGCCATGATGTACAGAACAATCCTAGACTAAAAGAGTTTCTCTATACTTAATTGTCACATTATATCATAAAGTCAGATGCGAGGGATACAAAGCACAGTCATATGAATAAGTGTCGAGAGTAATGTACAACCTTGCTTTTATGACTTTTTAAACAATTATTTTCTATATTAGGAGATTTGGTTTTGACAAACAGTTCCACTAGAGGGAGACAACTCATCAGAAAAAATAACTAAACTGTTAACATTCACATTACACTGTAAAATGTATGTCTGTGACATTGTCTGGCTTACTTATTAAAGCTTTCTGACTCAAAAAATGCTTACAAAACACTAGGAGCATTCAAAAAAAAAACTTTTATGCAGATTATACAGTTGTTACGACTGTCCACCGCGCATATTTGCCTGATTTTCTTAGTGAACTTGTATCATAAGAAAGAAAGTACATTATTCAGTGTAAAATATGATTGTAAATGTTTATTTTTGTTTGTTTGCATGTGTGTGGATGTCACACGATGCCTCGTATCAGGGTAAGGAAAACCAAGAAAGGAGTTCTAGCTTTTAGTATAAAATGTGTCAGTATTTTTCATTTAGGCCTAATGTCTTATTTAGCACATTACAAGTGAGTGTTATAACTGTTCTATGGTTGTGTTGCAGCAGTAACCGGCTTGAGGACAGTTGAAACACATGGACTTTACACAATAATTTTGGAAAATAGGAACTAAGTTATGTAGGTTTTTTTATATTTATGTTGTTGGTAGACAGATAAAGGTTGAAAAAAATAAAGCATGTTTTTTTCTGGTCCATATTTGTGCAGTATAGCAAAAAAATAAAATAAAAAATTATAATCTATTTCACATCTGTATATTTATTTGGACAGTCACAATGCAAACAGTACAAAATAGAACTCAATTTATCTTTCAATTTAGACTTTAGCGCCCTCTAGAGCCAAACCTCAAACTACTTGATTTAAATCTACAACCAGCCCTGTAAGATGTCATAACAGTAAATAACTTTGTCAAAGAGCTTGTTGAATGTTCAAAGTATGGCAGGCAGAGGTTTCTAATATGTCAGACCCTTGTCCTCTATACAAGTGCCTGTTTTGACCCTGAGATGTATTTGGTCGCATTGCCTTCTCTTTACAGGACTTCTGACTAACTAACACATTTAGAAATACTCTCTCTTCTGAACAAACCATTTCAGAAATGTCTGTACAGATTTGAACAGAGGGCTGTATGGCCAATGGCCTCTGGTAAGTAACTGCCGTCACTAGCACTTACAAACTGCTGGGTGATGTTACATGACTGTTCAGAATATTGTTGTCTCTTAAGCAAAGGCTTTGTGTGTCCTCTTGATGATTTGGGCCTCATAGCCTGAGCCTGAGTTATTGGGATCAGTCTGTAGGGGCATTTTGATCAAGTTCTCTTGATGATGTTCCTGTTTATTTATTGACGAGTGGCCAGACTTGGCTACGTTATTATTGTTCAGTACTCTGTAACAGCCTGAGATACTTTTCTGATCAGAGTCTTGAGGTAATGCCATTGTCTTCCTTTTTGCCGATTTCGAACACAACTGAGGTGCTCTCTTCCGTCCATTCCAAGTGGCACTGTAGGTTTGCACTCTCTAAATAACTGCCCCCATTAGCCTGCTTTTTTTTAACATGGGAAACAAGATGGAAGTTGGAAGATCTTAACTCGCATGCATAACACCTATACTTTCAGATTTCCCAAACCTCTTGCCTTTGAGGCCAATTTCTAGCACACATGCCCAGTTGCATTTTCTATAAAGTTGTATTTGTCACCACTACTGTAGGTTCATTTACCCAGTATCCCATTATAGGTCATATATGGGAGGCTGGGGCTAGTTGTCACATTTATTTGCTCCAGTGAATTTATCTTTCAGGGTTTATTTTTTGAAAGTCAACACATTCCCCTGTCGAACAACCACTTGAATAAAATGTATGTTTTTTTTTTAAATCTTTGTCGGCATTAAACAACCTATAATACGTTTTTCAGAAAAATGGAAATGTTAAACGGGCAAATGGAACTGACAACATACTAAATTATCAAACCATATACTCACTGAGCACTTTATTAGGAACACCTGTACACATACTTATTCATGTGATTATCTAAAGCCAATCATATATGGGACAGGACCTTTAGTTAATGTTCACATCAATCATTAGAATGGGGAAGAAATGTGATCTCAGTAACTTTGACCGTGGCATAAGTGTTGGTGCCAGACGGGCTGATTTGAGTATTTCTGTAACTGCTGATCTCCTGGGATTTTCACACACAACACTCTCTAGAATTAAAGTTACAGTGCGTGACTTTCTATGGAAGTGAATGGGGTGAAATGTTTAGACACCCCTGGCCTGGACATATACATGGATAGTGTTGGAGAACTGGTCAGCCCTCCAGAGTGGTAAGTTTATGTGCGTGATCATGAATGGCTATAAATTTGATATCAATTAATTGAATATGACAACCCACATTTACACCTTAGCGATGCCTATTCAGTGTTCAGCAACGCTGCACACCCAGTCACAGTATGTTAATAGAAGTAGGTTACTTTTATTCTTAATCACCAGCATAACTAATGATACATTAAAGTGTGGTAAAGGCTGCCAAACCTGGTGATGTTCCTTGTACAGAAAGACTGACAGCTTATCTGTAAGCGCAGCAAAGCACTGAGGGTAGGGAAAGAGGGCAGCTAATGATCATGGAATGAAATGTTTTGTTTATGATGTGAAAAAAATGCTCGACTAACATTATAAGTGGAAATATTATCAGGGAAAATATAAAGTGATAAAAATGCAGGTTATGACCCCTTTAATCAATCCTTTAATGCAGACAGATGTCCTGCTCACTGAGGTTCTGTTCTGAAAGGGTTTGGTAAGTGAGCTAATGGGGTCGTGCATGAGAAAACACTCTCTGGGAAAAATTTGCTCAAACTGAAATGTTGGGAGCTGGTTTTTTTTTCAGCCCACTGACCCACTTTTCAATTGTTCTCAGCTCCAGACAATGGAGACTAATGGTTTTATAACTAGTACACAATACCTGTGTGTTAGTCAATAGTACGGTTGTGCAGGTTTTTATTATAATGGGCTTGTTTGGGTTAATTTTTGTTTTTGTGTGCCATGTCTTTATGTAACCTCCCTGTATTGCCCCCTAGATTTTAGAATAAGCCAACCCCCTTTTTACACACACAAACTCAAGTTGCCCTCTCATTGGCTCTGATTGTGCATCAGACCCCAAAGCAGTGATGACATGAGTGGTTTCACTGTGTCATGACTCAATCAGAGACAAATACAAAACTCACCCTTACAACAGAATGAGTGTGGGAAGCAGTCTGTAAAAGAGCCCAAACTCAACACCCCCAACTAAAGCTTAATTGCATAAGGACCAGTGTTGGGTAACATTACTTTTAAAAGTAACTTGTTAGAATATTGCGTTACTACTTAAATATGTAACTTAATTAATTCAAAAGTAAATGTTGTTACTTTTGCATTGCTTTTTTCTCACAGACACTTTCTCTTCTGTTATGCTATGCATTCCATACAAATAAGCCATACATTCCATACAAGAGACATTACAGGTCATGCTAGCTACAGTACAACACTCATGTCAAAACAACATAGTAAACAAACAGATATTTAGAAAGTAGATCTTCATGTCATATTTATAATAAAGAATCAATAACATATTATGTATTATTATTTGTTTTTCCATCAACATGGCAGCCAATATTAATAAAAGCAGCATAGTCCAACAGTTGAACCTGTATTATATATGTCGTCATATGCGGTGCCCATGGACAATATCGGAGTCAACTTAAGATGTTTTTCAAAAGTCACCATAAAATTCAGTGGGAATTGCCAGTCTAACATGTTCAAGGAATAAGTTGAAAAATTAATATTTTTCACTTAAGTCATCTCAGTGCACGCTTGTTTTGAGTTGATCCACGGCGCGTCCAGACTAGAGGTCTGAAACCCGACCCGGGCCCAATGGGACCCGAGAACCCTGCGGCTTTCGGGCAGGGTTTGGGTCAGTTTTTATGTAGGACTTTGGGTTCGGGTTTTTAATTAATGAAAAAATAAATCGGCTTACCGAACTTGTTTCCCGCCTGTGCTCTCACTCACAGACATGCGCAAATGGTTAAGTTAGGGGCTGTTCACACCGAATGTATTTTTGCGTGTCTGTTTTGTTTTCCCATTGTTTAAACACATGCTGGACTAATGTCTTTGACATTTGCACCTTGTCTCGCTTTTTCTTCAGTGTCTCCTGTAGGACCGGCATATTTTAAACACCATGTCAAGTTAAAAAGCACGTAGAGTCACCAGCGCTCTGTTTCATTAATTGCACTGCTGTCTAGACTGTTTTTAGCACAGTTGTCACAAAGATTCAACAATCTGAGCAAGTTCAGGCTGTACAGAGGGGACTGTTGCATTGTTTCATTTTATTCCTGACTGTTCTGCACCAAGTGAAGTTTCAGCAAATATATTATATATTTTTCCCTTCTACTCTAGTGTACTAGGGGGCTGGTGTGCCTTAAAACACACCCTCGCAGACCTCTATTACACACGCCACAACTTCAAAGGTGCATTTTGATACAACTTGAATGAAATAGTTTTTTAATGCTACCAAAATGTCATAAAAACTGACATGTTTCATGAATCAAACTACTTGTTTATTTTAAAACTTTTGAAACTAAGACATTTTCTCTGCTTACACAATCGATGTAGAACATTGCTCGGAGACACTGATCCAGAGTCAGCTATTCTCATCACATTCTCCCAGTTACAGGGAGCTCTAACACGGAGCAGTTCAGCTGCATAAGTCAGTGAATTGAGCGAGTATTTTACCTGCAAGGAAGGACTTCCTTTCTACATCCATTGACTGCTGGGCACTAGAGCTTCTTGGTTGGGCGTTCCAATTTCTCCCTTTAATTTAAATAGAAGTGACTCGTCTCTCTCTGAAAAATTGTCTCTAGCCTCACACTCAATAGAACAACAATGCCAATCATGCACTACGTATCCTCCCCGAATTCAACTTGCAATGCTTGGACAGTAGAGGTGTACAAAAGCAACATGTTACTTTATTTAAAAATGTTATTTTTATATATATTTGTGACTGGGCGGAACGCGGGGCCGGTTCATGATTTTACACACCTGGCCCCTTATCAGGCTAATCAAGCCTCCGAGAGGGATAAAGGCCTACTGCGGAAAGTGGTGCGACAGAGAGAGAGAGAGCGTTTACGGGCAGCTGTCCCTCATGTGTGTGTGTTTGTGTCTTTTGTTTAATTTCCTTATTAACATATTATTTATATTGTCAAGCCGGTTCTTGCCTCCTCCTTTCCCTAAATACCTTTACAATATTTTCAGCATGTAAAAGATGATGTCAATAGAGCTTAACATTCCTTAATAAGAAATAGTGGTACCCCAAAGTCATCTATAAGACAACATACTGCCAGGCTAGTTTCAAAAGAGAATATTGTCCATAATCAGATTACTTTATTTGAGTAACAAGTAAAGTAACACAATATTACTTTATTTAAAAAGTAACTCAGATATTATAGTCCAAAATAAAAAGTATTGCGTTAAATGAGCTTTTAATCCCTTATAGCGGAAAACTTTCCACTGAATTCAGCTCTTGCTTTTAGTGCTGTGATCAGCATCTTGTTGGTGGTGGAGAGTGGCAGAGCACCACAAAGTGGACAAGAGAAATGGGAGGGAGCAGAGGGCAGATTAATCAGTGAACATCAAAGGGGGTCGCAGGGTGGAGGAAGGGAACAGGGCAAAAGATGAATGGAGGCCGCGGCCATCCCTCAGTGCTTCAGTTGGCAGTAGAATGGCAGAGCCATTGTGTAGGGCCCGCTTAGAGCGCCTGGAACATGCTGTCGGCTTCTGTTTTTATTCTGTGTGCCAAAAGTGGAGGACAATGCAAGATAGAGAGACTCTTGCTCTTTCAGTCCATCTTTCTGTCTGATATTTTCATGTGCCTTTCTGTCCTTTCATCTGTTTACTTCAATGTCACCTTTTGAAAATATTTCAGAAGGTTGGGAAAACACTATGAGGGGAAAGTTCACCAAAAAACAAAAAATATTTCATTATTTACTCATACTCATGTTATTCCAAACCTGTATGACTTTCATTCTATAGGAGAACACTAAAGGAGATGTAAGGCAAAATGTTCATTATTCACTGTATAGTAAAATGATGCAGTGAAAATGAACGTTGACTGATGCTTACATTCTGATGAACATCTCCTTTAGTGTTCTATGGAAGAATGTACAACATGAGGGTGCGAAAATTATGACAGAATTTTCATTTTTGGGTAAACTTTCCCTTTAACAGTCGGTCACTCTGTCATGACTTGTAGCTGTCTATCTGTTTCCTAATTTCTTCTTTTGTCCTGAGCAACACCCACACTGTCTTTCTAATGTGCCGATTTATTTCAAAGGAGGTCTTTCTCTTTGAAATTTTGGCCAGCCTTTCTCTCTCTTGCTTTTCTGTCCTCTCTCTCTCTCTCTCTCTCTCTCTCTCTCTCTCTCTCTCACTCACACACACACACACACACACACATACGTATAGTGTGTAGGACTTGTGTGAAGCACTTTGAAAGTGGCCTGCCGATCCGCGTGCCCTCTCTGTGTTCGGTTGCTCACTTGGCTCAAAGATGACTCCAATTTGGGTCTGCTATTCTGACTGCATACTCAGCACACGTACGTTACACAGTGTTCCTAGCCTGCTCTTTACATGGACTCGCTAATCTCCCCACACTTCATTACAAAGCCTGTCATGAGTCCACATCAAAGACATGCTACCAACCTGATAACATATACAGCTTAAAATTATAATTCATAAGGTCTGATAAATTGAAGAGGATCTCTGGCTGTGCAGTCAACCTTTTATATTAGCTTTTTTATATTTACATAACATTGTCATGTCCTACCTTATTGAAGGAACACAACTTATAGCAAAGATGAATTCCATTAGTAAGGAAATAAGATAAGGTCATGCAATGTTTTATCTGAATATTCAGCATTTTGAATTTCACAACAGATTTGAGGGAAACACATTCAAAGGAGTCATCAAGCATTGTCATGCACCATTATTTCATGAATCAGGCCAATAAATCTCTCTTTTAAGATGGCTCATCTGCACATCTCTGTACTTAGCATATGCTATAGTACAGTAAATCTGTCAAGTATAGATCAGAACAGTGCTGTAGTGTGCTTGCTGAATAATTTGACTTTTTACATTTTAACAAATATTTAGTTGAGCTTGATCTATTAATATTATGATACAATGTGTTGTAACAGTGTTATTGTAACACACATTATACAACTGCACATGCAAATTTGAGCTAGCACCACAATAATCATAAGCAGCCTAATTGAATGAAAATGATGTGACACTTATCAGGGCAGTTCCGAGGTAAAATGTCCACTGTTTGGCGCTAAAAGCGGTGCTGTCAGTCGGTTAAACGTTTTCATTGTGATTAATCACATAATTTTTTTTAGTTATTTGCAGATTTAAAAAATATGAAATATGTCACCATATATTCTTCTTTTCCAATCAAAATTTATTTATTTCCATCTTAGAAAAAAGGCTATATTAATATATTCCCAACAAAGCCTTCCATAAAGACAGAAATGCACTAAAATATCACCAGTTCAAGTAACATTAAACATTTCCCAAAGTCTACGTGGGAGTTTGACCATTTAAAAAAACTAGTCTCCCCATAGGTTCCATATTCATGGGCATTAAATGTCTTAAACTCTCATCCTCCACAATCTGCTGGATGACTGTGGCTATTTGCTTTAAAGCATAAATGCCAGCATCGCATTGAACAGCACGGGAAAATCGCTTGCAGACAAAAACCTCTCTGTTTTGGTGATAGTTAAGACTTGACGTGCTTGTGTGGTAATTAAAAGGCAGATGCTATTTGCACCCTGGTGCAAATAATGGTATATGATATTTACACCCCAGTGCAAATAGTGGCAGATATCTATTAGCACCCAAACCCTGGTGCAAATAAGGGTACATTCCAATTGCACCGTGGTGCAAATAGTGTCAGATACTATTTGCACCCATATTTAAATACTAGCATACTGTATGGGCATCACTGCAGTGTGTTTATTTAGAGTCCCACAGACACACTACATGAACTCCTACCGCTAAACCTAACCTTTAAAAAAAAACCTTGGGTTTACTACAGTAACCATTTTTTTTTTAATTTACAGTAAATACAAAATGAAACATGGTTACTATAATAGCACCATTTTACTCTACTAACACCTTTGTTAATTGCATTAAAACTAAGGTTTCTTCCAAAAAACAAGGCTACAAAATTTTTTGTAATACAGAGATGAAATCTACACACAAGCGATGCTGAGCAGCGGGAATGAGTGCGATCGACATACCCCGCCTCCAACTGTTTTCTCCACTCCCCAACATTCACCATAACCAAATCACTGTGATGAAATCAACATTTATATTCATTTTTATCTATTGTTTTAAGTAGTATTAAAGAAAATATTAAGAGTGGAAACAGGAAATCAAATGGGGAAAAAGAGTGACAACACTACTCCATTCACACACCGTCTTTACACCCAATACCACTGCAGCGACATCTATTATTTTTAGTCTGTAGTATATTTCTGTGGATTCACCAGACTACTGGGGTAGCTGCACTATTATTTTTAGTCTGTAGTATATTTCTGTGGATTCACTAGACTACTGGGGTAGCTGCACTGTGTGGCAGATGCTATTTACACTGGGGTTAAATTAAAATGTGCTTTACATAGGTTGAAAATACATCTGGGCTTGTTTTGTACTTCAAATAGAGCTAAGAGGTCCTTTCTACATCATTTTATCACTGACAAGGAAGTGCTGTTCTGTGTGCTTGTGTTGTGTGCGTCAGTGTAACGACTCTGGGAGAACACATTACAAAGGTTCCGCCCTTCCAACCAGTTTTTATGCTGTATTCATGTTAAACGCGTTAATCAAGATTAAGAAAAATGTATGCAATGAACATATTTAATTAATCGCATACATTAATCCGTTAATTCAGACAGATCATTTTCCAACCTCTTTCTGAACCGCTGTCAGAAATGCTGTTTGGTGCTGCTTCTCCTTTAAGACTTGACAGTAAACACCACTGTTATGATTAGTTCTCTGCTCTTGACTGACCTGCTCTCTCCTTGCTATCTCACTGCTTAACACTACTGGGCGGGGCTACAGAAGTTATAAAGGTAAAGTAAGCGTTGATGTGTTGTTGTGGAGGCTATCAGATACAAATGTATACCACAGTGTTATTCAATATCAACTGGGCCTGTGTGAAGAAGTATTTGCCCCCTTAGTTACTATATCCCCAAATCTATGAAATTGCATTCATAATGGGGTTCAGCTGGACTAGACACACCCAGGACTGATTACTGCCAGGCCTGTTAAATCAAATCAACACCTATATAGAACTGTTTCAGCTGCAAGAAGTTGGCTAAAATGTCTCACCCAGCAGCACACTATGCCAAGGTTAAAAGAAATTCCAGAAATGATGAGGAAAAAGGTGATTGAAATACATCAGTCTGGGACGGGTTACAAAGCTATTTAAAAGGCTCTGGGACTCTAAAGAACCACAGTGAAAGCCATTATCTCCAAATGTAGAAAACTTGCCACAGTAGTGAATCTTCCCAGAAGTGGCCGACCTTCCAAAATTCCTACAAGAGCACAGCGTCGACTCATTTGAAAGTCACAAAAAAGCCAAGGACAACATCCAAGGAACTGCAGGCCTCTCTCGCATCAATAAAGATAATTGTTCGTGACTCCACTATCAGAAAGACACTGGCCAAAAATGGCATACATGGAAGAGTGGCAAGGCAAAAATCACTGCTAACCCAGAAGTCTGAATTTTGCCAAAACACATCTTGATGACCCTCAAAACCTTTGGGAGAATGTTCTGTGGACTGATGAGCTGGAAGACAGGAGTCCCATTACATCTGGCGAAAATAAAACCAAGAATTCCACAAAAAGAACATCATGTAGTGTGGTAGTGTGATGGTGTAGGGATGTTTTAATTAATTCTGCTCTCTACCAGAAAATCCTAAAGGAGAACGTTCGGTCGTCAGTTCATGAGTTGAAGCTCACGTGCAACTGGATTACGCAGCAAGACAATGATCCAAAGCATAGGTGTAAGTCCACCTCTGAATGGATCAAAAGAAGCTAAATTATAGTTTTGGAGTGGCCTAGTCAAAGTCCTGACTTGAACCTGATTAAGATGCTGTGGCAGGACCTTAAACGGGCAGTTTATGTTCAAAAACCCTCCAATGTGGATGAACTACATCAGTTCTGCAAAGAAGAGTGGGCCAAAAATTCCACCACAGTGTTTTGAAAGACTGATCTCCATTTATCAGAAGTGTCTGGTGGCACATCCAGCTATTAAGTTTAAGGGGGCAATTCGTTTTTTCATGTGGGTGATATAGAATCCTTTATTTTTATACACACATTTTTGCATATATACAGTGAAATGTATTAGTTTTCACATATCCCATCTAAGCTGGGGTCAGAGTGCAGGGTCAGCCATGATACAGCACCCCTGGAGCAGATAGGGTTAAGGGCCTTGCTCAAGGGACCAACAGTGTCATCTTGGTGGTGCTGGGGCTTGAACCCCCAACCTTCTGGTCAGTAACCCAGACCCTCAACCACTGAGCCACCACTGCCCCTACCATATAGGTGTTGGATAACTTTATCCAAGACGCTTTATCAACAATGTCCAATTTTGTGAGGCATCTGAAAATCCACAGACTGAGGTATGCTGGGATTGTTACATTTTACATGTCAGCTATGGTTCAGTAGCAGCATTTGACTTACCTTGTTAGCTATGGTTGAGACAATATATCGAATTTTGATGAAAATGTTAATGAAAAAAAAGACCATATCAAACAAACATCAGACATCGTAACCTATCTACTTTACAGAACATTGCACAATAATAGTTCAAATTAATGCAAAGATTAAAATAAAATAAGATTAATTCAATGTAGGAATGCCGTGGTGTGTCCTTTTGCTGTCCTTTTCTGCATATTGCGGCGCAGTTTTGTGGTCCGTTCTGCTTAAAGCGGCAGCTCATTGTTGCTTATCGCGGCCCATTCTGCATGTTTCGCACATGCACCACCGGCCCCCTCGGTTCTCCCACTGGCCAGTCCGCCCATGATCGGCCCCAAAGTGCGTCTGCCCACCGGGAAAATGCCCAGTATGCCAGATTGCCAGTCCAGCCCTGGGAAGAAATATAAGAATACTGATAAACGCACTTACAATGAAAGTGAATGGGGGACAATTTTTGAACATTAAAATACTGTTTCAAAAGTATATCCACAAGACATAAACAATATGTGTGTTAACATGATTTTAGTGCAATAAAATGGCTTATTAAACTTTTCTGTCATAGCAATTAGTTATAGCCAATTTTACAGTTTTGTTGCCATGATGATGTGATGTCAACATACCCTAACATGACTGTAAAAATGACAATTTAAACAACTTTGTAGCTCAAATAATACACCAGTTTTAACATAAGAATTAATGTAAGTGCTAAAATGGTAAGCTTCACATTTCTATTTAAACCCTTCAAAAATTCACCACATTCACTTCCATTGTAAGTGCCTCAATGTATCCTCAATATTTGCATTTTTTAAAAGAAACTTTTTAAAAAGGAGATGAGTCGAAAATTTATTTTTGTGGTAATCAATGGACATTATCCCCTTTACTCCCTTGGAATGCCCAATTTGACGCTCCAATAGGCAGTCCACATGGTACTGGGACTGATGCCACAGTATATACTACCCCAGACTCGATCTTCATATTAACAGCGAAATACCACATTGTTTTTTATTCATTACAGTTGTATGTAGGGTAGCTATATTCCCAGCTAGCAATGGTATTCGGTTGAACTCTGTGGTGACGTGGCTCAGACTAAGAGCCCAGGCCAGGGGCTGTTCAATCAGATGGAACACAACAGACTGGAACTGAACTTGAGGATCTCAAGACACACATTTCCAAATTGAACTCCTTTCCAGACAAAGCGTTTAAACTCATTAAGCAACTCATTGCTTAATCTGAGAAATGCTTATAAGAGAGCAAGACGCAATGGCCAAAGACCTCCACTAACTTTAAGGGGCTGTTCACACTGAATGCTTTTGCAACCATCCATTTGTTTTTCTATGTAAACTGCGCTAAACGAACGTCTTAGTTTGAAAAATAATAAAAATACATTTAAAATAACTTTAAAAAGCATCTTGAGACACCTGCTTTCTATTAAACTGTATTTGTTGCGATGATTTGAAGTCATCGTCAGTGCTTGGCACACATCCAAAATTCAAATGCACTATTTTAGCATTCGAATGTGCATTTGTTTCTTAAATTCAACGAATATTCAAATTTTTATTTGACAGCCCTAGTAATTAATACTTGGACACTAATTTGGGCAAAGAGCACTAATGACTTGTTTATGACTTGAAGCTTAAAGTTGAGAACTTGTGACTTGTAAAACAATGGCTTGGTTCCACCTCTGCTGAAAGTTTCTGAAAAGTCTTCAAACAACATACGATGTAAAACACAAGCTTTTCTATGAACCATCGACCTGTAACGAGTAAACAGATGATGAACTGTTGTTTTTTTTAGTGTTGTATGTATTTATGCAACGAGGGTAGGCTGATCTGAGAAAGATGCAGTGATCTGAACTGACAATATTTTAATGGAGCACATAAAAGCGTGAAAGTGATCAAGGAGGTCGGCGTGCCTGTGATCGCCACATTCGCTTGCTTTGAACTCTCGGGGAGGAGCACAATGCTCTCATTCAGAGATTGGCTGAATGACAGATTCCCCCCTCCCCGTGTCTCTCTCTAACATTAATGAATTCAAACAACCCGCCCCTACCCATCCAACTCTCTCTATCTTTCTTTGCCCTCCCTTCTTTCTCTTTCTCTCTCACCACAGCTAAACAGTTTCCAGCCTTAGTGAGTTCCTCTCGATTCGCTCTCATCGTCTTAATGAATTCAACTGGGAGTGCATGGGCCCTGACGCCCACCCCCTCAGAGAGTGGTCCAGTGGTCTTGCATATATCTGCAAGGCTGCTCCATGATCTTCCATTGTTCCATCAGCTTCTGACACACATAGATACTCAGAAACGGAGTGTGAGAGAAAGCAAAGCTAGTCAGGAGGTGGGAGACACTCGTGCTTCACAGACGCCCACCACCCTTTATGTGAAAGGAGCTGCGTTGTGTCAGTGTGTTTGTGCCTGTGCTAGGCAGAGCTTTTGCAGAGTGGCAAGAAAAGTGGATCATCTTACATCTGTTGATACAAAATTAGTTTTCTTTTAGAAGACTCTCCTGTGGACAGGTGAAGTGGAATCATGGGTTTGGTGTCACTGCTGATGCTAATGGTGATTGGTTGTTGTAGTGGAGCACCACCAGCGAGAGAGGTTTACAGAATGTCACAGAGTGCACTTGAAGGTAGGCCAGCTATCCACAACCTTCAAACTACTTGCACTGGTTTTTCAGGTGCAAAAGAAAGTATATAGGATGACATGTTGATGTACAAACCATTAAGTGTTTCCAGGTTCTTTTCAATAATCTTACAAAGAAAGAATTGCAAAGAGATGCACAGGTGCCAGAGCTTCAACAATTTGTGTTAACTTATAATAAGTTCTGCAAACAGTTGGACCGTTGGCTTCCTTCACCAGAGGCTCCTTTGATTTTCTTTTGATTTGTATAAAAGTCATACCAACATCTCAACATTCAATTAACTAAAGCAACACAATTCTAGAACATTTTTTCACAACTTGATTACATTAATGTTCTATCCATTTAAATTTGAAAAATTGAAGTTTACCTAATCCATTTGAGTTGGGACTACTTGAATACTCTTTGTGGTACTGAAGGGGATTTCCATTTCTTACCATGCTTTGCATGGGACTCGACAGGGAGAGTAAATGCTAAAATGAAGTGTTATTTTATGTGTTTTTGTGCAAGATTAATTTAAAGACGGATACTTGTTGCTGTTTAAGGTTTTGTTATGTTGGAGATTTGGGGTTAACATTACTATAGTGAAGAGTGGAGCTTGAGCAAATAAACTCATGTACAGAGTAAATAATTTCACCATTAGTCCTTGTGGCATCTATAAAGTAGTCTTCTTTTTGCTATAAATGCTGCTTTTGAAATAGGCAGGAATCAGTGCTCGGCTCTTGTATGCGGTCACAGTGAGACTCTGTGTTCAGCAGTTTAGCATAGTCACCATAGAGGCCATAGTTCAGGCTGTTAATTAAGGTCACAATCAGCTTTGAAGTCTCTCTCGCTTTCTGGGATATAGAGAAGAGGGGACGGCTGAATGATGTTCGGTGTGTTTGAACTTCATGTTTGGTGTCTTCAGCAGTGCTTTGGGCATGAGTTTGCTCACTTGTTTAGAAGAAATATGCACACTGTTTTTAGAGGAATTAAAAAGAAATGTGATTTTATCACAGCTTGTAATAGTATACTCACCGGCACAAGGGATAGTTCACCCAAAAATAAAAACTCTTTTTCATTTTCTCATTCTCATGTTGTTATAAACTGCATGACTCTTTCTTCTGTGGAACACAAAAGGAGATGTTAGGCAGAATGAAAGCGTCTGAGCCTCAGGTGCACCATTCACATTCACTTTTTTCCATACAGTGAAAGTGAATGGCCACTGAGGCTGTCAGTGCCTAACATTATATCTCCTTTTGTGTTCCACATAGGAAAGAAAGTCCTACAGAACAACGTGAGTGTGAATACATTTCCCTGTTTTGGTGAACTATTCCTTTAAGTTCCCTTTAAAGCTTTTCAACATTATCTGTCTGTTGCTGTGTGGTTTTGTGGCATGTAGTCTCTTTTACCAACATCTCTCTCTCTCGCTCTGCCTCTCTTTCTCAATAGCGTTGACTGATAGAGGAACAGTAGTGATGGAGGCAGCTCTGTCCCGTGCCCTGTCTGCGATAGATGCTGCCATAGCGGACCGCAGCAAGGCTGAGGCAGGCTGCAGAGGATGTGTGCCCTGTCTGTTTCAGGACTGTGGACAGCGAAAAGGTGCCTGTGGTAAGCTTGAATGCACAAACACTTCAAAACCAGGACTCAAAACTGTGACTCTAAGCTCTGATGATGATAATGATGATAATTTCATAGCATCTTCAGAGACCACCCAATTGGAGCCGAGCTGTGAGGTGATCTCTCATGCTCAGCAGGAAGCTGATGAAGGTGAGAGGAGCTGGTTGCTAAGTCAGGCCTGTGGTTTCTACAAATTCCGTTGCTCACCTGCTCAGCTGAACAAAGACTCATGCATCAGAATTATGGGAGAGAGCTGCAGCGCTCGTGTCTTGCAGTGCAGTCTGCTCAACACCATGCAAAACCTGGAGCCAGCCACACAGACCACAACTCAAGGTTAAGAGACACACACACATATATACACTTAAAGGGGCCTCATTAATGAAACACAAGCAGATGCAACAATTTATATACGAATAGTGTTTATGAAGAATTTACACAAAAAGAAAAAGATACAGTATTGAGCAAAATGTTCAGGATGCTCTTTGCATTTAATAAAAGTGGATAGTGACTAGAGGCTGTCAAGTTTGAAAAAGAAGACAAATGTACTACAAAAGTAGTTCATACAACTTGAGTATGCTGTATGTACAGTAGTAGCTATAAAATAGCTTTGTGCAAGGAACTGACACTGACTGAAAGTTGATAGAATAAATATTCCTTTAAAGGATGCAAACATTTCTTGCTTTACATCTATTATATGAAATCTTTACATTTATGCAGCTGTGTGTGGGCAGCGCTTGTCCGTCATGCAAAACTTGACACAGCCTCGCTCTCGTATCATGGGAGGGTCTCCGGCCCCTCCGGGCAGCTGGCCATGGCTGGTGAACCTGCGGCTGGACGGGGCTTTGATGTGTGGGGGTGTGCTAGTGGACAGCTCTTGGGTTGTTACTGCTGCCCATTGCTTTGTTGGGTAAGAGCACAAATACAAATACACAAACATACAGATGGTAGAAGAATACAGAACAATCGCATAATGAATGAATTAAGTAATTGATGAATGAATTTGTGGAGATAAAATAAGTACAGCTGTCTCGCCTGATTAGGAGTCGCAGTGAGAGTTACTGGACGGCTGTGGTGGGGGAGTTTGATCTCACTAAAACTGACCCCGATGAACAGGTCATGAAGGTCAATCGTATCATCACTCATCCGAAGGTAAACACAATAAAAATGCAGCTTACAGCTATTCTAATCATTATTTTATCTAAGCATTTTTTTAAAGTATGTAAATGAAATTTATTCAACATCAACTTTGTTGTTTATCAAAGCATCCCTTCCCTATTCCCCTCTTCTTTCTCATTGTAGTTTAACCCAAAAACATTTAATAATGACATTGCTCTGGTGGAGCTGAGTTCTCCTGTAATTCTGTCTGAATGGGTCACACCTGTCTGTTTGCCCTCCGACCTCGATCCCCCGGGTGGTACACCCTGTTTGGTGGCTGGCTGGGGCTCACTGTATGAGGGTAAGAGAATACCTATAACAGCTTAAGAGTTTAACACAAAGTTTTCTCAGGGTTGTGTAAAATGTTTTGTTTTTGCCTCTCTGTGCATGTGTTGGTGTGTGTAGATGGCCCCTCTGCAGATGTGGTGATGGAGGCTAAGGTGCCCCTGATGTCTCAGACCACCTGTCGCAGTGCGCTTGGGAAGGAACTACTCACTAACACAATGTTCTGCGCTGGGTACCTATCTGGGGGCATCGACTCATGCCAGGTATTTACACACCATCATACTCACGCACATTATAAACACCACCCCTGTTTTAGGAACATCTCACCTGTATGATTAACACCATACCTGTTTTAGGACCATCTCACTTGGATGATTAACACCACATCTGCTTTACAAACATCTCACCAGCATTGCAAACACCATAGCTGATTTAGAAATATCTCAAACATATAAAAACCAAACCTGCTCTATAAAACATCTAACCTGCAAAACACCATACCTGCTTTAAAAACATCTAACCTGCATTATAAACACCATACCTGCTCTATAAAACATCTAACCTGCATTATAAACACCATACCTGCTCTATAAAACATCTAACCTGCATTATAAACACCATACCTGCTCTATAAAACATCTAACCTGCATTATAAACACCATACCTGCTTTAAAAACATCTAACCTGCATTATAAACACCATACCTGCTTTAAAAACATCTAACCTGCATTATAAACACCATACCTGCTTTAAAAATATCTAACCTGCATTATAAACACCATACCTGCTTTAAAAATATCTAACCTGCATTATAAACACCATACCTGCTTTAGAAACATCTAACCTGCATTATAAACACCATACCTGCTCTATAAAACATCTAACCTGCATTATAAACACCATACCTGCTCTAGAAAACATCTAACCTGCATTATAAACACCATACCTGCTTTAAAAACATCTAACCTGCATTATAAACACCATACCTGCTCTATAAAACATCTAACCTGCATTATAAACACCATACCTGCTCTATAAAACATCTAACCTGCATTATAAACACCATACCTGCTTTAAAAACATCTAACCTGCATTATAAACACCATACCTGCTTTAAAAACATCTAACCTGCATTATAAACACCATACCTGCTTTAAAAACATCTAACCTGCATTATAAACACCATACCTGCTTTAAAAACATCTAACCTGCATTATAAACACCATACCTGCTTTAAAAACATCTAACCTGCATTATAAACACCATACCTGCTTTAAAAAACATCTAACCTGCATTATAAACACCATACCTGCTTTAAAAACATCTAACCTGCATTATAAACACCATACCTGCTTTAAAAACATCTAACCTGCATTATAAACACCATACCTGCTTTAAAAACATATAACCTGCATTATAAACACCGTACCTGCTTTAAAAACATATAACCTGCATTATAAACACCATACCTGCTTTAGAAACATATAACCTGCATTATAAACACCATACCTGCTTTAAAAACGTAACCTGCATTATAAACACCATACCTGCTTTAGAAACATCTCACATGCATTAAAAACACCAAATTTGCTTTTAAACATTTCACCTGCATCTTAAATACCACATCTGCTTAAGAGTGATCTTATTTGTATTATAAACACCACCAATGCTTTGGAAATACTACACATGCAGCTTCAACACCACAGCTGCTTTAAAAACATCACACATGAACTATAAACACTACACCTAACCTTTAAAAGCATCTAACCTGTATCTGCTTTAGTTACAACTAATTTTGCATTTTTTACAGGGTGATTCTGGTGGGCCGTTGATCTTCCAGGACCGTTTATCGGGACGGTTTCAGCTATTTGGCATCACCTCTTGGGGCGATGGTTGTGGGGAGAAGGGAAAGCCTGGCGTGTATACACGGGTCACTGCCTTCTCTGACTGGGTCTTGACAGAGATACAGAGTGAGTTACTCAACATGTTACACAGATGCTTTCACTTCACTGAAAGAAAGAATATCTTCACTCTTCACAAGTATTTTTGCAAATTTTCAGTGAAAATCCATAATGTCTGCAAAACATTTCCATTCACATTTTTAAAATGTGATTAAAATTCTTTCTCCAAATTTCAGAGTCCTTTGGGAGCCGGGAGCCCACGTGTCCTGAGCTGCTAAAGACAACTGAACTGTCTGAGGAACAACAGATGTCAGAGTTCTGCCACTTTTACACACAGACCTGCTCTTCAGCCACTGACCCGTCTGCCTGCCAACGATTGGCTCAGGAAAAATGCCAAAGTCGATTTAAGAAGTGCCGTAAGTTATCCAGGCATTCTATAGAGCGCAACAGTCTGGTTCCAGAAGTAAAAATCCCATTCATTTTTCTCATAGACTAATTGATTTTCAATGATTACTTCTAAACCTTTAAAACAGACCTACCATGAGCTCTAAGGTTGTTCATTGATGGTATAAGCTTCCGTTCAATCTATTAGTCTGTGTGGTCAACAAAGCCCACGAAACTAGGAATGACCGCCCTCTCCCACAACGCACTGTGAATGACGCAACTCCTTTCTGGTCTCCTTTCACCCTTAAACTACTTAAATATTTGTATATATCTGAATATTTTGCGATAAAAATTAAATCAATTGTTTCTATACTTCTAATCAGCAACCTAAAATCAATAGTTTTATATATTCCCATCATATTATATTTAATTACATCATTCACAATGCTTCAAGGGTATTGTAGCCCATGCCCTTGTGAAAGATGGTAAGTAGACAGTCTTGTACCTTTGTCTTTTTGTCCATTTTTCATATGCTTATTTGCTTCAAAACAACATTTGTATTGTTGTGATTCTCCTTGGAGCTAGTTTGCTTGGTTAATGGGTTACAACTCTTTTATGGAGGATTTTATGGAAATCCTATGCAAAAATGAATGGGAAATATACTTCCAGAACTCAGATGGCTGAAAAAGTGGGCTGGCACTGTTGCACTCTAGTAACAGAAATTATTTACTACATGATTGAAGGGAATGTACTTGCCATGAAGCACTAAGATGATGAATTAAAGAACACAGCAAGTTTGGACATACTCTTTATTAGTAGCATTTTACACATTTTAGAATAATAGTGAAGTAATCACACACAAATGAAAATATTCAAATTATGCAGTGACCAAAGTTTTGCAAAGAAATGAATATGTACTACGCACTGTGTCAAATAAATGCCCTAATCTCCTTCCTTTATTTTGTTGCTTTTCTTTCTTTCTTCCTCTTTTCTTTCTGCAGAGTTACGTTCCTTTCTGCAGACACTTTTGGACTTGCTTCAGAGGGCTGATGACTACATCAGAGATAAAGTCGATCTGAACTTTTTAACTCAGACTCTTCCTCAGCTGGTGGAGAATGTCTATAGTTCTACACATATAAAACGACAACGTAGAAATGCACCCACAACAGGTACAGCCATTAAACCAGTATTAGTTGTAGAACAATAAAAACAACATCAGTTGTTCATTTGTTGATTTATAAGCTATGTCATACATCAGGATCTGTATAGACCATCTTCTAGATCATTATTCTGACAGATATATTACTCTAAAAGAGCAGGTAGGCCTGCCAGCAATATTCCAGCAAGTGGGCCCCCTGGTGGATGACTGGGAGAGCTACCTCAGAGGCATTGCTGAAGATCTGGATCAACTGAGAGAACTAAAGAACTCAGAGCAGCTGTCTCAGGAGGAACAACTCTTCACACCGGTAAGCGTGCCTAATTACAGATACAGTGTTATCTGTGATAGAGCAACTTAATGGATTTTTATGGTTTGCATATTTCAAATGAGGGACAAACCTTTTATAGATATGGGTTCTTATTGTCTCCATCTGTGTCTTGCGGTATTTTCAGGATGATGAAAAGGAAGAATCCCCTACTCATCAGCTAGACGGTGCACTCCGCTCCTCCATTGCTTTTCTGCATTCCAAACTGGAATCACTGCGCTTTCCTGTCATACCAGAGTTGGACCACCAACTGTTTCAGAGGGATTTCACCACTGGAAAACCACAGGACAACAGTGCACATTCTGAAGAGCCTGTACTGTCACCTGACATTTGGACTGCTCTGATACTTAAAGCTCTCAGAGGAAACACTACAGGAAGTGTCACAGGAGACCCAGTGATGACAGCATCTCTTGAGGATACATACACGCATACACAGCCTCTCAAGCTCAGCACCATGGATCATGCAGAGGCACTTCTTGAAAAAAGCTCTCTTTCTACTCCGATGCCCCTGCTTCCACAGTCACTCTTCAAAAGTAAGACTTTATGTGGTTTGAGTGCTCTTAAAGCAAATTAAAAAGGATCAACAGGAAATATAGCAGCAGAATGGTGGTAAAGAATGGCAGGAAACCACAAAAACATGTTTACATAGAGGAAAATACGAACACAAATTTACAAATAAATGTAACAAATTAGTGCATCAACCTAAAACTGTAGTCCCACAACAGTAATGACACTTCAGCTTCACACATCAAGTAATTCACATTGTTAATGGAAGAATTCATGCAAGGGCTTCAAACTATAATATAAATAAAATTAATACAAACTTAGCATTTCTGCTTTTAAAGGAATAGTTCATCTCTCATCATTTTCTCACCCTAATGCCATCCCAGATGTGTATGACTTTCTTTCTTCTGCAAAACACAAATTAAGATTTTTAGAAGTTCTCAGCTCTGTTGGTCCTTACAATGAAAGTGAATGGTGACCAGAACTCAGAAGGTCCAAAAAGGAAATAAAGGCAACATAAATGTAATCTATAAGACTCCAGTGGTTAAATATATGTCTTCAGAAGTGATATGATCTGAGAAACAGATCAATATTTAGGTCCTTTTTTTTTTTACTGTCAATCTCCACTTTCACAACGTTCATCTTTTGTTTTTGCAATTTGCTGCCTTTGTGTATATCGCCACCTACTGGGTGGGGAGGAGAATTTATTGTAAAAAAAGAACTTCTTACCCACACCTATCACATCGCTTCTGAAGATATAGATTTAACCACTGCAGTCTTTTGGATTAATTTTATGCTGCCTTTATGTGCATTTTGGAGCTTAAAAAGTTTGATACCATACAGTTGCATTGTGAGTACCTACAGAGCTATTCTTCTAAAAAATCTATGTTTGCAGTCAGCAGAGGAAAAAAGGTCATACACGTCTGGGATGGCATGAGGGTGAGTGAATTATGAGGGAACATTTTCTTTTAAGTGTTAAGTATTGCAGAAAGTTAAAACCATGAATATAAAACCTGACAGAATCCACCTCTGATCTTGTTTCAGAGCTCCTTCAGAGGAAAAGGAGAGCCCTGTACAAGAGAAGGATAAGAAGAGCAAATGACAAAGGTATGATTTCTCATTTGATTATTATTTAGTAAACTTTTTCCTTATCCCAAAATTAGCGCATTCGTTCTATGCATTGACCTTTGGATTATGGGCCCTGCACACTATATATAGAATAGAATAGAATCCTTTATTTTGGTCACATATTATACACACAGTTTTTTTGCATATATACCGTGAAATGTATTAGTTTTCACATATCCCAGCTAAGCTGAGGAAAATGTTTATGTTTGGAAAATAGACGACTGTTCAAGGTATACAAATGGGCCATGGACCGTATACTTTAATTTTCTCTTACAATCAAATCAAAATCAAATCAAATCAAATCACTTTATTGTCACACTACCATGTACACAAGTGCAACAGTAGGTGAAATTCTTGTGTGCAGTTCCGAGCAACATAGCAGTCATGACAGTGACGAGACATATACCAATTACAATAAACAACATACTTACACAAAACAATTTACATATCAAATGTACACATACTTACACAAAACAATTTACAAATCAGATGTACACATACTTACACAACACAATAATTATATACAATGCAGAATGATATAGAACAGAATATACAATACAATACAATAAGTGGGAGTATATGAAATATATATGTGTATATATATATATATAGCAGTTGTATTGAGGAGAATATGTTGACAGTCCAGTGTGAGATTATAGCTGAATAAAGTGCAGTGCTAATTATTGATCCTGATAGATCAAGAGTTCAACAGTCTGATTGCTTGGGGGAAAAAGCTATCATGTAGTCGGCTGGTGCGGGTCCTGATGCTGCGATACCGCCTGCCTGATGGTAGCAGTGAGAACAGCCCATGACTTGGGTGACTGGAGTCTCTGATGATCCTCCGAGCTTTTTTCACACACCGCCTGGTGTATATGTCCTGGAGGGAGGGAAGCTCACCTCCGATGATGTTCCTGGCAGTTCGCACCACCCTTTGCAGGGCTTTGCAGTTGTGCGCGGTGCTATTGCCGTACCAGGCGGTGATGCAGCCAGTCAGGATGCTCTCTCGATGCTCCAATCACCTCATAGATGCGATATCAGAGCTGAAGAAGTTGGTGGCATTATTGCACTTCTACTGACAAGTTTCGCACCGCTTTTGGTGTGAAATGAAAACGCCTGTACAAACGAAACATTTCAAAAGCCTGCCGCCCACCACATCCCCTGTAAAACCGCCTTTAGTCTTCACAGTTTAAATTCCTATTGAGGTTCTTTGCCAAAAAAAAAACACATATAGGCAAAAACTAAAAATTTATTAAATGTTTAATTGTAATTTGTTCAAAGGAAAATTGATAGGTCTAGTTCTTCATTCAAATTATTCTGAGGTAGTGCTTTGAGTTTGTAGATCCAAAAAAGCTTCATGTTTTAATAATTTGTTTTTTAAATTACCTCTTCTGCAAGGCCCTTGAACTTCCTCTTTCCCTATACATTCCAATTGTTTAATACTATGACCCATCACATTAAAGTGTTTTGCTACTGGAGATGTTATATCTTGATGTCTAATAGCTGACTTGTGTTCATTAAACATGACTTGATCTCTTAGTATTATTTTATAAGAATGTGTTCTTTAAGGTTTTTTTTTTTTGTAGTTTGCTCAGGAGTAACTGAATCTGCTCAGCTGGTCAGCACCACCAAAGAGATGTACAACTGGATCCTGGCTGTTCCTCCTAACAACCTTAACATGATCTTCCAGGAGGTGTGTGTGTGTGTGTGTGTGTGTGTGTGTGTGTGTTTTACAAGTTACAAGACACCAGTCAAAATTATCAAATGGACACTTTCCATATTAAAAAGGACAATTCTTTATTCTCATTCATGTTTTGAAAATTCACAAGAAGAGTTAAATTGTAACAATTTGTAGAATAGAAAGTAATTTTATAATTTGGTGTGTAAAGGTGTTTCTCTTCATATTGTGTGTGTGTGTGTTACCTCAGGTGTTGGTTGATCTCAACTCTAAGAATGAACGTGGTTTGTACCAGTCACGGATCAAGGCCACTGTTGGCGGGCGACCTTTGACCTTTTACAGCTTGGTGGGTTTGGAAAATGAAGCATTTTACCGCAGCATGCCACGCATCATTGCGGTTGCCATCGATTCTCTCAAAACGTAAAACACACTCACAGACACTTGTATACAATGCAGAAATTGTGCTTAATGTATGTGTGTGGGTTTAAAACTGCTGAGCACAGGTAGAAACACACACACATACACACGCGCTTCACCTTTTCTTAAAGGGACAGGAATCTTGACATTTCTTTTGTGGGATCCTACATGTAGCATCGCCTATTTGGACATTTCACGAAGGCTTTCCGACATGGATCATTGTCATTTCGAATCTTCAACTGAAATAGCACCACCAACATTGAACATTGTTACATCAAAAATTATATTGTGATATCACGTGTTGCTGTGGAAATGATTGGACAGAATCGCTTTTCTAGAACTCCTCCTCTCAGAATGAGGTGCTTCTTTCTGAGGGGGATGAGGGGTTCCAGTTGACTGACCTGACAGTCCACCCTGACTTAACTTATTCTGCAGGGACAGAGGTTGATCCTCCAGTACAATCTGCCAACTGTACAGATATTATTTTTGACGTTTGTTACATATTTATTTGTATTAAGGCTTTGTATTTGAAATATTTTTATATAAAAATGATGTTTCATATCATTATAACAAAAATAAAAATGAAATTGAGTCTTTAACTATATTTAAATAAATGTTGTCATCATATTTATAAGCTTTGTATGCACATTTTTTTTATCATTCATTATGTTCTTACATAAGAATTCCAACCCTGCATTCCTTTTATCTTAATCTTTTTTGTTATCCCTCCTTGTCTTTGCAACTGTTACATTTTCTGTCTCTATCTTTTATACAATTAATGTGGAGGAGATATCTCCCTTTTAACTTTGAAACCAAAAGTTTTGTTTTCCTCCAATGATTCCAAGGTATGCCTGCCAGGTCTCTGAGCAGCCACATTTGAATCCCACAACTAGAAGGCTTCCACTCACAATTAACACATCAGTTCTTCCACTGCAGAACCTCTCAGTACTGTCAGCAGGGACTGCACTGGAAAACACAGTGGGCCTTTTTGTCAGTGTGAAGTGATTGAGGATACAGCAACTGGCAACCCACTTAGAGTCTTCATTTAGAACTAATGCTTTGGTTTATCCTTTGGGCTTTCAGAGGATTCTAGAGGAACATTGGGGAAATACTTGCTGCATTAGCACTTGATAGTTGACAGGTTCAGCTCCTTGTCTCTTCCATAAAGTCTTAATTTCAGATTGTATATCCTTTTTAAGTGTGATTAAGTAGCTTATTGAGAGCAGTGAAGAGTAGTTAACTACATTTTTAAATGTTCTTCTTTTTAAACAGTGTAATTAATCAGCAATTACCCAAAGTTTAACTCTATTCTATTCTATTTTCTGGAACTAGTTTGCAATTAGCCCTATTATACCCAAACGAATTAGCATTCTAGAAACTGTCATCCCAGAATTCCAGGACATATACCTTTTAGACTCCCAAAAATTCATTTTCAAATAGATATAATAAATAATAGATATAGAATAAAAGAACAGGGAGCCCTACAACAATTGGCATGGACCCCACAGAGCCCCTATACTGAACATCGAGTCTGTTTGGGATTACAAGAAAAGACCTCCTGAATAGATAGAAGAACTGTGGGGAATTCTCCAAGAAGCTTGGAACATCCTATCAGCCAACAACGAAGGAAAACTGTGTACAGGTGTACCTAGAAGAATTGGTGCTGTTTAGAAGGCAAACGTGGTCACAGCAAATATTGATTGAATTCTTTTTTTCTTTTTATGTTAACTGGATTTTGTATGACGTTAGTTGATACATTAAAACTATTTATTGCATTATTTTTGAATATATATTTAAGAAATAGCACACTCAATAGTGTAATATGTTCCTACATCAGCAGTGCTGATGTAGGGCCATATCGCATGATTGCGAGTGTGATATTGCTTATATACAAGAGTTCAATGAACAAGTGAAATAAAAATAGTTTTTTGAAAAAACTGAGTACGGTCATAAAAACGCATCTGTGCACGGAACTACATTCTTACGCGACCAATCAGAATCTGCCGTTGCTGGTTCAAACCAAATGTGTCCAAGCCTTCATTAGTAATTCAAAAATGTCACTTCAGAAATAGTATCACGGCTTGTTCTGTTTCTACCAAGTTATTGGATAAATGTGTGTGTGAGAGTGTGTGTGTGAGTGAGTGTGTGAGTGAGTGTGTGAGTGAGTGTGTGAGTGTGAGCATGTATTTATCACTTTGTGGGGACCAAATGTCCCCATAAGGATAGTAAAACCCGAAATTTTTGACCTTGTGGGGACATTTTGTCGGTCCCCATGAGGAAAACAGCTTATAAATCATACTAAATTATGTTTTTTGAAAATGTAAAAATGCAGAACGTTTTCTGTGAGGGTTAGGTTTAGGGGTAGGGTTAGGTTTAGGGGATAGAATATAAAGTTTGTACAGTATAAAAACCATTATGTCTATGGAAAGTCCCCATAAAACATGGAAACACAACGTGTGTGTGAGTGTGTGTGTGTGTGTGTGTGTGTGTGTGAGTGTGTGAGTGTGTGTGTGTGTGTGTGTGTGTGAGTGAGTGGGTGAGTGTGTGAGTGAGAGAGACAGAGAGACAGAGAGAACTAGCGATCATCTGTTGCCACACCCAAGCAGAGATGCTCTCAGCTTTCTGAAGGTCAGCTTTCTCAGTGGAAAAATAGCCGTCCAAGCGAGGGTATTTCTCCCTATTTCGCGGTAGCCGGTGCGCAAGAGTCATTCACTATAGAAACCGCAATGTCCTCCGCCATTTTAAACAGCATGTCCTTTCCAATGTGGAAACTCTGGTAAGACGTATTTGCCTTGAGTTCTGTAATTAATCAGTCTGTTGTTTCTCTCAGCTGTGATGAGCCTTAATGCTGAATTTGTTAGTTTAAAGCTGTTTCCTAGCTTTAGTAGTAATACGAGTGATCATGGAGGCTGTTGTATGTAAACACTGGCTGATGCGGATTCACTTCACGTCACCAACTGGCTCATATTAGACACAAAAATGATCTTTTGCCACCACCTGCTGGCCAACATATATAATGTTAAAAAAATAAAAATAAAATACATGTAAAAGAGACACATACAGTAGCTCGTAACACATATGCACTGCTCTTACACTTTAGTTTAGAGCGGCACGAAAGCGGAGTGATACAAACAGTGAAGCGTAGGTGTGAAGCTGATGGTGTGAGACCATCGGTGCTTAAGGAACGTCTCTTGTCCAATCAGATTCGAGGACTGGAACTATATGTATGTATGTAATGTAATGTATAACATTGTAAAATATGGAAATATATATATACAGTATATAACAATAATAAATAATTTAATATGTATGTATTTTCAAATACATGTATTTATATCCAAAAGCAGTGACATTAAAAGTGAACTTGTCTTACTAGATGGGGGTCATTAGACAGAGATGAATGAAGAACAGCTGATGACACATGTCCTTCCACAGATCATCTCAGGTCACACCATCTGTGCACTGACCTGTGGGAAAATACTGTAACCTTATCTTTCTGTTTGACTTCAGAGAGAGAAACAGAGGAAAAGAGAGAGAGAGGGACAGTAGGTAATATAACTGGTTCCTATGGCCTCCCATTGGGGCTGGACATCATGTCTGCGATGTGTGTGTGTAGTGACAGCTGACAATGTGAGGAACTGTATGTGCATGGAGTGTGTGGGCATTCTGAAAATAACAATGTAGATTCAAGCTTGAAACCACACCTATTTTCCCCATAATACTTCCCTTTCCCAAACAGCTGTTTCTCCTCTCTCTCACACACACACGCACACACACACTCTGATAAGGTGCTGGTTCTGAATAAGGGAACTGAGATCGTCCCCTTCCTCACTAATGCTGCTCTGAGGATTTCAACCATGGGTTTCATCTCTCCCTCAAATATTGTCTGGTTATGGGCTTTTCTGTCTTTTCACCTGGGTAAGACAGGACATTTTTCCTTTCTTTTCTTTCTTTCGTTTTTTGTTTTTTTTTGGAGGATTTGTGACAAATAAAGTAATTTCACATGAGACTGGTGGATAACCAACTGGTAATGTGACTACCTCATGTAGGATCTTGGTCATGCTGTTGAGTAATGAGTAATAAATCTAATCAAGTTAGAAACGTGTCGATTCTCTTATAAAAATAGGTTGTGCTAAGTCAATGAAGTAAATAAACTGTGGCAATGCAACATTCTGTTGTCATTTCTTATGAGAGCACATGCTTGTCCTCTGCCTTTATCAAGTGTTAGAGAGTAGGATAAGCAAGTATCACTGTGCTAAAGTGTCAAATATGGTGTTAAATCCTTGTTAATTTTCATGAGCACAACTGCTAAGAGTTCCTTTTAACCCAAAGTGAAGCTTGCAATGTTTATAGTTCATATCAGGTTATGTAATAAACACATTGTTTTGATTCATTGATTGATTGAGTCATGGTTTATTAGACATCCATTGTTATTTGATCATATATAATTAATTAATGATGACTTTGCAATACTGAGCATGTATAGGGAAAATTAAACAAGCCAAAAGACTAAAGACCAGCAACTAAATATTGCACTCTAAACAAAACAAAAGAAAAACTCTTCACAACATTGACCGTTAGAATAACATTATGTTAAATGATTAATGGTGATTTTGCATCAAAATTCTTATTTCATTCTTGTGGGCTTTTCACATGAAGGTTTGAATATTTTGTTGTACTTGGTGGTAAAATTTTACAATAAGGTTCCATTTGTTAACAACATTATTTAACATGCATTTATTCATTTTGGTTCATTTTATATTTGAACATATAGAAATACATTTTTGAAATCAAAAGTTAACATTAGTTAATGCATCATGAATTAACATGAACTAACAACAAACAATTGTATTTTTGTTAACTAACAAATATTAATAAATGCTGTCCCTTCATTGTTAGTTCATGATACATAATGCATTACATTTAGATTTATGCATTTGTCAGACGCTTTTATCCAAAGCGACTTACAGTGCACTTATCCCGGAGCAACCTGGAGTTAAGTGCCTTGTTCAAGGACACAATGGTGGTGGCTGTGGGGATCGAACCAGTGACCTTCTGATTACCAGACTACCAGTTATGTGCTTTAGACCACTACACCACCACCACTCCACGCATTAACTGTTGTAATGTTTTACTGTTAACATTAACAAATGCATTAGTTGTCATGGACAATACATTTTTACAGTCTTTATTTATCTTGGTTAATGTTAATTTATAAAATTATAATATACAATTATTCACTGTTAGTTCATAATGCAATAACTAATGTTAACATATACAACTTTTAATTTAAAAAATGTACAGTATTAGTATAATGTATGTTGAAATGAACAATAACCAATATTAAAGGAATAGTTCACCCCAAGAGGAAAGTTCTCTCATCATTTACTCTCCCTCATGCATCCCAGATGTACTTATGCTAAACATAAAACTAAGATTTTTAGAAGAATATCTCATCTCTGTAGGTCCATCCAATGCAATTGAATGGTGACCAGAACCCCAAAAGCTCCAAAAAGTAGATAAAGTCAGCATAAAAGTAATTAATATGGCTCCAGTGGTTTAATCAATGTCTTCTGAAGCGATCCAACTGGTTTGGGGTGAAAACAGACCAAAATATAACACCGTACATCATCGCAGCAGTCTCCTTGGCGATCGTGATTTCAAGCTTGATTACACTTCCTATTGCGTCATCTAGCTCTTGCGCATGCGTCAAGCACTAGGAAGTGTAATCAAGCATGAAATCAGAATCATGCCTAGAGATGGCAATGCCAAGATTTATGGTGAAACAAGGAGTTATATAGTTTGTGTTCTGCAGAAGAAAGTCATACACATCCTACTGTTGATGGCATAAGGGTGAATAATTAATGAGATCATTTTCAGTTTGGGGTCAAATATCCCTTTAATAAGTGTTTTAAAAGTATTGTTAATTGTTAGTTTGTGTTAATTAATACAGTTATCTATAATATCAAATGCTGTGTGCAAAATGTGGATAGAACAAAATAGAGTTTTGATGAATAGCCACTTTGTGGATTAGTGGCATTGTAATGCTTTGTTTGTGTGTGTGTTTCAGTGGTTGTGTGTAATCTGGAGGGCTCTCTACACAAAGATCTAATGATAGGCTACAATAAAAACATACGGCCTGTGGAGCACCACGATGACATCACAAATGTGAAAATCAAGATGACCCTTACAAACCTAATTTCTCTGGTAAAACTCTTTATTTGTGTCCGTGTGTCAGTCAAGATAAATAAGTGTGGTGTATGTGGGTCCAGGTTTACTTTTGAAATGTATTCCACTACAGATTACAAAATACATGCTGTAAAATGTAATTTGTAAAGTATTCTGTTAGATTACTCAAGGTCAGTAACATATTCTAAATACTTTGGATTACTTCTTCTGTAGATTTTTTTCACTTGTTTTGACTATAAAAACTGCCAGTACAGTGACAAAAATACATTCTCCGAAAAACCGAAATATCTTATGCAGTGTTGTTACTAAAACATGACAAATCAAATTGATTTTGTTTTAAGATTTTTTGATATTTTTACAGGAAAACAATACAATAATTATTATCAAGAATATGATTTTTACCCTAATATCAAAGGTCTCGCTAGAAAAAAAATAATTATGATCCAACGTGAATTTTCTTGATATAAAAATATGATCATGTTTGGTAACATGTGCATGTAAAATGGCTAGAAATAGCATTATAGCTTAGTGTAAAGCTGACAATTTACACAAGGTTTATTTCTATTTCTTTATTTCTTCTCTGTCTGCTCGTATGAATGTAAAACATCAGAAGAAAGTGTTTCACCGCTGTTCAAATGCACTTTGGATCACATAATTTATATTTATTAATGTTTTCCATCTGAAAGGACTAAATATTAAATGAAACAAATGACAATAAAAGGCAAAGTAATCTCTTCAGTAGTCAAAATACTTTTTGAATGTAACTGTATTCTAATTACCAATGATTTAAATTGTAACTTTAGTGGAATTCAGTTACTTATATTTTGTATTTTAAATATGTATTCCTGTTACCCTGTGTGGGTCAATATGGTTTATCATCCAATTGCTTTTTCATGTCCAGAATGAGAAAGAAGAGACCCTCACCACTTGCGTTTGGATTGAGATGGTAAGATTTATCATGTCTGTGTAGTTGCCAAATCTGGATTTGTTGTGTAGTTAGCAGTGATTTCATTTCTCTCTCTCGCTCTCTTTAGACATGGCGTGATTATAGACTCAGCTGGGCCAACAGGACAGGGTTTGAGGTCTATGAGAACATCACCCGCATGCGTCTTCCCTCAAAAGCCATCTGGCTGCCTGACGTTGGCCTGGAGAACAAGTGAGTAACTGTATGAATGAGGATTCTATGTGCAGTTTACCCAGCACATTCAGCAGAATATTGTGGTCTTTGACTGATATCTGAGCCGTTTTTCACAATCTGGGTATTTTAACCCAGGGGCATTGGTGTAAATTGTGACCAACATAAAGTAATACCTGTTTGTGTGTTTGCAGTGTAGATGGGCACTTTGAGGTGGCCCTCTATACTAATGCTCTGATAGATCCTGACGGTAGTGTGGTCTGGCTACCCCCTGCCATCTACCGGAGCTCCTGTGGCATCAAAGTCAACTACTTCCCCTTTGACTGGCAGAACTGCAGCATGGTGTTCAGGTACGGCTAATCAGTGAGGAGATAAATTACATTTCTTCTTACTTGAATTAAGAAGCATACTTTTATGCTGGGTTTCACTCCGGTTCCTTTTGCAGATCTCAGACATACAACTCTAATGAAATTACACTGATGTTGGCAGAGGAGGACAATATCACCATGGAATGGATAGAGATCGACCCAGAGGCTTTTACTGGTACTAAACCTCCTGTGACACATTTTCTTGTCTTACGTATCAAGATAAACTCCAGATTCCATCACTATAAAATACAGTTTATATATATATATATATATAGTACTGTGCAAACATTTTAAGCAGTTAGGATATTTCCCATTGACACACTAAAACAGAAGCTATAAAATAATCTTAAGACAAATGTTTTTGTGAAACATCTAATGTGCTTAATATTTTTGCACACTATTGTACATAAAACATGGGCATGGCCATTAATATACACCTTTCCTGTGCCCTGATTGGTCAGAAAACGGTGAATGGATTATTAAGCACCGCCCTGCTAAGAAGGTTGTGAATAAGCGATACAGCCCAGATGAATTGGAGTACCAGGATATCATCTTCTTCCTCATCATCCAGAGAAAGCCACTCTTCTATGTCATTAACATCATCGTACCTTGTGTCCTCTTTTCGTCCCTTGGGCTTCTTGTCTACTTCCTGCCAGCTAAAGGTGAGATTACATTGCCAACGTTAACAGTTGTCACTGTTGTGGATGCTCTACAAGCTTGCCATTTCAACAAGACCATAATGACAGCATGTTTTGTTCAACTATCCTTTTAATATCCTCAAAATGAAGAAATCAGAATGTGATGTCAACTCACTTTGCTACAGTTTTTAAGGGTGGTAAATAATTTAGAAGCAGACTTTATAAAATAATTACAACATTCTTTCACTCTCCATAAACCTCAACACAATCCTAATTATACACAGACAGACACTGTAGTATTTTCTGCACCTCTGCTGGGCACATGGCAACACACCAAAAATAACTCTAAACCCTACAACCCACATATTATTTTAATCTCCATGCTGACCCTCAGACTGAATTTACAGAAGCCCTGAACCACAAGGTGAAATAAAAATTCACCAAATGAAAATATTGTTTTTTTGGTGTCTTAGTGCCTTCCATGTCCTATTTATTCGCACATTTTTTTTTTTCCTTCTCTAATTTTTCTTTTAATTGAATTTAATTTTCTCTTGATTTTTTTTTTTAGGAAAAATAAATAAATACAAATTTAGATAGAGAAAATACTATTTTCCGAGAGAAAAAAAAATGCCAAAGAAAGAAAAATGGGGAGAATTTTTTTTTACTAAGACTCCAAAAAAATTTACTAATGATTTTTATCCCACCTTGCAGTTCAGGGCTTTCATAAGAACTAAACTAGCAAAACTGAACATAAATTACACAGTCCATGTTTTGTTTCTCTTGTGTATAGAGTTTCACTGAGTGATGCTTTATAATAGGAGCTGTTTATGAAGAGTCTTCATCTGAAAGAGCTTACAGAGACCTAAAGAGATACTTGCTTTCTAATACATAGTGTTGCTTTAGATTACGGCATGGTGGCCCAGTGGTTAGCACTGTCACCTCACAGTAAAAAGATCCTAGGGTTTGAAAGGGTCCAGCACCACCTGTAACTCTACTTTGGATCAGTGGGTATATAAATTGGATGGATGGATGTTTGCTTTAGAGGTTAATGCAAACTCAAATTAAACTGAAGGTGGGCTTGTTACACAAGCTTCTGTGGACCATTTAGACTCAAATTCTCTTTGCCACTCAGGGTAATTATTTATTTTCTGGACAAAGTATTGAACTCACAATGACAAGTATTAAAAGGAGTGAATTAGTAATAGGGTAATAGTGACAAATGATGCATGTATTTACTCAAGTATCTATAGCTGCAGCCCGGAGATCTTCAAATGGGGGCGAAATCTCTAAAAGAGGGCAAGGTAACTCCAGAAGGTGGTTGGGCCAGCTATAAATGGGGGTGGCACTTTGGGTTACGATTATTTTTTTTTTTGTATCTTTATTGATGAATAGACCTCTTAATTGTTTCTTTAATGAATAGCTGGAGGACAGAAGTGCACCATGGCCATTGCAATCCTGCTGGGTCAAACTGTCTTCCTGTTTCTTATCGCCAAGAAAGTGCCGGAAACCTCCCAGGCTGTGCCACTCATTGGAAAGTAAGTCTGTGCTTTTATTCTCTTAAAGGGATAGTATACACAAAAATTTAAATTCTCTCATCATTTAATAACCCTCATGCCATCCCAGATGTGTATGACTTTCTTTCTTTTGCTGAACACAAACAAAGATTTTAAGAAGAATATCTCAGCTCTGTAGGTCCTCACAATGCAAGTGAATGAGTACCAACATTTTAAAGCTCCATAAAGCACATAAAGACAGCATAAAAGTAATCCATACGACTCCAGTTGTTATGTCCATATCTTCAAAATTATATGATAAGTGTGGGTGAAAAACAGATCAATATTTAATTCCTTTTTTTTACTATCAATCTCCACTTTCACATTCTTCTTCTTTTGTTTTTGGCGTGTCACATTCTTCATGTATATCGCCACCTACTGGGCAAGGAGGAGAATTAATAGTAAAAAAGGATATTGATAAATCCTATAAAATAAAGATATTGATCTGTTTCTCACCCACACTTATATCGCTTCTAAAGATATAGATTTAACCACTGGAGACTTATGGGTTACTTTTATGCTGCCTTTATTTGCTTTTTAGAGCTTCAAAATCTTGGTAACCATTCACTTGCATTGTGAGGACCTACAGAGCTTAAAAATTATTAGTTTGTGTTCAGCAGAAGAAAGAATGAATGTCATGCACATCTGGGATGGCATGAGGGTGAGTATATCATGAGTGAATTTTCATTTGTTTGGTGAACGATACCGTTAACATCTTTTGTTATCAAACATTTCCTGCAAACGTGTTAAAAGTTCACACTGAGTTGACTATCTAAGCAAATGTTCTGTTGGTTTCCTCTCCTTGTTCAAATTGGCTGGCCAAAAGGCAAAGACTAATGTTTTTAAAACTTAATTTTCAGTTCAAAAGAAATTGACTTGTCTTGAGCAAATGAGTTTTTTTTTTTTTTTTTTTGCCAGGTATCTTATGTTTGTGATGTCAGTGACAACGATAACCGTGATGAACTGTGTGGTGGTATTAAATGTTTCTCTTCGAACTCCAAACACCCACCCAATGAGCAACAGCATTAGAAAGGTACAACACTGCCAGACACACCACAGCCATTTGTCCATCACTACATTTCTAAATTGCTTCAAAAAGTATTCAGAACATGGTCAAGCATGGGTCCCCCTGGGCCAGACAAGTGGGTTATACAACAACCCCCTCCCCAACTGCACAAATTCCTTTAAACTAATTCCACAAACTGATGTTAAAACTGTCTTCTCACCATCATTTCCTGTCTTCTCTATACTATCTCTGTCAAAAACAATGACCATTTAAGCAGTTTAAACAGAACTTGAACTCCAAATCTTACTCCTAAATTCCTTTTCCAAACCTCTGATTTGTAACATAGAAATGAAGATGTTATTGTGCAGAGGTCAATAAACTCTTTTCCTCCATGTCATGGTCCCCAGGTCTTGTTGAACATCCTTCCTCGTCTGCTGAGGATGAGGATGCAGCGCTGGACACCTGACAACAGCGAGCAGGAGGAGGGGGTTTTTAAGATGTTTGCACTGGGTGACGGCAGCCCGCTCCATCGCAGGAGACGCAGCTCTTTGGGACTGATAGCGAAGGCAGATGAATACATGTTCAGAACAGCACGGTCAGAGCTGATGTTCAGTCGATTAAAGGAACGACAGGGACTTCTGAAGAACACACTGGAGAAAATACGTGAGTAAACAACAAATGACAAAGAAACCAACACATACACTGAAAAAATATATAGTATAAGTAAATATAGCAGAAAAGGTACGGTACCATTTAAATAAGATTTGTTTCTGTATTAACTGAAATGTTTAAGTTAAATTTACTCCTTCACTTTAATCAATATCATGTTAAGAAGATTCTACTTAATTTAATAGTTATAATTTACTTTGAAAAACTGCAAAAACATAAGCAAATCTTACTAGTATATTTTCAGTGTAAAAACAGCAAATTATTATGTACAAAGTGAGTATATGAATGCGTGCTTACAGACAAAACCAAAATCAATAATAAAAACACCATATTCAGTTCCATCAGATAGAGCAGGGTTTTTCAAACAGAAGGGATTGACCTGCAAGGGGTTCATGAGATTGTGATAGAAATGCCAATGGCAAATTATAAATAAAATAAAATATGTATTCATATTATCTATTTATATTTATTAATATAATGTTTTGAAATTCATTTGTAATGATTATATATTAATGCCATAAAAATAATTTATAATTAAGTAATTAATAATGTATATGCAATAATATTCTAAATCATATTTTCACTATAGACCAGTAGGTGGCGATATGCAGAATGAATGTGAATGTTTTTCGTATATATAATATACTATATATACACTATACTGTTTTTATAATAATAATACAAAATTACATTATTTATATGTATATATATGAAGAGCCCCCCCCTTCCTGGTTCAAATAAAAATTAATAATTTTCATAATTTTTCCCCAAATGGGTGTCAACTTCAATTTGTTGCTTGTGACCTCAGAAAATGGCCTAGGGGATGGAACAGCAAAGGATCTGGAATCCAGTCTGGCTTTGGCATCACCAGAAGTGCAACAGTGTCTGGCTTCCTGTAAACACATTGCAGAGAGTGCCAAGCAGCAAAATGCCTTTCAAAGTGTGAGTCACTGATCCAGAATTCTCCAAATACCAGCTGAAAGTGTTGTATCTCATTTGCACTTATAGTGAATCTTTTCAGTTGGGTTTAAATGTAGTATTTTCTTTTATTTAATCACTCTGCAGGAAAATGAGGAGTGGTTTCTGGTCGCCAGGGTGATTGACAGAGTGTGCTTCATCGTCATGATGCTGCTGTTTATACTGGGCACCATCGCGATCTTCCTGATGGGCCATTTTAACCAGGCACCATCTCAACCATTTCATGGAGACCCCAAGAAATACCTGCCTGAAATCTCACTTGGGGACATCACAGGATAAACGCATCCCTACTACTGTATAGATTAAAAAGAGCTTAAAGAAAATTCAGTGCCACATAGAAGAATGGAAAACTTTGTTAAAGATATTCCAGAGACAAATTGCAGTCAGATTTAGTTTTACTATACTGTGGTAAAGGGAACCTTGGCACTATTGTGCTATACCAGAAACATATACACTTTTTATGCAATCTGGAGAGAGAATGTGTTCGATCTTAAGCCATTTGAGACAGAAAAATGGCCTATATGAGTTGTGTACAATAATGGAAATTATATTATTTGTTAATCATTAAATCAGTCTCAATTTTGTGTTGAAGTGATTTAAACAAGTTTAAGCTTCCCTTAGAGCTAAATTTGGCCAAATGTTATGCCAGACTATGCCATCTGTATGACCAAAAATTGCCTCAAATAAGTCATCTTCATACTCTCCCTAGCTACCTTCATCTGAAATATAAAGCTCATTTAAAAAAAAAAATAGTCGTGTATCGTGTATAAAAAAAACTATATCTTTGTATATACTTACATATATATATATGTATTCACAGCGCTTCACCTTTTCCACATTTTTTATGTTACAGCGTTATTCCAAAATGGATTAAAGTAATTATTTTCCTCAAAATTCTATAAACAATACCCCATAATGACAACGTGAAAGAAGTGTGTTTGAAATCTTTGCAAATGTATTAAAAATAAAAAAATGAGTAAAATCACATGCCTTTGCCATGATACTCAAAATTGAGCTCAGGTGCATCCTGTTTCCACTGATCATCCTTGAGATGTTTCTACAACTTGAATGGAATCCACCTGTGGTAAATTCAGTTGATTGGACATGATTTGGAAAGGCACACACCTGTCTATATAAAGTCCCACAGTTAACTGTTCCTGTCAGAGCACAAAGATTTAAAAAAAAAAAAACTTCTTTCACATTGTCATTATGGGGTGTTGTTTGTAGAATTTTTAGGAAAATAATTAATTTAATCCATTTTGGAATAAGGCTGTAATATAATAAAATGTGGAAAAAGTGAAGCGCTGTGAATATTTTCCGGATGCACTGTATATACTATAAGGTGTCTGGGTGGTCATATAGGTCATTGTGGGTGAGAAACGGATCAATACTTTACTATAAATTCAGAGTGTGATAGTGAAAGTTAATGTGGAGATTTATAGTGAAAAAGGACTTAAATATTGATCTGTTCTCCCTTATTACTGTGGCTTATGAGCTGGCCATGACACAGGAATCAAAGTTGTGTTTACAAGTTCCCAGGCAGTTACAATGAGCACTTCTAAGGAACAGCTAATAATTTGAGCTACTACTAAAATCCCCATCGGTTTCAACTAAAAATATAATTTACGTACCCTTTAAACGGTGTGAAGAACCAACAACTTCAGCTAAAGCTGGAGACAGCTGAAACGGTCCTCTCCAGAACAACTGGGACAATAGAACTTCCCAAAATACTCTCCCCACAAATAAAGGGCCGCAAACAAACAAATCGGATATTCTTCAATCCAACATGCATCTCCCACAAAAGGCGAGTACAAAAACTCAAAACAATAGCGCTACAAACCATGTTTTTATTTAATCGGCTGAAGAAACGATGAGGGCGACACCCACCAAATAGCCAATGAATAAAAAAAACAAAGTGCCTCAATCATTGGAACTAAATACAAACCACGCCAAGAATGAACTGATCAACAAAATTCCCAGACACAAGCTCCCACTTCAAGGCCGGCTTGTAAGCCGCAACAATAAGGGAGACTACACGGTATATACAGGCTCAAAGAATATATATTTTTTAACAATAACATGGAATAACTGGAAACAAGAGAGAATGATAACCAAACAACACAAGTCTGGATAGGGGAGAGGCACACCAGGAATGACGAGTGCCGGATTTTTAAATCCCTCGCCACCCTTCGCATAGGTGAATTTGTGTAGGCTTATTGAGCAGGGCTCATCTCAAAACGAAGCACCACAAACAACAGTGAGAAGAAAACCCACGAGGCCAGCAAGGGTCGACACACCTGGCAGACCAAAAAAAAGCTGTATAAAGCCATCCAGCCAGATTGAAACTTGCCATTTTCATCAGTGGTCCATGAGCAATCTGTAGATATTAAATCAAATCATTTTTTTATTTTTCAGAACACCAGTGACAATAAAAAAACAGTAAGTGAAAAACTTGTGATCCACCAACTTTGCTGTCATGTTGTGAAATAATTCAGTTTACATGATTTGAAGTATGCACAATATGTATAATATTATATGCAGAATATATCAACACATAGTACAACATACTAAAAAGTTTTGTAGGAGTGGCAGTTACAGAAAGATTTCAATACACAAAATCTGTAATGTATATTCAATGACTACTGCAAGGGTCCTGTTAGCTGTTCATGGTGGAGTATTAATAAAATTAAACAATGATTGGGCACAGTATGTGGTACTGGAGTGCAATATCAGGCAAGTAAACATTTGTTTACTATGGGTACATGAATGCCACCAGTACATATGCAATCTGAAGCTGAGACTTACTAGATGCACCTTAATAGATGCACCTGTAAAAAAGAAAAAAATAAGCACAGAGGCGATTGGAGGGGGAAAAAAATTATTGAATGATAGAAACTCTATCTGCAAATCTATTATGCAGACAGAGCTCTTCATTCACTTCTCTTTCATGTTACATCATAGCCATCTCACATTACATCTACCCATGTAAAACATACAAATTCCTTTGTCAAGATGGTTTTACAGTTAAACATCTCATATCTTTCAAAGTCATTTTTCCTCATTTGCTCTTCATTATGGTGCCAACTATTCTGTGAGGTCAGAAAAGGTCACCATTGTTTACCTACTAACAGCCTCAGAGGAATGCCATATCCCTCAATCTCTCTCTCATTCTTTCCAGGCAGCTTTGAGAATGCAATTAAATATGGAGAGATGCTGTGAACTTCGTGGGACGGAAGCATCAACATGACCTCTTCCTCAGGACAGCCGAAAACAAAGGCACAATGTTCCAGATATTGTGTGCATGTGTTTGGTTGTCGTCACATACAGTACTACAGCCTTTTAGCATTAGGTGATAATGCATAATATCACTCATGCATTTTTGAGCCAATGAGCTAAGCCATAAATGCCATGTGACTAATCACAGAATAAGTCAAATTCATGCTTTTAAAAGGCTATGACAAACATGTTGTTTGCACAAATACACTCCACCAGCCATTTTATTAGGTACACCTGTACATCTACTTATTCATGCAATTATCTAATCAGCCAATCATGCAACGTAATGTATAAAATCATGCAGATATGGGTCAGGAGCTTCCGTTAATGTTCACATCAATCATCAGAATGGGGAAAAAATGTGATCTCAGTTATTTAGTCATGGCGTGATTTTTGTTTCGAGTATTTCTGTAACTGCTGATCTCCTGGGATATTCATGCGCAACCGTGTATATAGAGAATAGGACGAAAAACAACCAGTGTTCTGTAGATGAAAATGGCTTGTTGATGAGAGAGGTCCATGGAGAATGGTAAGACTGACAGAAAGGCTACATTAACTCCTAACCCTTCTGTACAATTTTAGTCAGCAGAATAGCATCTCAGAATGTAGGGGCTTATCTCCCGGATTCGATATTATCCCGATACTTGGGAGCTGATTCGAACTGATTCTTTCTCTGAACAGCTGGGTAGTTTATTCATTGTCCCATCCAGAGTCCGTTGGCTTGCTGCTACTACAGGTTGTTTGGCCAACTCCACGTTTAGCTCTGGATGGTGTCAAGCAAGATGGGGACTCATGTTGGTCATATTACCACAATACGATACCAATGCATGACAGAGTTTGCATACCGATTTAGTCATGTCTAGTTCTGCATTTCCTGGTAATGTATCAAATCCAAAGTGCTTCCATATTTTGGATTTAAAATGTGAGGGTGCAGGACGTATCCCTGCAGATCTCTGACCGTCCGGCATTTTTTTTTAGCTTTCTCGCATCTGCTTGAAACTGATATGATGTCACGTAATACTCATAGATGACAACAAATACTTTCGCTCTCTGCTGGAATAAATGCGGTAACTTCTCTCCACCTCGTCTATCAGCAAATACTTTATTTTCTTTATTATTCAATCTGTCACCCATTTAAAAAAATTTGTAATGAAATAAATTAATATGTTGGTACATTATATTTTTGTCTACAAAACAAATTTCAAACAATTAAGCATACACCTTCAAATCAAAAGGTTTTTAAGATCATGAGAATCATTTCAGTGAAGTGACCCCAATATATATATCAATCTGTCCAGTTAGGAAGCCTAAGCGATTGTGAATCAATGTCACCTGTTTTGGTGCAAATGAAAGTGACAATAGGTGCATTGGAAAGGCAAAAGCAAGACAACCCCCAAAAAGGAAATTGTTTTGCAGGTGGTGGCCACAGACAATTGCTCTCTCCTTATCCTTCCTGACTGAATCTTCTCTAGTTTTGTATATTGCTAATGTCCTTGTCAATGCAGGTAGCAGCCCATTCAGGTTGCACTGCACATGTGGACTCCAGGATGTCACATCCATACGTGCCATCGCAAGAAGGTTTACTGTGTCTCCCAGTACAGTCTCAAGTGCATGGAGGAGATACCAAGAGATGGGCCGTTACACGAAGAGAGCTGGACAGGGCCGTAGAAGGGCAACAACCCAGCAGCCGGGTATCTGCTCCTTTGTGCGAGGAGGAACAGGAGGAGCACTGCCAGAGCCCTATAAAATGACCTCCAGCGGGGTACTTGTGTGCATGTTTCTGACCAACGTCCTGACGTCCTCTAGTGGGACCTGTACTCACAGCCCAGCATTCGCCAGAGAACACCAGAATTGCCACCCCGTTCTCTTCAAAGATGAGAGCAGGTTCACACTGAGCACGTGGCAGACGTGAAAGAGTCTGGAGATGCTGTGGTGAACGTTATGCTGCCTGCAACATCATCCAGCATGACCGGTTTGGCGGTGGGACAATGATGGTCTGGTGAGGCATATCCTTGGAGGGTCACACAGACCTCCTCCGGGATGAAATCCTCAGACCCTTTATCAGACCTTATGCTGATGTAGTGGGCCCTGGGTTCCTCCTGGTGCAGGACAATGCCTGGCCTCTTGTGGCCAGAGAGTGTAGGCAGTTTGTGTTCCCCAGACTTGAATCCAATTGAGAACCTTTGGGACGTTATGTATCGGTACATCCAACACCACAAAGCAGCGCCACAGACAGTCCAGGAGTTCACTGATACCCTGATCCAGGTCACCCAGGACACCATCCGCCATCTCACCAGGAGCATGCCTAGATGTTGTCGGGAGTGCATACAGGCACGTGGGGGCCATACACACTACTGAGTCACATTATGAGTTGCCGTGATGAAATTCATGCAAGTTGGAACAGCCTGTGATTTCAATTGTTTACTTTGATTTTCAGTGCGAGTTTGAATCCAGCCCTCAATCAGTTGGTGATTTTGGTTTCCATTGACCGTTGTTACGTCATATTGTTCTCAACGAATTACACAATGTACAGTAAAGATTTTGATCTTCAATATATTTCGTTCATGGAGATCCGATGTGTGATTTAGATGTTCCCTTAATTTTTTTGAGCAGTGTGTGTGTGTGTGTATTTATTATGACTCTACATTAGACTCTACATTAAGAGACTAAATAAAATATTTGAACTTTAAAAAAAAAAACATGTCACACCACAAGACCATTTTAATTGAACTAGACAGTAAAATGGTCATAAAAAAAAGAAAAAAAAGGTGACCAGTAACAGGACCTATAATCATTAACAATTTACAATAAAGCTGCAAGCAGCCACTATGGGGCCAAGCACCAGCATGGCAACCACTGCACACTAAACACAACCCAAAGTTCTCACAATCAAGCAGAGATCATAGCACCCCAGGACAGATTTGAACACATATCTTTCTGTTCTAGAGTTCAGTGTGCAATCCACTACACTACACAGCCAGTTATGCAGAGTTACAAGTTAACAAATGGGCATACCAAGCTTAGAGGCAACCCCACACTACTTCACGTCACCCAAAAGTTACAGAAAACACAACAGAAACACTGCTGTGCCACGTTGCCACAGGTTTTACAGGTGCTGAAGAGATATACCAAGATGAGAGTCCACATGTTTTAAATTTAAAAAGTATTCAAAGGGGTGGAGTGCTGATATGGCTGATATCAAACACAGCAGAAAGAAAGAACAAACAGGGCATGAAGCATTTTGCAATTACTCAAAGTTTTTCCAGTTGTACCAAGCTGGTCTCAAACCAGCAACGTTTTTATCTCCACAGCACTCAGGTATAGTACACCATACTGCTGGACAGAGACATACCAAGCTGAGAGTCAGCAAGTTTTGAATAAAAATAAAGTATTCAAAACGGTGGAGAGCCAATATGGCTAATATCAAACACAGCAGAAAGAAAGGACAGAATGGTCATGATGTATTTAACTGATTAGTATGTTAAACTAATGTTACCTATGGATAGCATTGTGCTTTAACAATTGCTGCAAGCAGCAATTTCAGGGTATTGTGATCAAACAGCCTTACAAATGTATTGGTTAGAATGCTAAGCTAATGTTGCCCTATGGATAGCATTGTGATCAAATAGCCTTATAAGACAGAAAACCCAACAGTTACCATGCTAAACAGACCATGCTCTTTTGAACTACATGTGATGCTGTCTCCAAACGTTTTAAATCCTTTCAAAAGATATCCCTCCCATATATATCAGAAGAACAACACTAAGACAAAGAAGAACAAGAAGTATACCAGTAAACATAAATTATCTGTTATAAGCCCTGCAACTATTCAGTATACAAAATGCAAAGATCTCCAGTACACTATACCATCAACTCTAACACTGTTCACTCTGGGAATCAAACCTACAACTTTTTGAACTATAAATCAGTGCTTTATCATGCCCATTGAGTGGCAAAGAGACTTCCTGAGGTTAGAGTTAGTGCTCAAATGTAGGTTATCTTTTGAACTATAGTGCCACACTGACTCTAAACTGCTCAAGTATCACCAGGACATGATGTCGATGATACACACCAGTTTTCATTGAAATCCGACAATGTATTTAAAAAATATAAAATCTTTTAATAAATGTCAATATGGTGGAGAGGCAATATGGCCAATGTGGGAAACACTGGTATCATTGATCCGCATGACCTAAGGAATCCACAGACATCAACCCCATGATTTTAGGACATACAGTTAAAAAAAACTAACTTTCACATTTCTTGACCTATAGGTGGCGCTGTCGCGAATCTCTGCATGTCCCCACAGACCAAGGTCCTCATGGGGCATAGCCTACCAAGTTTTGTCTTGAAAGGACAAACCATTGCAGAGATACAGCCTCACATCCAGTTTTAAATTTGTGCTGCTGCTGTGAACATCATTATCCAAGATGGCAGCTACTGTAATGGGTGTAATTATAATGTATGGGTTTAATTTGAAACAGTAAAAGAAGAGTAATCAGACAAAAAAAAAATGTTTTTGTTTCTAGGACAACGGTTCAAAAGACACACACTAAAGAAATATGAATTTTTGGACTGGTGGTGGTGCTATGGAGTTTGCCTTAAAGGTCCTAAATTTGCTATGGGGACTATACATGACCACTCCCATCAGTGTGCCAAATTTCATAATTGTCCTACGAACGGTTTTATGGGCTGCCATAGTGGTTTAAAATCCATGAACAGAATTAATTCTGTAATAACATTGCATTTCACTTTTGACCAATAGGTCATGTCAAGGGATGGCTATAATGGCACATTTAAAGTTTCTTGTCAATTCAAGTGTTTACAAGATACATCCTAATATAATTGTTGGCATATTGGCATAAAATTAGTTGTAGTGTTATAGAGAACAACAGACTTTTTGCCAGTATGGTGTAATGATTTTGTAGACCACATTTGGTGAAGGTCTAATGAATGGCCTAGGGCTAGATTGCAAAAGCAGATTTTGTTGCGTAGCTCAAAAATTTCACGAACAATTTGACTGACACCAATGGTTCTTGAGGCAAAGGTGGACACATATCATAAGCTATGAATTACTTCTGTTTTTCTGAAACACTGCACTATACAAAATCATAAACACCCATTGTAAAACGTAACAGTGCCACCCCGTGGTCAGTTTAATTGTCAATTTGTGAAAAATCCTATCGGGCAAAGATTCAAATATGTCCCCCGCATTTCATTCCGATTGGCCTTTGTTAAAATTGTCTAACAGCTGAATTGGCCATGTTGGCGGCCATGTTCCTCAAGATACTCAACTGTCCTCATGGTCAATGATGGCAACTCCAACAAAGACACTGCATGCAAATTTTGTAAATTGGACCAAGGGTTCTGTAGTTAGAGACACTTTCATGTCGTTTCCTGTGATAGTGTCACTAAGTGTCCAAGCCACGCAACTTTCTCAGATTGAGTCCCGATACAAGTGTCAAATTTGCTGGAAATATCTCATTCCGTTTAAGAGTTATATTCATTTATGTAAAAGCGGAGACAACTTTTACAATTGTCTGCCTGTTTTTGGTCCTTAAAATAAAATTTTTGCCATGTCCCTTAAAATATCAAAAGAACTTGCTTACCACAATTCTTCTGGTGGTGGTTTCGTTCTGATTGGAAGAATGGCCTAGGAGCAATTTGCTAAAGTAGTTTTGGTGCCAAATTCAAAATGGCAACAGGCCATAGGGCGAACCATTGCAAATGTGGTATTGTTGCACTCGGCAAGTCCCCAGAAATGTAACGAGACTAGCCTCATGAAAACAGGCCAACACCATCAAAAGTTATAATCTCACAAATGTATAATATTAAATTTTTTAACTAGATGGCACCAGACCCAAACTTCTCAGGCACCTACAGGACATGGTACTGATGACACAAAGAAACCAATGTTAACGAATATAACCATATTGTAAAGTGTTAACGTTCATTGCAATATTCTGTATACTAGTGCATTTTTACACTAAAAGTTGTATATGCTAATGTTAGTTAATACATTATAAACAGTGGTGTTAATAAATGGAGTGGTGGTGGCATAGTGGGCTAAAGCACTGAACTGGTAAGCAGAAGTTTGTAGGTTCGATCCCCACAGCCACCACCATTGTGTCCTTGAGCAAGGCACTTAACTCCAGGTTGTTCTGGGGGATTGTCCCTGTAATAAGTGCACTGTAAGTAGCTTTGGATACAAGCGTCTGCCAAATGCATAAATGTAAATGTAAACAAAAATGAACTAATGAACAATTTTAAATGCATAAATTAACATTTACCAATGTTAAATGCTGTAAAACAATATTGTTCATTGTTAGTTAATGATACCTAAAGCATTTACTTGTTACTGAATATAACCTTATTTGTAAAGCGTGACCATAGCATTGCCCTTACACATTTATATACATTTTAACCTAAAAATGTTGACGTTGATAAAAAAAAAGTCCATGCATATCATGCATCAACTACCCAAGTAACAAGTTATACTACCAACAAAACAGTCACACCACAGCTGAAAATGAGCAGCAGATGCATAATAACCATTTATTGCTAATAAATTGTAAATACAAACCACCTTTCCTTTTCTCTTTTTATATACCGGTATACCTCAAATACAACTTTGTCCAGCACCAGCACTGAATTTCAGGCAGTATAAAGTAGGTGTTGAAACTAGAGCCCGCCCAACCTCCATCAACTCCAGATCAATGTTATCACTACATATCTGTGCAAAAAGTTTTAATGATTTCAAATTATTCTAAACCAGGGCTTGGGATCTTCTCTATATAACACTGGAGCAATGATGTCACTCTGACACCTCCAGTGACCCCTTCCCCAGCAGAGTGCCAGGATGTGGAGTGATTTTTAAAATCTGTTTTGACAGAGGCGAAGGCCTGTAGGCCAGGCACAGTGAATCAGGCAGCTTGGTACCCACCATGCCCACCCCAGGGAAGGCATTGTCCTTTGTGTTTTCACTCTCTCAACTCAGGAAAAATAAAAAGTTTCCATTATAGATCTCTCCAAATATGTTTAGAAATATAATATTTTTTTGTACAACAGTTCCTAGTTAAAACAATTCTTAACACTGTAGCTAAAATTCTGCACCATAGTAAAATATTCCCATCAATGTGACCTAAATGAATTCTGTCTTTCTGCCTTTCTTCTTTTTTTTAAGACAGTGCTATTCAGATGCTAATTCAGGTAAATGTGACTGTACTACACAAGGACGCATTAAAATTTCTGGAAAACTGTTGGCAGTTCCCAGCCAATAGTTCATGTCACAGTGGCTGAACAATGTGGTCCCACTGGCTTCCTCCATGTCGCTCTGATATCTCAGCCTGTTGGCTGAATGGAAAACATTCTTTTGCAAGATGATGATTTGGTACCTTCCTCTTCTGCAAGATTTCAGGTGGGGTTCAGATGATAAAAACCAAATCCAGAAGTCTTCCACAGTAAAAATGTCTCATGCTGAACCTTTTCATGATGTCCCTTTTGTTTTGTTTTTTAAACAGAAAATCAATTATCAAGTTATCGTTCCTCTGACGCATCCTCTTCCTTGGGAAAATGAACCCGAAAATCTATATATGAGTGAAAACGTAATACTGTTAGCCAGTGATAAAAAGAAATATGGGCATGAAGTATTAAGAATGAACTGAGCTGCAGCAATGAGAGTGATTACTGTATGTGTCAGTGTTAAATTGTGTTTGTGAGTGTCGTTTTATGAGTTTTTACCCATCACACACTCTCAAGATGAAAGACTAGCGGCCTCCACTTGCATTTACTAGACCATGGAAATCCTCCCAAGCTCTGAAAGATCACACAAAAAATATCCAATATATATATATATCTCTCAAAACTAACAATACTACCCATAAAAACAATAGGCTTACATCCATTGTTATGTTTCCATTTAGCCATGATAATATTACATACGGTGGCCTCAGTAAGTATATCTGAAAAAAAAAAAAAAACACTAAAAAATATCTGCATGTCATTACATTAGAAAAAAAAATTAAACTCTATGTTATCTATAAACAAATGATGCTATATCTTTTCTCAGGACTAACTCTATTTGATTAAACTTCTAACCAAATAGTCCCAATGCTTACAAAGTTCACACAGGTGTCCTAGCAGAATAACAACATGTGCCGTTCATATCATTAACTCTTGACATGTTCAACAAATTCTGACAACCAGAAAGTGTCCAAAAACTCACATTTTCAACAACATATTTAATGTTTTATCATTTGACACCTAACAAACTTGATATGTGTTCTGCAACTCACTTGATGCTGTCGGTGTGTGTTTTATACTCCATTATGGTATTTGGAGGCAGATTGAGAACTCTGCGTAAAGTGTCTCTAATGCGCGCTGTGGTGGCCTGGTCACTGGCTGTCTTATTCCAGATAGAAATTATATCCTCCTTCAAACAAAAGCAAAAATGTTTTATACAGAAAAATATAATTGGCACATCTCAGCTAAATAAATCTAATTTTTAGATAACAATTTCTAAAAACTTCTCTAAAAATGTCCAAAAATAATATGAAAACAATGCCATTTTATGAACAACTAAAGTCATTGCATTACAGTACCTGGAAACGAACAGACACGACAGCCCCACAGATCTCCTCGCCTACCATGAACTGCTCCCCGAGCATCGCTAAGATCAGATTCTCCCAGCAGCGTGATGCCAGGCCTTTACGAAGCCGAATGATCCACTTACCCCCACTCTTATTAGCATCATCCTAGAAAAGAAAGAGTGAGAGAACTGATTAAACAAGCAATGAAATGGAGAGTGGAGCTCTGTAATAGGATGATATATACTGGTTTTTTTATTAAGATAAAAAAAGGAATAAACAATTATTTAATAAAAAGATTTCGTTTTGTTTCCAGCAGAAATAATTGCAAAACAGCTTATATATTTTTTAGGGGTTATAGGTGTCCTCTTAGAGGACAGGGCTGGATTTTTTATTCTGGAATAGTTTTGCCAGCCCCAGCAATACGTTTTGGGTTCTATTGCAATAGTTTACATTCACTTGCAATAAATTTACCATGGTTTTACTACAGTAACTGTATTTTAACCATGATATTCATAGTGAAACCATGATAATACAGAAAATGTAATCTATGGTAATAAAAAACCTAATTTTGTAGTTATTATGGTTTTACTATGTTTACTAAGTATAAAAATGTACATGATGTTAACAAAATTAAGATGTTTTTTTACCATAGCTTTCATTTAACTGCATTAATACTATGGTTTTACAATGAATATCAAGGTTAAAATATGGTTACTATAGTAAAACCATGATACATATATTGCGAGGGAATGAAAAACTTATTGTGAGGGAACAAAACTTACTGCGAGGGCATGCAAAAAAAAATCCCTCAGGCAATTACATTTTTTTCCCTGAAATTGTCACCCCACCCCCTAAATGAAGAACCACTGCAACACCTGATAAATCCTGTGAGCAGGTGCATAGGAAAAATGTCATAAGAGAATAACGAAAGGAATGAATCTCGCACAGTGATTGCAATTTAGTAATACCAAATTTTTACATTAACAAATGTATACGCAGATTGCAAGCAACAGCAGTGTGCGGGGTTCATTCCTATGTTTTTGTTTTTCTATCTTAAATGTTTTTCTTTTCTGAGAGAAAAAAACATTCAGAGAAAAAAAATATTTTTTTGCCTGAGGAAAATGTTTTTTTATTTAGGACATAGGCTGAAAGGCCCACCTTTAAAAAACCTTTTCACCTTGCGGTTGAGGGCTTCCATAACATAATCTGACAACAATAAATATGACCTCAGCTATTTTAATAATATTTGATTAAATTAATGCAATTAAAATAAAATATATTTTTAAGCAGCATTACATCATGCAGCACTCACCTCCCACATGGGTTTGATTCCTTCCTTAAACAAGTGGAAATCACTGTGGCCAGTCAGATCACCCGGTCTGATCATGTGACTATAAAAACGCCAGAACTGCTCCACCTACAGTACAATTAAAAGACAGCTGTTGAGCGGTCAATCAAGTGATCATATGACCTGCAGCAAGGCAATCTAACTTCAGTTCCCACTGTGCATGCATTTTAATTTGTGGTTCATATTTCTAAATAAATATATCAGCAACAATGTGTGTTTGTGTGCATAAATATGTCAGTAGGTACCGAAGCAAAGCTGCCGATCTGTTTGATGTTCTGTTCATAGCTCTGTGTGCTGGCTGGTCGTCCTGGTGTGCGACGAGAATACCAGTATGTGTAGTTGTACTGAAGAGGGTGTTCACCGGCCCCTGGGACCACTGGCTGCAGCACACACACACACACACACACACACACACACACACACACACACACACACACACACAAAGATTCTAACTAGAACAACAAAGTGTATCACACATGATATGGATCCATCTGATTTATTCCTAAAATTAATAATTTACGTCCATGTATCCATTTTTATCTATCCATCCATCTATGGGTTTTTTTTTAAGAGGAAGCAATGAAACCGTGCCTTTGGGTGGCAATTTGGGTGAGGAAAACAATCTACTACACATAATTGCAACAATATCATGCAATTATTATAGAGTAGTATTACTTGATTTAATATATTATGTTAATATGAACATACAAAAAATCGAAGTAATGTATGCTTATTAAAAGTGTAAGATAAAAAGTTATTCCATATGCCTTCCCCATACAGAAATCTGAAAACGGCAATGAACAAATAAATAAAAATACAGTTTATATATTTGGACATATAAGTTATATAACATATTTAAATTAAACTATGATAGAAAAATATGTTAAATACAGTTGAAGTCCGAAGTTTACATACACTTAGGTTAAAGTAATTAAAACTCATTTTTTAACCACTCCACAGATTTAATATTTGAAAACTATAGTTTTGGCAAGTCGTTTAGGACATCTACTTTGTGCATGACACAAGTAATTTTTTTCAACAATTGTTTACAGACATATTGTTTAACTTGTTGACTATATCACAATTTCAGTTGGTCAGAAGTTTACATACACTAAATGAACTGTGCCTTTAAGCTGTTTGGGAAATTCCAGAAAATTATGTCAAGCCTTCAGGCAATTAGCTTCTGATAGGCTAATTGGAGTCAATTGGAGGTGTACCTGTGGATGTATTTTAAGGCCTACCTTCAAACTGTGTCTCATTGCTTGACATCGTGAGAAAATCAAAAGTAATCAGCCAAGACCTCATAAAAAAAAAAAAAAACTGTGGACCTCCACAAGTCTGGTTCATCCTTGGGAGCAATTTCCAAATGCCTGAATGTACAACGTTTATCTGTACAAACAATAGTATGCTAGTATTAACACCATTGGACCATGTAGCCATCATACCGCTCAGGAAGGAGACACATTCTACTAGTCTCCTAGAGGTGAACAAAGTTTGATGCGGAAAGTGCAAATCAATCCCAGAACAACAGCAAAGGACCTTGTGAAGATGCTAGAGGAAACAGGTAGGCAAGTATCTATATCCACAGTAAAACGAGTCCAATATCAAAATAATCTGAAAGGCTGTTCAGCAAGGAAGAAGCCACTGCTCCAAAACTGCAATAAAAAAGCCAGACTATAGTTTGCAAGGGAACATGGGGACAAAGATCTTACTTTTTGGAGAAATGTCCTCTGGTCTGATGAAAAAGAATTGAACTGTTTGGCCATAATGACCATCATTAGGTTTGGAGGAAAAAGGGTGAGGCTTGCAAGCCAAAGAACACCATCCCAACCATGAACCATGGGGGTGGTAGTATTATGTTGTGGGGGTGCTTTGCTGCAGGAGGGACTGGTGCACTTCACAAAATAGATGGCATCATGAGGAAGGGAAATTATGCGGAAATATTGAAGCAACTTTCAAGAAGCCAGGAAGTTAAAGCTCGGTCATAAATGGGTCTTCCAAATGGACAATGACCCCAAGCAACCTCCAAAGTTGTGGCAAAATGGCTTAAGGACAACAAAGTCAAGGTATTGGAGTGACCATCACAAAGCACTGACCTCAATCCGATTGAAAATTTGTGGGCAGAACTGAAAAAGCATGTGAGCAAGGTGGCCTGCAAACCCGACTCAGTTACAACAGTTCTGTCTGGAGGAATGGGAAAGAATTCCAGCAAATTATTGTGAGAAGCTTGTGGAAGGCTACCCAAAACGATTGACCCAAGTTAAACAATTTAAAGGCAATGCTACCAAATACTAAATGTATGTAAACTTCTGACCCACTGGGAATGTGATGAAAGAAATAAAAGCTGAAAGAAATTATTCTCTCTACTAGTATTCTGACATTTCACATTCTTAAAATAGGGATCCTTATTGACCTAAGAGAGGGAATGTTTTCAATGACTAAATGCCACGAATTGTGAAAAACTGAATTTAAATGTATTTGGCTAAGGTGTGTGTACATTTCTGAATACTGTATATGAAAACAACCATCTTTATAATAGTTTTAAAAAAAAATGTTGTAGCATAAATGTGGAAGTATGTGACATTATATTTTATTTTAATATAGGTCTACTTTTATATGTAATATAGTTTACAGATTTCTGAATGGGTTTCACCTGAAAGCTGTGTTGTTGTCAAATGGAACTGAAGTATGAATTAAAAATCTATCCATCTATAACACACCTTTCTCTTGGTAGTGTTTGAATCCTTGTCATCTTCGTCATTTCTTTCCTTCTCCCCATCTTTCGGTGAGCTGTTGTCCTGGTTGTAGTCTCCGCTGTCATCATCTTTCAGGCTTTAAAGGGAAACAGAATTCTCAATTCGACAAAGCCACATTACCTAAATATTCACCACAGAAGTACACATACAATGTCTTCCAAAAGAAAAAAAAATTGTATTCCAAACATAACTCCGATAAAAACAATCAACAAAGTACAGTGGAAGTACCTGGGTACAGCGATGGTAATAATTACCATACTTAAATACAATGGTAGGTACAGGGTTTACAAAGCACTTTGTCCAAAAAGTCTTGTTTGTCATTGGGTTAAATTTTTTCTGCACACACACACATATATATACACACACACGTACACGTGTACACACACACACACGCACACACACAGACCAGCCACATAATTAAAACCACCTGCCTAAAATTGTATAGGTCCCCTTGTCATTGTACATTAAATATAGGATATGACACACATTCACTGAATCAATGTTAGCGAATATTTAACAGGCATATTTATTGAAAACAATTGAATGAATTGATTGAATCAACAGGAAATCAGCAGTTACAGAAATATTCAAACAAGCCCGTCTGGCACCAACAATCATCCATGCGATTACCTAATCAGCCAATCATGTAGCAGCAGTGCCCTGCATAAAATCATGCAGATATGAGTCAAGAGCTTCAGTCAATGTTCACATCAACCATCAGAATAGAGAAACAAATGTGATCTCAGTGATTTTGACCGTGGCATGATTGTTGGTACCAGATGGGCTGGTTTGAGTATTTCTGTAACTGCTGATCTCTTGGGATTTTCACATACAACAGTCTCTAGAATTTAGTCAGAATGGTGCCAAAAACAAAAAACATCCAGTGAGCAGCAGTTCTGTGGACGGAAATGTGTTGATGAGAGAGGCCAACAGAGATCAGCCAGACTGTTTTGAACTGACAAAGTCTACGATAACTCAGATAACCGCTCTTTACAATTGTGTTGAGAAGAATATCATCTCACAATGTTATTCTGAGATGCGGGTTGGCGTTGCTTTGGCGGCAAGAGGGGGACCTACACAATATTAGGCAGGTTGTTTTAATGTTGTGGCTGATTGGTGTACGTGTGTGTATGTGTGTATATATACACTCACCTAAAGGATTATTAGGAACACCTGTTCAATTTCTCATTAATGCAATTATCTAATCAACCAATCACATGGCAGTTGCTTCAATGCATTTAGGGGTGTGGTCCTGGTCAAGAAAATCTCCTGAACTCCAAACTGAATGTCAGAATGGGAAAGAAAGGTGATTTAAGCTATTTTGAGTGTGGCATGGTTGTTGGTGCCAGACGGGCCGGTCTGAGTATTTCACAATCTGCTCAGTTACTGGGATTTTCACGCACAACCATTTCTAGGGTTTACAAAGAATGGTGTGAAAAGGGAAAAACATCCAGTATGCGGCATTCCTGTGGGCGAAAATGCCTTGTTGATGCTAGAGGTCAGAGGAGAATGGGCCGACTGATTCAAGCTGATAGAATAGCAACTTTGCCTGAAATAACCACTCGTTACAACCGAGGTATGCAGCAAAGCATTTGTGAAGCCACAACACGCACAACCTTGAGGCGGATGGGCTACAACAGCAGAAGACCCCACCATGTACCACTCATCTCCACTACAAATAGGAAAAAGAGGCTACAATTTGCAAGAGCTCACCAAAATTGGACAGTTGAAGACTGGACTGATGAGTCTCGATTTCTGTTGAGACATTCAGATGGTAGAGTCAGAATTTGGCGTAAACAGAATGAGAACATGGATGCATCATGCCTTGTTACCACTGTGCAGGCTGGTGGTGGTGGTGTAATGGTGTGGGGGATGTTTTCTTGGCACACTTTAGGCCCCTTAGTGCCAATTGGGCATCGTTTAAATGCCATGGCCTACCTGAGCATTGTTTCTGACCATGTCCATCCCTTTATGGCCACCATGTACCCATCCTCTGATGGCTACTTCCAGCAGGATAATGCACCATGTCACAAAGCTTGAATCATTTCAAATTGGTTTCTTGAACATGACAATGAGTTCACTGTACTAAAATGGCCACCACAGTCACCAGATCTCAACCCAATAGAGCTTTGGGATGTGGTGGAGCAGGAGCTTCGTGCCCTGGATGTGCATCCCACAAATCTCCATCAACTGCAAGATGCTATCCTATCAATATGGGCCAACATTTCTAAAGAATGCTTTCAGCACCTTGTTGAATCAATGCCATGTAGAATTAAGGCAGTTCTGAAGGCGAAAGGGGGTCAAACACAGTATTAGTATGGTGTTCCTAATAATCCTTTAGGTGAGTGTATATATATGTGTGTGTGTGTGTGTGTGTGTGTGTGTGTGTGTGTATACAGCTCTGGAAAAATTTATAAGACCACTGCAAAATTATCAGTTTCTCTGGATTTTAGTCAAATTAAAATTTTTGTTTTATTCTATAAAGTACTGCCAACATTTCACCCAAATTCCAAATAAAAATATTGTCATTTAGAGCATTTATTTGCAGAAAATGACAACTGGTCAAAATATCAAAAAAGACCTCTAATAATGCAAAGAAAACAAGTTTATTTGTATTTTTATTTTTAAACAACCCAACACTATTGTTTTAACTTGGAGTTCAGAAATCAATATTTGGTTGAATAACAACGATTTTTAATCACAGCTTTCAAGCATCTTGGCATGCTCTCTACCAGTCTTTCACACTGCTGTTGGGTGACTTTATGTCACTCCTGGTGCAAACATTCAAGCAGCTTGGCTTTGTTTGATGGCTTGAGGTGATCCATCATCTTCTTCTTGATCACATTCCAGAGGTTTTCAATGGGGTTCAGTTCCTGGAGATTGGGCTGGTCATCTCTCTCTCTTTTCTCACACACACACACACTCTCTCACACATCCATGTTTCTCCAATAACATGTTAGAAGCAGCCCAAGCCATGATACTAGCAGTTCTAAAGTGGTGTTTTTAATAAGATTGGACACATCATTTGTTTTGAACCAGCAACAGCAGATTCTGATCCGTGGCGTGAGAAAGTAGTTCCAGGGACAAATGTGTTTTTTTTTTGACCGTACTCTGTTTTTTCCTTATCTATTTATTTTTTCATTGAGCTGTCATTTATTGTACAGTCGTATGTGACAAACTTGATTACAAATTTGAGAGAGGCCTAGTCTGAGTTTAAGGAATGCGATTGTACAAACCTTATGTGACCCTGTGCTTATTATGGTCAGTTGATGTGCATGTGAAGTTTGCAAACGTAAGGAATGACGCAGAAGTAACATAATAATTTGTAATCCACTTGTATATTATAATGCCAAATACAGACGTGTTGCGCTTAAGCACAAACCCACGCATGTTTATAATCAGTCAAAGTGTCACATGTCATTCCAGCAGGCAAAAGAGCAGCAAGAGTTTCTACCCGGGTCGCAGAGCACCTGCCCCCGCTGCTCACACACACGCTCAACCCGGTGATTCGTCCTCGGCCTGGAGGCCCTACGCTTGCAGATCTGGCGCTTCTGATGGGTTATTTTCAAGATGAATTAAACGCGTGCATTCAAATCCAATTAATCTGGCCACAACTACGTGGGAGTCCTATCGTGCAACTAAAACACATTGACCTCACAGCTCATACCACAGCTAGTAGACACACCTTTTTCCCTCTCTCTCTTTTCTCTCGCGCTCTCCGCGTTAATAGGATACTTGAAATGCATGATTTAGTACACACGTATTAGTAACCCCCAGCTAAAGTGGAGCGTCGTTTTGATTACTCACGCGTCAAATTTGTTGTTCATTATCTTCTACGTGGGTCTCTGTGTGTGCTCTCGCTCCGACGGCAGCCCCGTCAATTCCGCAGCAACGGCGGCGCGCACGAGTGAGGGCAATCGCGCGCATAACACACCAGCTGGCGCCGCGCACGTCGTTCACTGAATATTTGTTAGCCGATAAGCGACATTTACTTCAACGGAACAACACAGTTACAAAACATATGACAAACGTTAATGTTTTATTTGCAAAAAAAGACTTTATTCAGAGTAGCGCCATTTTATTTTTGACGAGAATAAAAAAGAAGACATCTCTTCAATGGCTTGCACTCTATGGGCAATTCTACAGAAGTGCTGCAAATGCAGGGTTGGATATGTTGATATTTAAATAATAATAATAATAATAATATGAAACATGTCCCATCCTGGTCACCATAAAAAAAAAAAAAAAAAAAAATATAATATATATATATATATATATATATATATATATATATATATATATATATATATATATATATATATATATATATATAAATCATGGTATATTATTATTTAAAATTTGTGCTTCTGTTGTGACCATGATGTTTTGGTAGTGACCTTATTCAGGCATGTTCAGGTATCAGGTATGTTGTGGTTTGGTGTACGTTCACCTTCACTTGATGTACATGAAGGTCTCTAGCTCTTTCTGTGCTTTCTTCCGTGCCCTATGTTATTTTTGACTTGCACTCCATCTCTTCTCCCTGTTAGTAAAGTCTTTTAATTTTTTAAATGTTACCTCTTTCTTTTTGTAAGTATTGTTGAAATCTTATGGGTCATCCCTGATCCTCTGCCTATATTCACATAGGCACTCTTGTACTCTTTGGCATATTTGCATCTCTTGTGTCTATCTGCCTTTTATCAGTCTACAAGTAAAAAAAATACATATATTTACATTCACTGAGCACTTTATTAAGAATATTATGGTATTAATAAAGTGTTTGATGTGGTCTTCATGCTGTTGTAGCCAGGGCTACATGCAATCTGTCATACAGGGCATTTTCCCGGTGGGCCGACGCACTTTGGGGCCAATCAGGGACGGACTGCTCAGCGGGAGAACCAGCCCTCCCCTGTTCAGCAACTTTTGGGCCAGTTTCTATATAAACTCTTGAGTCGATTTCTCTTCCCAGCCCACCCCAGGTTGTAGCCCATCTGCCTCAATGTTTGACATGTGAATTCTGAGATGATATTGTTCTCACTACTTATTAAACAGAGTGGTTATCTGAGTTACCGCAGCCTTTCTGTCTGTCAGCTCGAACCAGTCTGGCCATTCTCCTTTGTCCTCTCTCATCAAGGCGTATTCGTCCGCAGAACTGCCACTCACTAGATGTTTTTTGTTTTTGGCACCAATTTGAGTAAACTCTAGAGACTGTTTTGTGTGAAAATCCCAGGAGATCAGCAGTTACAGAAATACTCAAACCAGCCCATCTGGCACCAACAATCATGCCATTGTCCAAATCATTGAGATCACATTTTTCCCCATTCTGATGGTTGATGTGAACATTAACTGGAGCTTCTACCCATATCTGATTGATTTTATGCACTGCTGCCACAGGATTAGCTGATTAGATAATCACATGGATGTTTGTTGGCGCCAGAGAGGCTGGTTTGAATATTTCTGTAACTGCTGGTCTCCGGGGATTTTCACACACAACAGTCTCTAGAATTGACTCAGAATGGTGCCAAAAACAAAAAACATCCAGTGAATGGCAGTTCTGCAGATGGAAATGCCTTGTGGATGTGAGAGAGGTCAACAGAGAATGGCCAGACTGGTTTAAGCTGACAAAGTCTACGGTAACTCAGATAACTGCTCTGTACAATTGTGGTGGAAGAATATCATATTGGAATGCTATTCTGAGATGCGGGTTAATGTTGTTTTGGCAGCACGAGGGGGACCTACACAATATTAGGCAGGTGGTTTTAATGTTGTGGCTGATCGGTGTATAATAATTATGCAAGAATAAGAAGCATGTTTTAAAATACACATGGCAGGACACTGTTGTAAATATGGCATTTCAATTACCCAAAGGCATAAAAAATAACATATCTTCTTCAAATAGTGTGAAAAGAGTTCAGATTCTTTGTCGCTGTGTTACTAACCAAATTACTGCAGTTTTACTAAAGTTACAATAACTGTAACTTTTAATAATAATTTTGGAATTTCGGCAGAAACTATAGTTGTCATTGTACAGGGTTGTAAAGCTTATACTATAAAGTAGCATTCTAATATTTTTAATTCAAATTAATTTAATTAATGTTTGGTACCTACTGTATACAACAGACTGGAACACAGGGAGGTTTCTGTGTGTTGTTTCACACAGTGAGTCATTGTGTGGTGGCACCATGTGCTGGTCAGGACAGGATGGGCAGTGACGCTGCAAGTTCGTCACTAGTGTGGCGCTAACGGGCCAACAGACTGTCACACACAGGCTATTAGCACTCAAAGACGCCGACGGGGCAGCGACTGGGTGATGGATGCCAACTCTGCGGCATACTTCAGAGAGTGCTAGAGCTTCACTAGAGCCGCGTCCCATCCCATTCATTCAGTCCTTGTCTTTCTATCCTTCTCTGGGCCAATATTACCCCAATCTTTCTTTCCTCACCCTCTGCATCCTATTTTTTACTCTCTCTAGTAAATTAAGTACTTTCTAAAACAAAAGGTTCTTCATCTCATTCTATTATTTTATCTTTTTATCTAGACCTTGATGGACGCAAATCAAAAGATAAGATTATTTACAAAATATGAGTGCAAAAAACATTCACATTACAAGTAATATTTTAAAAGGATGAGCCACATTCAAAGTCGTTGCCATTATACATACAATCGCATGCACTACCATTCAAAAGTTTGGGATCACAAAGACATTTTTCTTCTTGAAATAAATTAATGTTTTGTGAACAAAAGTATGAATAACATTGATAAAAAAATTTTTTTTAATTATAATGAATAAGCTGTTTTAAATTTTTTTTACATTTATTTCTAAATGTTTTGCCTATAATGGCAAAGTCCCATTTTCAGCAGTTATTATGCCAGCCTACTCAGAAAATAGTGTCACATAATCATTGATAAATCATTCTAATGTGCTACTCAAACCTTTCTTATTATTACAACAGTTGAAAACGGTTGTGCTATTTAATAATGTTTGAACATTGCAATGGTGTCTTTATTTCAGTTGCTGAAGTATTAAGTACACTTGCAATTCCTGCAATTCACTTTACACTTCCAAGTCAAATTTTGGTTTGAAAAAAAAAGATAAATAAAAAATATACACATTTCTCTAAAAACTCAGTTTATTGTCATTTTAAATGATAAAAGGTTTTGCATTTACTATTTACTTGTATGAGAACAGCAAACTGGATCTAGGACAGAGAGAGCGAGAGAGAGAAGTGGAAAACCCAGATGCACAACAATAATACAAGAACAACAGAGAGTTTCTCGTTTGAGTTTAAGGAGGGTGTGACAGGTCGGAGGGCGGGGCCGGATTGTGATTCTACACACCCGGTCCCTTATCAGGCTAATTAAGCCCCCGAGAGGGATCAAGGCCGACTGCAGACGTTTGTGCAACAGAGAGAGAGAGAGAGAGCGTTTACTGGCAGCTGTCCGACACCTTTGTGTATTTGTCTTTTTGTTTCGTTTTTCATTAAACTATTTATATTGTCAAGCTGGTTCTCGCCTCCTCCTTTCCATTAATAGCTTTCCGAAACCCGGGAAGGAGGAAGGATACACCGTAGTGGAGTTCTTGCCACTACCGTGAGGGGAGAAGGCTGTCCTAGCCGACCACCTGGAGCAGTCAGGGCCACTGCCAGGGGCGGGGGGAGACCCCTTCTGGGGGAGATCCCGAGAATGCAGCGGGCAGTTCTGTCCACCAGGGGCAGGATGGCTGATGGCTGACTGTGTCAAAGGCTGTAGAAAGGTCCAGCAGAATCAGGACGGATGATCTGGATTCAGCTTTTGCCTGTCTCAGCGACGCAGTGACAGACAGCAGGGCAGTTTTGGTGGAGTGTCCACTTTTGAAGCCTGACTGATTGTCATCCAGCAGCTCTCAAAAGAAATCAGCATTCAGCTCCCTGCAACAAGGTACTGGGCACAAGCAGGTAAAACCCAGGACTCACATGAGTGTTTACAACCACTTGAGGCTCATATGCATGTGTGTGTGATACAAGTAGTTGTTTGTTCAATGTCTGCATCAGGTTGAAGTGTTTCGTCTCCACCTATAACAAACAAAAAGTGTGTTAAGAGCTTTAAACAAACATGTTCTCACACACCCACACACATTAGTGATAAATGCCTAAACACATTCATCATTCATACATGTACAAACACAATGTAATGTTCTGAGTTAAAAACAAGTTAAGCTCTATCAACAGCATTTGTAGCATAATGTTAATTACCATTACCAAAATTATTATTATTTTTTTGATCACTGTAAGATTAGTTTTGTGATTCTCTAACCTTCCACACATGTAGTGTAATGGCCTGGAAGTTTGAGCGCGGCTGAACGCTGACCTCTGCTGGTGACCAAGGAATGTGACTTGCAGCAATGAAATAAAAACTTCCCCCTACTCACACACTTTCAACCAGCACTTAAGAGTTGATGCTAAAAGTGCTGTTGTTACGGCAACCGCCTGCTGAGTGACCTTTAACCCAGCAGTCTCCAATCTGGTGGCCATGGGTTAGAAAATGCCCTACATGAAGGGAAATTATACAATAACATAAATATTCAATAAATAAATTCCTTTATTATCAACCTTGCATTAAATTATTAGTAGATATTAATTTTACGAGACATTAAGTGTCTCATAATAAAATATGATCTAATGAAGTGTACCGGTGTAGATGCTCTGGAGGTGTCCTGCATCACTGACTGGATAATCCACTGTGACCTGATCAAATTCCTGCTGGAATTCTGACTCATCCAGAATTCCCCCTCTGCCAAGCCGCTCAGGACTGACTGAGCACCGGAGGGCTCCAGAGAAGTCCACCATGATCCACTGTATAGAGAGAAAAATACAGTACATAACTCTGCAAAAACACAAGTAGAATAGGTGCAACTTAGAAAGACGAACCAGATATAGTGTTAAATGTGTTTAAATCAGCATGCACGGATACTGTATTCATAATTATGACAACAGACTGACTTTAGATGGTTAAAGGTATGAGAGTTTAATTCATACTCTAATTTGTTATGGTAAAGATACTGTATGTTGGAAAACAAGGCACTTAAAGTGTTGTTCACCCAAAAATGAAAATTCTTCCATCATTTACTCATCCTCATGCCATCTCAGATGTGTTTAAATTTCTTTTTTCTGCTTAACACAAACAACATTTTTTGTAAGAATATTTCAGCTGTGTAGGCCCATACAATGAAAGTGAATGGTGACCAGAATTTCAAAAGCACCAAAAAGGAGATAATTTCAGGATAAGATTAAACCATAAGACTCCAGTAGTTTAATCAATGTCTACTGAAGCGATCCAGTTGGATTACTTATATGCTGAATTTATCTCCTTTTTGGAGGGTTTGGAGTTCTGGTCACCATTCACTTGCATTGTATGGACCTACATAGCTAAGATATTCATCTAAAAAACTGTGTTTGTGTTCAGCAGAAGAAAGTCTTACACATCTGTGATGGCATTGTTTTCTATACAGTTTTCTGAATACCCCCCCACCCCCATCTGATGTTGATCAAACAAACAGATTGTCTTACTAACCCATTACTGGAATCAAATCAGTTACCTACAGTGAATCATGAATAGCAGTTCAGCTACTACTTCTATATCGTCAGAAACATAAATAATAAAAAATATGTACTACCATAACATCAGTGGTGCACTGAATTGTAGCCGCTGAAATGAACAGCTGTATTGTGACTGAGCTGGGCAAAAATGAGGACAGTTCTTTTAAATAAATACAAATAAATACATACAGTGAACATAACCCAAAAAAACAACAACAGCTCTATCCAGCTATGTGAAATCCATAAGGAAGTAGGAAACACTTATCGCTAAATACTTCCTCTGTAATTCTGCTAGTTAGAATGTTTCTAACCACAAATTCAAGGAACTATTGTACTTTTTTATTTGGTAATCATTTCTGCACTTTGTTTAGAAGATGCAGTATTTACTCACTACCAAAGGTCTGTCTGTGTCAAGCAGTGACAAACTACCGTTGTTTTTCTCTTTCTCACCTGTGGGGGTGCTGTGGATACAGCAGCTGATAGCACATCGCTACTTCAGCTCCAGTGAGAGATGTGATAAATTCATGGTGTTTCTATAGTCTGGCCATTGCTTTGGAGCTGAGCTATGGCTCCACTCAAGTCCACCACTGCCTCACATACTTGCCCCACCCACAAACGCTCATATGAACCATGTAACCTAGCGTGAAGGATGGTTAACAGCTTCTGACATCACAATTCTACTTTATACTCAGAGAAGGGGGAGGGGTGCAGAGGTTAAGTAGACACTTCAACAGAGCCACCCAGAATGCCCTCGGGCTCTGGCACCATGAGAAGCAGAGAGTGTCATTGAAACAGTGCAGACGGTCATCCACTCGTAACTCTATCCAGTGCCCGTTCCGCCAGAACCAGAACAGGAAATTTCCATGGTAACCGTTGTCCTCCCACAAAGGCTGTTCATGTGGAAACACCCGATGACAAACACATAAACACGCAACCTTGTTTCAAATCACTGATATGTAATTACAGACACAATAACTTTATTATCTAAGTCCCTACATGTCTTCCATGTTTCAGAGTAACTGCTCTTATGAGAATAATAATTATAAACAAAACACTGAAACAAAAAGCACATTTTTAACTTACATATACATTTTTAAGTCACATTAACTGAATTCTGTCTAGTCTCCTGTTGGGATCACTTTAAACATTTTCTAATGTTTTTAACTCACATTTACAGAATTCTGAATGATGAAGCTAATTCCTTCTTAGCTGATGCAGCCTCCACTTTAGCCTCAACAAACTCATCAGATTCCTTGCTGTGTCAAGCTTTAAAGGGATAGTTCACCCAAAATTATCTAATCATTTACACACACTCATGCCATCCAAGATGTGTATGACTTTCTTTCTTCTACTGAAAACAAACAAAGATTTGTAAAAGAATATCTCAGCTCTGTATAGGTCCTTACAATGCAAGTGAATGGGTACCAACATGTTCCCTATAAATTCACCTTTCTACCCAGTAGGTGGCGATATGCATGAAGAATGCAAATCTCCAAAAACAAAAGAAGAAGAAAGTGAAAGTGGAGATTAATCATAAAAAAATACAATTTAAAAATAAAAAATGACTTAAATATTGATCTGTTTCACACCCACAATTGTCATATTGATTCTGAAGATATGGATTGAAACACTGGAGACTTATGGATTACTTTTACGCTGCCTTTATATGCTTTTTAGACCTTTTTGAAACCCATTCTCTTGCATTGTGAGGACCAACAGAGCTGATGTATTTTTCTACAAATATTTGTATTCAACAAAAGAAAGAAAGACATACACATCAGGCATGGCATAAGGGTGAGTAAAGGGTGAGTAAATGATGAGTGAATGTTACATTTTTGGGGTGAATTATCCCTTTAAGGTTGTAACTTGAAAACCAATAAGTTGTGAAAACAGTTAGATTTGAATAGTAGTTCCACCTTGTGATATTCTACCCAATTCAAATTGATTCCACACAAGAGACCTTTTCTTTTACACACAGCAGAAATTGTAGGCTAATCGGCTGACAGGTTTTTCCGGCCGTTTTTGACAGCAAATAACTCGGACCAGTCAATGAGGCACATTCATTTTCCTACCACTGCTAAGCAGATGATACGCAGCTCTACCTGTCGTTCCAGCCATAAGACCCTACTGTCTCAGCCCGTGTCTCTGGCTGCCTCTCTGACATTTTGGCCTGGATGAAGGAACGACACCTTCAGCTCAAACTTGCTAAGACAGAACTCCTCGTGATCCCAGTCATCCCAAATGTTGACAACAACCTCACTATTAATCTTGGTTCACCTACACGAACACCAACCAGAACGGCATGGTGGTGTAGTGGTCTAAAGCACATAACTGGTAATCTGGTAATCAGAAGGATGCTGGTTCGAGCCCCACAGCCACCACCATTGTGTCCTTGAGCAAGGCACTTAACTCCAGGTTGCTCCAGGGGGATTGTCCCTGTAATAAGGACTCTGTAAGTTGCTTTGGATAAAAGCGTCTGCCAAATGCATAAATGTAAATGTAAATCTTGCAGATTTGTGCTTTACACCATCAGGAAAATCAGACCTTTCCTGTCTGAATATGCTAAACAGCTCCTGGTCCAAGCTCTGATCATTTCAAGACTTGACTACTGCAATGCTCTGTTGGCTGGCCTTCCAGCTAACACAATTATGCTACTGCAGATGGTCCAGAATTAAGCAGTGTGTCTGGTCTTTAATCAGCCAAAAAGGGCTCATGTCACCCCACTCTTAATTTCACTCCACTGGCTACATGTAGCTGCCTGCATCAAATTCAAGGCTTTGACCCTTGCTTTCAGGACAGCCAATGGAACTGCACCCTCTTAATTCAAAGCTGAAAACACATCTGTTCTGCAAGCACTTAACTAACCCACACTAATTGCACTTACTACTGCACTTAACCGAAGAAAGAAAAAAAACAACCTTGTTTGTCAATTTCTTCTGTGCTAGCATCTTTACTACTCCAGCCACTGAGAACTTAGCAGTCCTATATGGCAGATAGACAGTAGGAAAAGCATCGATAGAAGTAGCCTAAACATCGCGCAAAAACAACATGCTAGCAAAGAAAGGGTGTCATGACAGCAAAACGGACTGACGGCGTATCAGCTTGGAGTGGATATATGAAATAAAATCTTGATGCACTTTTTACACCTTCACTATCTGTTTGTTCATATTATCACATTAAAAAAGTAAAATTTTTTGCATGCTCAGTGGTCACACCACTCGTCAATGTTCTTAGAGACCAAATCAAATAAGGCGGGACTCATAAAAGCTAAGTGCAAATCTAGTTATTCCAGCACCATGCTTCATGCAGGCAAGCACGCAGCGGCACATCCAGAAGTTCAGGGTAAGAGACATACTGCCACCTGCTGTATACTGTGCACACAACATGCGTGATCTACTCTAACCAAGCTGTCAGAAAATCAGGTGTACTGTATGCAAGTGGGCAGAAAACTTTAAGAAAGTATTCTGGGATGAATACTAAATACTCTTTCTAAAATGTATTCTTTGATTTTAACCCACTATTGTTTTTTTTTTTTTCAAATTAGCCCAATTTGTTATGAATCCCTGGCAAGACTGTAAACATGCTGCAGCTGATCTGAGCAAGAGAGTGCGAGAGGACACATCTGCACTGTTTAGAAAAAAAATTCTCTACTTTAAAAATGTCTCACTTGATTGACAAGATTTTTTTTCTTACTGTCTTATTTTGTAATGATTATGAGAGAAGTATTCTAACAAAATTGTATAAAATAATTGTATTCTGAATACAGGTACTTGAAAATGTAATGTGGACTGAATACAGTTACTTAATTGTTGTATTCTAAATACGTAACGCCATTACATGTATTCTGTTACAGCCCAACACCGGGTGTATGTTCAATGTAGCGCTATCAAAACATTGCTCTGTTAACCTATCATAACATAACATAACATTAATGGATATACAAGCATACTGTAGCACTCTCCTCGTATTATAATATGTTTTCATAGTACAATGACCCCTTTTTTTCCTCAAACTCTGGGACAATTTGATTTCTAATGATATGGCATTTTTAATAACTTTTAATATTTCAACCAGATAATATGACATTTTGGGGAATATAAATGGATGCTAGAAGAAATATTGCAGGACAGAGGTACTGTAAGTACTGTTTTTTGTAAATGGTGAGATTACATTATCATGCGTATTCTCTAAAAGTTTTGTTTAGAACTCAATTTAAATTAAATACATTTTTGTCACTTCTATCTAAAGAGTTAAACATGTTCAGTCTTTCTCAGGTGAACTGCTTTAAAGCTTGGTTTTGTTGTGTTGTAATGCTAGAGCAGCGCTGTGATCAGTTAGTATTGTGAACATTTTTCAAACTAAGAAACATTCAGTCAAATTTAAAAGAAAATAGCAAGAATAAATGAAAAGCCAATTGCTGTCAAAATCATTTATTAATTACAAAAATAAATTCTAATCAATCTGTTTTATTAAGGTGTTTGAGTTACTATTTCCCCCCCAGTTTGTTCAGCTCAAAGTTACAGACAGATTAATCGCTGTCCACATTATACTGAATTTCTTGTGTTCCTGCAAAAGACAAAAGAGAACTTACGTGAGCCATCTCAAATTTTAACTTCACAACGTATTCATATTTTCTTCCCTGTATATTTAGTGTATGGGGAAAACATTTTGTCTTGGTACTTTTATCTAAATGCAATTATAATTTAACATATACCCTGTTTCTAAAGCATGTGTGATTCTTAACTTACTGGATATGTGAAATAGCTTTCTTAACCCATGAGTCATCAGGGTTAGCACAGATCTGTCTGTTCTTCACTGTAGTAAAACTGCAAGAGAGAAAGAATATTCTATATATATATATATATAATCACTTTACTACTGTTTTTGCATTAGGTATTTTGAACAAACAGTTAACAAGATATTTTTACTGCATTTATTCATCTATGTCAAAAGGAACCTTATTATAAAGTGTGACCTATATATATATATATATATATATATATATATATATATATATATATATATATATATATATATACTGCATATATAGTAGTGTGTGTGTGTCTGCGTGTTTGTAAGCAATATGCTTATGTATTTTCAGATGATTTTAATTTAGTTTAAGACATAAATGATATACTTACATGACTGCGTCTATGTTGCATAACATGGTGGCATCCTGCAGAGTAAAGTCTTTCAGTCGGAGAAAAGGAAGCTGATGTGATGAATATTTGGTACAGCACCTCACCGGACCTTGACACATGACGGACAGACTATAATTTAATTTGGCTCCATGACACTTAACCAAATAAACAGTCTTGCACATGTCTGCTCTGTGCAATTATTGCTTTATGACTTTTAATCTCTATCTGTAATTTACATGTGAAACCCATTCAACAACATGAGAACCAATGTCGTTTTGGCATCCATTTGTCAAACCTGAGGCAACACGTCAATGCAAAAATGTTTAATCTGAACACGCAATGAGACTTCAAAGCTTTGGATGGAGGAGAAGATTATCAGTGAATAATTTAAATTTCAGTCTATTCCTTACACATAGCAACTGTATGTTTCAGAAGACCTGTTAATGGTACACAAGTCGCATGGACTACATTTATGATGCTGTTTTTTCTTTCTATTTTTGTGTTCCATGGAAAAAAACCTGCAAATGGGTTTGGATCAACATGAGGTTGTAAATAATAATTTTTTTTAAATTTGACCACCCCCTTTTGCAAATCATGAACCATATGCATGATGTCAGTGATGCTCAGATAAGTTTGTTAAATCAGATAGGTTTGAGATAAATTAAATTAAGTTAAATCATCAAACATGCCATAGAGAAAGCACTGAATACAAGGAGTGACAGATGTCTCTCTACTTATATCGTAAATGTGTTTCAATCTCTCCCAATTCTAAAGGTATGAAATTACGCTATCAGATGTGGTTACATTTCAGAACAGTCTTGAGAACTCAGCATTGAGATAAGACCTGAAACTGAACAGATATTCTGATAAAAATCATACGAAAAGATTTACTTACTGCTTTGACTTACGGTGACCCAGACGCACAGCAACAACAGCAGCGTGGATGATGTCAGGACGAGTCTGCTCATCATGGGAGGGAAATCACGGGTCAAAATGAAAAATGAGACCGATAATATTTACGACAACTAAAATGATCACAGTCGTGCAGATAGCAACAGCAGGGCTGATGAGAATAATGATTATAGAGACGGAGAGCTCTATGTCCACATTATTTTGCATCCACAAAAGCTACATTATATACACATGCATGTGGGGATTTTGGGAGCGGCACATCAAATGTCATTGTAGGTGGAAGGCAGGGGGAAAATCAGGGTGTAATGGTGTAAATGTTTATAGGTCATGTGTGCTATAAAGGGGGATATTCCATCCCTGGAAATAAAATATGAATGGCATTTTTAACATCTATGACCAACAATGTGATTTGACAATTACAACAACTATAGTACTTATAAAGTTCTCAATCTGTAACTTAATTTGCATACATAGCAAATATATGTCACAACTATAACATTAAGGGAACTGCTTCTGTACCTCTAGCTATAATGTTTAATTAATTTTGGGTACATAATTGGACCCTAAGGCAGGGGTTTACAAACTGGGGTCCAGGGACCACCAGGTGATGCTAGGGGATCCATGAAAAACAATGAGAGAAAAAAAGGAACAAAAAAAATAATAATGTCAACATTACTTATAATTATTATTGTTTTATTTAGAATGAGATTATTTTATTCCATAGAGATTATTCATGATAATTTTATTCTATTGACAGCCATAGATTAAACCATAATAAATCAAAACAAATCTGCATATAATTTCATACATTATGTAAAAAACATTTCTTATTTGTATAAAATTAAGGTTGTACTTCAATATTCTCTTTAAAACTGCTATTAAAACAATATTTATTGCTATACAAATACATTTTAATTAAATTGAAAATGTACTCTTCGGTTTAAATATCTTACATTTCCAAGATACGCTTTCAACTTAATAAAAATAATATATTTTCCATATAGCATTTGAATAATTAATTTAACTTTAGTACAATGACACTATAAAAGCCAGATATTTTATTTATGCTAACAACATGTCTTTATAATATCATGTTTACTATTTTTTTCACACTGGTGGTCCATCGCAAGGGGGTCATCATTTTTGGGGGTCTTTGGCATTGAAAGTTTGAATACGCCCTAAGTTCCTATTATGTACGTTTAAAGGTGGAGTGGTAGTGGGCTAAAGCACTAAACTATTAAGCAGAAGGTTGCTGGTTCGATATCCACAGCCACCACCATTGTGTCCTTGAGCAAGGCACTTAACTCTGGGGATTGTCCCTGTAATAAGTGCACTGTAAGTCGCTTTGGATAAAAGTGTCTGCCAAATGCATAAAGGTAAATAAAGGTACCACCCCAGTGAAGGCCATTGTACCTTAAACACTACCATTTCTTATGAGAGGGTATTTTTATACATCCACTATAAAGACAGAATAATATAAATAATATATATATATATATATATATATATATATATATATATATATATATATATATATATATATATATATATATTACAGTAATAAGAAAAATCTGGAAAACAGTTCATGTTCCAAGACATCTGCCTTTCCTGGAAATCAATTTTGCGCTTATCACTCATCGCATCATCTTATCACAGCCTAAATCAGATCACAACAACTGATGAGAGAAAATAATATTACAGTAAGACTCCACTGTTTTATCATCGCAAGCCTCCTTTATAGAAATTAAACTTAAAATATATCAAAATGTCAAGTAGGTTAATGCCTCTTTGAAGACTGGAGGTGTAAATGAATTCATCCACAGAATGTTTAAGTAAAAGCACCGCTGTGAGCAATGCTTTTAAGTGGTATTAGAATTGGTGTCATGCAGTATCATGCAGTAAGTTTGTGGGCACTTTAAGGTTTTGATCTCCCTCTTATGACCTATTTAACTTTTTGATTTTAGGACACGAGTTTCATAAAACTTTATGACCTAGAATATATATACAAACCAAATTTAGTAACACCCACACTCTAACGTGTCAAAATGAGGACGCTAGGTAATTATGTGCATGTGCATGTGCATGTGGTTTTATCATCTAAAAGCTATTATGACACAATATATTCATAATATGACAATACACACTACAAACAAAAGGTTGCTGTGTGTAAAAGTACCAACTGCAAGAAGGTTCCTTGTTTCAAAAATTCCCTGTTCAGAGGCATTGTCACACCCTTGAAAAAGTATTTAAACCATGACCACGCCAGCTATACATTTATGTCTGAATTGGCAATTATATCATATCTGACAATAAATGGAATTTTCCTAAATGTGAATGAAATCCCTTGAGAACTAAATCAGAGGATGGCCAATGAATGCTTTTCTGTTGAATATATGCAAACAGATAAAACTGTTCTCTTTGCAATCACATCTCATACGGAGACTTTTATAAAAAAAATTTAATCAAAATAAACTTTCTTTACATTTTGACATTATATGATATTTATTTTATTATAGTAAAGGAGACTATATACTGTATATATAATGATAATGAGCAGGCAGGACAGGCTGAACACAAGAATGGACGAGGACGATGATGAAGTGAGAACCCAAGTGCAGTTTATTTACAAAAACGTGAAATCTAAACGAGAATATACAGTAAACCAGAGACTTATAAGGCTGCTTATAGAATTATTAAACTATTGTTTAATGTGACACATTTTAGGTCTAATAAAACAGTCTGCTTTATTAATCTATTTTAATATTATATCACATAAAAATCATAAATATAATTAGTTTTTATTGTTTGATTATGGTTTATGTTTTTATTTGTATTTATGTATTGCAAATTTCAGAATGGTCCTATTTCTTTTTCTTTTATTCCAGTGACATATATTTTACATTAATGTCAGCGTTCCTGGAGTTTCCAACATTGTTGCTATTCATCTGACTGTAGGAAACAATTTAAATATGCCTGTGGTTAAACTTTCTTTCGAGGAAGTAAAATCTAACAGAGAGTTAGACATTTTTCTCTGATTTTCCACAGGCCATTATTCCATTCATCTCCTTCCTCATTGCATATTTTCACAGTCAGGGCAGATCACATTGTGGATTAAGTTTTCCAAATGACATATTTGAACATGGAAAGCCCAAATGCCATGTCATGGGTTATTTCCAGTGTCAGGCACTGATATAAGGCTTACACACCTGCCCATTTCTCATCAGACTCTTGCTCTGAAGATCTCACACTCACTCTCACTCACACCCAAACAGAAAGAGACAATGGCTCGGATCTCAGCTACCACGATCATGCTGATTATTGCGGCTCTCAGTGTACTCTGTACAGAGACATCAGCTATGTGTAAGTAAATCTTACTTATTGTCTGTACCTGCAGTACCAGTTTAACCAGTTTAACAAGTAACTTTAAAATAATTTATTTATTTTTTCTTTCTTTCTTTCTTTCTTCTTTCTTTCTTCAGTGTTTCCGCCGTTTTAAAATTGTGAACTTAATACAAATCTTAAAATATATGAAAATTTATATTATGTATTTTGTAGTTATTTTTAGTTATCAAATTTTGAATTGGCTAGATTGCTCTTGTAAATAACAAAACTCGCTTGTAAGCCATAATGATGTCTGATTTGGAACAAATCGTTGGTTTTAAGTTTGTCCTTTTTAAAGTTTTTCAAGTTGGTTAAAATGTTCACAAATCAGTCTTGAGGATTTATTAGCAAATTGGTCTAAATATAAATCATATTTTAAAATTTGCATCCTCACAAACAACTGGAAAGATCAGGGAAAAGTCAGATTCATTTGTCAAAAGTGTGGGAACCCCTTTTCTTTCTTTCTTTCTTTCTATCTATCTATCTATCTATCTATCTATCTATCTATCTATCTATCTATCTATCTATCTATCTATCTATCTATCTATCTATCTATCTATCTATCTATCTATCTATCTATCTATCTATATTCAATCTGAATAAGCCTGCCATTTGTCATGTTAATGGTGTAATGAATGTACACAAACTTTAGGTTTACAAACTTGCAACAGGTGTTAACATGCTCATATTGTTGTGTTTACAGCATGTTGCAGAAAGTACACCAAAGTAGAAATACCTATAGCAATCATCAAAGGGTTTTCCATCCAGACCATAAAAGGAAGATGCAACATTAACGCTGTAATGTAAGTAAAAGAAGCGTCCAACATACACTGTAACGACACACACAAACACACACAAATGCGCCATGTATTGGATTCATTATTTAAGACACTAACAAAGAGATGCTTCTTTCCCCAACAGATTCCATACAAACAGAGGCAAGAATATTTGCACTGACCCCTCTAAATCCTGGGTGACGGACAACATCAGTAAACTAAGGTACGTTTAGAGATAAGGGTATGCTGCGGATAAATAAATAAACAAAACTTACATTGCACACATATGTAAATATAGACACATACAGGCTACAGGCCATTTCTTGTCCTTAACAACATTGCAATTAATGCTTTGAAATGAAAGCTAATGATTCTGTTTTTTGTTCTTCAGGAAACAAGTGCAAGCAATCAAAGGAAAGCATTCAATATCATAATTCCAAACCTTCTGGGGCCAAACAGATGTTCTTAAGAAGATTTTATCACAAAGAACCTACATTTTTATGCACTTTGCATAGTTACTCTGCATATGTGTGTATGCATATTACTTCATATTTCTTGTATTTGCTTTAATTAATTCAAGGCATTAAAATAATAAATAATTTTCTAAGTAAACAGTGAACTTGCCTTATGTGTTTATTTTTAAATGTCTTTTCAGCTTTAATAAATTCTAATTAGATTCATATACAGTAAGAGTTTCAAAATAACAGTCAAATACAACTGCACATGAGTTGCAAACTGCACATGAAGTAACATACCATAACATTACTGTAGCACTACAGTGCACGTGCAAAGGAAAAGGCACATGGAGTCATTTGCATTTGTGCCGTGATTGGTTAAAAAAAAACATGACGCAATTTGAATGCTGTTTTGTGTTTGGTCAGGCACAGAGACAGGGTTAATGGAATGCTAGACATTCAAGTTTAAAAATTCCCCATACATAATGGCTTGGAAATAACTTTGTTGATGTAATCTAGGAAGCAATGGAATGCGGAACAACTTTTGTGTGGATTAAAATAAACAAACCTTGAGAGATAATCTGTCAGTCTGTCTGGATAGAGACGATGGTACACACGCAAAAAGCAAAAAGTACAAAAAAAAAGACCACCAGGTGTCGCACCCCCCTATAAAACACATGAAACAGTTAAAGGGTTAGTTCACCCAACAAAGACATACAAATAATTACCCTCATGATGATCCAGTTCCAAACACGTAGAACTTTGTTTCTTCCGTAGACGCTTGAGTGCCACTCTTTTCCATTTAACAAAAGTGTGGTATATTGTGATAAAATAATAATAATAATAATTTGTATAAAGAAAATACTTCTTGGAGTCACCAGTAGGTGTCACTATGCATATAATAATTTGTTGCACGTTCCAGAGGCAGTGTCAGTTCCAGTGGAGTTAAATCATGCTTGATGCTGAAATAGTTCAAGTAAAGCATGTCATTCATTATCCAATGGCAGTTGAGTGATTCTTACAGAAAGTGAATAAATGGGACTGTCAAGCTCCAAAATAACAATCAAAGCTCCAAAACGATTGGATAGTCTATGCCAAGTATTCTTAAAGGTGCAGTCAGTAACTTTTGTCTTTGTGTCATCTTGGATGTACACTGACACCTAGCGGCTTGGATGCAGCGTCATTTAAAATCAATAGTTTTCATTTTCAGATGTCATTGTAGAAATGTAATATTCACAATCAACCATGATCACTTTAATCATTGAGTGGAAGTGTCAAATAACAGGACAGTTACTGAAATTAAGCCAGCAATATTCGGCTGGTCATGTGATTGTAACTTGGCAGCCCCCATGTGCGGACCCTCTCCATTTAGAATAAATCAGCATTTATAAGATTACTGATATGACTGGAGTCTTCATTTTAATGTGTAATCTTGATGTTCTACATACATTGCAAAAATGAAGGTCTTTAAGAGTTAAACTTTTTAATGAGAGAAAAAAATTACTGAGCGCACCTTTAAGTCATGTGTGATTATTTTGTATTTTTTTTATTAATCCCCTCTAGCGGTCGGTTAACCATTTGTGATCAGATAATTCATTCTGCTTCCAAAAAAGACACAAAAGCACTATAAAAGTGGTCCATTTGAGTTGTGCGCTATATTCCAAGTCATAGGGCAACTCACGATGGCTTTGTATGAGAAACTGATGGAAATTTACGTTAATTTTCACTGATAATCTCTCCAGTGAGCTGTTAACCTCATCAACCGGATCATTCAGCCAGTTAAGAACCGGATCAATCTAATTCGTGAAGAAATAGTGAACTGGATCTGTCGATTCAATAAAAAGACCAGACTTAAAATAACTTTTTTACATGTTCTCTCATTTTTTAATGTCACATAGGAGCTTTGTAGCCAAAATGAATATAATTTATAATATAAAAAGAGTGGTCAGCTTTAATCATCAGTGTTTATGTGGCTTCTCATTGGAAATCAAAATAGACATCAACATTAGAGTCTTTTATATGAATATTAAAAGGATATTTTACCAAAAAAAAAACATTATCTCATCAATTACCCTCATGCCAGATGTGTATGACTTTCTTTCTTCTGCTGAACACAGATGACGATTTTTAGAAGAATGATTACGATTACACTTCCTAGTGTTTGACGCATGCTCAAAGTGATAGATGGCGCTGTAGGAAGTGTTATCGAGCTTGACATCATGATCACAAAGGAGACTGCTGTCAAAATGTACAGTGAAAAGGAGTTACATTTTGGTCTGTTTTCACCCAAAACCAACTGGATCACTTCAGAAGACATTGATTAAACCAATGGAGACTGATGGATTTCTTTTTGCTGACTTTATACTGTATGCTGGGGGCTGACTGTAATGGGCCTGACTACCACGTGTGGACCTATAGAGCTTGTATATTCTTCTAAAAATCTGTTTGTGTTCTACAGAAGAAAGACCTTCATGCCATCTTAGATGTGTATGACTGAGTAAATGATGAGAGAATTTTCATTTTTGGGTGAACTAACCCTTCAAGGGAAAGTGGGTACATCATCAGCAAAATTAGCCGCCTGTGGCAGCATAAAAACTGTAAATAAAACCCCTAAAATTTTGTAATTACTATGAAATTACCCTAACCTTAATACAATGTTTGACATGCCGAATTGAATTAAGGCATTATTTAGACTATATAGATTTTTTTTTCCATTTAGGACGTCTCCAAATGTATTTTCATTGGCTATGTATCTGAACCCTAAAGTCTAGCTAGGTTAGACACACACACACACACACACACACACACACACACACTTCCTGCAGCTGAGTGATTTAATTAACAGCAGTGCTCTCCAGTCAAGTTATGACTGCCGATGACATCATCGCCTCGGTCCTCTGCACGGTTGCAAACACAGAGGACTTCCTGCTGAATAATGGAGAAACACACACATTCCTGAACACCCACACACACAAACAGGACCTTGGCAACAAAACAGCTCCACTGCCCAGCTCTAATCTTTCTCTTTATGCAATCACAGTGAATGGCAAACTTCCCCAACACATGAACTCATGGACCTACACATAAGCTACTGTATGAATTTTTACTACTGTATGAATTTTCAGATATGCTTTTCAAAAACCCTTTCAAACAAATAAATAATCATTTAACACAATGTCTAAGATTCACACATCACTGTTTCAAGTCCCATGAAATCGAAATTGGAGTCTGGTAGCTTTTAGTTCATGTCTGTTAGATTTGAGGCTATATGTACTACAAAGTTGACAAAAACGTTTTGCGATTAAAATGCATTTACAATGCCATTCTGCATTTCCTTTTTATTGTTTCATTTACAGCTTCAGGCTGGGCTTGATTTCATTGCTTTGGATCTGATGGCCCCTGTGGCCTCGAACTCTCACAGAACCATGTAAAAAACGGACATAACACAGTCTTTTTGTCCTTTTAGTACCACAAAGTCCTCATTACTGAGTTTAGTTATTTTATTTCAGCAAGGTACACCATTTTCTTCATAGTATTGTGAAACATTTTGAGTTATAAACTAGTACAAAAATGAATCTGTTTCAGAGCAATAATTCTCAGGGAATCCCTTGAGTTCACTTAGCCCGGTTTAACCTTCCTCAAGAGCTGAAAGGTCCCACTGTGCTTTACTAGATCTATACAAGTATGGGTTTTTGATGGATCTACATTTTTTTTTTAATCAACTAATCACTGTCCCCATATTTTGGGGGGTAGAGTTAGGATTTAGGTCTGAAATTATATTCTTTTCAACCAATCATTGCCCTTTACAAATAATGTACATTGATGTTACAATGGTACTGAATAATAGCCATATTCATGTATGGAATTTATCATTTGTGTGCTTTAATGCACGATGATACTGTACAGTATGTGTGTGCACATCTTGTCTCAACACGCTTTGGATAATGTATGTGCATTTTTTACGGCTCATTAGTGTGGATTGTTTGTGAACCAGTCAATACGATTAAAGCTTTGCAAACTAAATGCTACTGAAGGATGGGGACAGTTAAAATAACCACAAGTAAACATTCATGAATTATTCAAATGTCATGGCTGTTTGCTAGTTTATGGTGTTGAATGTTAACAGTTGTGCTTGAGATGAACAGTTTAATATATTCGGATGCAATGTGTTCCATGTGAGTTGTGCAAACCCTGGAATTTAGTTTTATAATGTTGTGGAAATTGATCATTCCCTTCCGATTAAGTTTCAAATATGGCTGTATATGAGGGGCTGCACGATGTTAGTCAATCATAACAGTGGCCATTTACATTGACGTTTAAAGAAGACACTGAGAACAAAACCAAACGTTTCAGTCAGAGGCCAGAGACATGGTGGATAAGTATCATATATTACTAAATTATAACTGTTTTGGTGCAAAAAAAAGAAAACCTTTAATAACATTTTCTGAAAAGTGCATTTCATGACCCCTTTAACTATATTATACATAACATTATTATGTTATTAAACTATACCTTAACTGAACCTAAGGAACTCTAACTTAATTACAAGAATTACAACAAATTGAATGCATTGCACTACTTTACAACTAGACTACAGTAACTAATTACTTTGTAATCAGATTACACCCAACACTGGTAAGTTGTGTTTTTAGAGCACAAAGTTTTAAAAGAGAATCTTCTCCATAACAAGACAACAAACACTCAAAACCAGGACACAGTCGCAGTGCAGCACTGAAATTTTAATATTCAGAGATTTTATTCAAATAATGCTCCACTGAGAACATAGAAGAATGAAAGGCAGTCAAAGGCAGAGAGACAGAAAGAGAGACAGGAATAGTTCAGCATAGTAGACAATAACAGTGTTGTTGTGTTCCAGTATCTAGAGATTTTAAGACTGAGGATTTTCCCTTTGATGTCAGTGTTGGGAGTATAGACTGGATAGAGTGTACGCAAAATGCATGCAACATTCTACACACACTCACACAAAATGTTAAACATGCATTCACACCACACAACACACTGTATAATCTTTTGCAATAGACATCTGTAACTCTCTTAAAATACATAATCTAAATGATGAAAATAGAAAGGATTAGGAATAATTGCATTCTTGTATTAATGTAAAAAAATACAAATACTTTCTATTCATAAATGGATAATTTTTTTTCCATGGACAAGAAGCATCAGCTACCCATATACACCAAAAAGAGACACACAGCAGAGAGAGAGAGGACACAGTATTCAGAAGCAAGTGCCATTTTAGGCTTGTTTCAGGCTGCAATGAACACTATATAATTTGGGAGACAAAACAGCCAAATGAGAAGAACATCTAGATGATTACACATACTGCATTTCCTTCTCACACACACACACACACACACACACACACACACACACACACACACACACACACACACACACACACCCCAATTAGATGCAGGAGGAAGCAGTCAACGCTTCTATTTGTGTCTTCCTTGAAGAACTCCAGATGAGAGTGAGAGAAGAAAGGATAAGAAAAGAAAGAGAAGCTGATCTCCGCTGTACTGGCGTAGTGTGATGCATCCTGGCATGAGAAGCAGAAATCTGGGCCATAGTTACATTCATTGTTCAGAGAGCTGTTACAAACCAAAACCCACCGACAGCAATGAATGTTGATTATGACCTTTGAAGACATCAAGAGAGCCATGGAGGTGGGTGTGTCCACGTGAGCTCCGTCAGGCTGAAATGGCTGTGGTCTTAGGGCACAATCAACGGTCGATGGTTTTTTTAAGGTCAAAAACTCACCGACAGCGTTGAATGTTCAACAAGACCAGCAAGAGAGTGATAAAGACAGAACATGACCAAAATATTTCACTGAGATCTTGCCACTTGGGCCTACATATCTTCCAGGACCTTAAAGAAGACTAGCAGTGTAATCTCCATGCTGTGCCAAGCATCTGTTGAAAGAAGAAATAAAGATTTTAGTGACCAATTCAAAATAATAATAATAATAATAATAATAATAATAATAATCAGACTAGACTGAGGTGACCGGCACATAATTATTTATTTTTTTAAATACCAGTAATTTCTCAGACAAGAACAATTCCATAATCATTCTTATATTAAAAAAGTGAAGAAAAAAAAAAATAACATTACTGAATATATTATAGAAGGACAATATGTTTGTGGATGTTAACTATTGTGTAATATTTTCCTGATATTTTGTTCTCCATTTTACATATGATGTAAAAAAAAATGTATTCTTGTTTTGCTCTTATTATGGCAACAATGCTTTTTTTTTAAACTTTTAATGAGATTTGCTTGAAATTATACTCTACACTGTCAAGAGACTTCCTATACAAAAATCTACAGGAAAAACACTCAAAATAAAATAACCAAACCATATAAACCACCATAATACCACAATAACTATACCCCAAACATAAAACAAATAAAAAAGCGATGTAATGGAAACAAAACACGTCTTTGTGCAGGGTATTTTTGTGCCAAGTTTGAGATCATTTCAGTGATATTATTTGCCAGTGCACATTTTGATTTCACAGACACACACACTCCCTCCTCAGACAAAAGGTCACGATTTGATGTTTACTAGGTCACATTACCATTTCAAATTCAAAAGCAAACTCTACACCCAAATCTCCCAACCATTTCAAACACAATGAATGATGAATTCACACACCATGCCATCCCCTCATAGGACCATGGGTGGGTGAAAGGGTTTCCTATGGCAACAGCAGTAGGGAGGGATGTGTCAATCCAGGGGGATTGTGTGTGTGTGTGTGGGGGGGTCCCCTGTGAATGCAGACACTCAGCCAAGGATGTAACCACATATTCAGTATTGTGGGCGACCAAATGTAATTATTTAATAATCAAAATTGGAAAAAACCCATATCAGTAGACCACCATTATGAATAATGGGGGGGGGTGCACACCTGTATTATTCATGGGATAATCAGTCAATCATGTGGCAACAGAGCAAAGCATAAAATTATTCATATACAGGTCAGGAGCTTCAGTTAATGTTAATATCAATCATCAGGATGAGTAAAAAATGTGATTATAGCGATTTTGACCATGGCATGATTGTTGGTGCCAGACAGGCTGGTTTGAGTATTTCTGTAACTGCTGATCTCCTGTGATTTTCACACACAACAATCTTTAGAATTTATTCAGAATGGTGCCAAAAACAAAAAACATAGAGTGAGCGACAGTTCTGGGGACGGAAACGCCTTGATGATTAGAGAGGTCAACGGAGAATGGCCAGACTGGTTCGAGCTGACAGAAAGGATATGGTAACACAGATAACTGCTCAGTACAAGGGCAGGGCGATATTGCAAAAAAAATTATAAACTCGATTTTTTTACTTAAGGATGAATTTCGATTTGATTTTCCTATATTTAAAGATATTTTTCATAAAAAAAAAAAATTTCATTGTAGAAAACATAGGTGTTTAACAGAAATGCACCAAAAAGTGCAATACACAGAAAGTTGTCAACAGCGTAAAAAGTAAAATAAATGCCAATCGAATTTATATAAAATAAATTAAAATGTTCACAAATAATATCCATCTAGAAATCAATATCTAGAAATAGTCATGTTTGTCTAGAAATAATTTTTAGTATATCAATCAATTTTTATGCATAACCATAAACACGTGCAGATATAGTCTAGATATCAGAAAAAAAATCAGTGTAGTTGAAAACGCAAGAAGCAAAAAGCTTGGTTTAAAATAATGACGTCAGTCAGTGCTGTCAGCACATGGCGCCCTCTTGTGGTATACGCAGAGTAGAGCAGCGAAATTAAATAATATTGCTGTTTGTCAAAATGATTGCTTCACTTCCTAAATGTTGGCAATAAATGCAGTACATTTGAAACACGTCATGATCTATCTGAATCATAACGGTAAAAGGCGATGTGGATGATTCCCCATTTATAGCCTATCCGTTATATAATTTGATATGAAGGGCCCATAACTGTCACGTATGTTCTAACTAACACTTTATTATAAACACATACATTTCTGTTGACATCTCAGAAAATGTAGCATAGTGCTTCGTGACTTACAAAACTTACACAGAACATAGATATTGTTTGTAACATATCTATGTACAAATTGTACTTACAATCACACTGTACAACTGTACTGGAAACATTACCAGCTTTTATATCGTTGGAGTGCACAGCCGCACATATTTCAAAACTTGTTCAGTTTATCAGATTGAGGGCGGCATTCAGCCAAGTGCTGTGAAAATTAGTTTTTCTCTTTTATATTCAGCCATTGGTGGATTGACAGTGTATACAACTACAGCGTCTGCTAATATTTTATGCAAAACCTCGATTCCACTATTTAAAAATAATAAAATAGTGTCAAAAAAGTTAATTCGAATTAAGATTAATTGACTAAATTGATTAAAAATCACCCACCTCTACTCTGTACAATTGTAGTGAGCAGAATAGCATGTCAGAATGCACAACACGTCGAACCTTTAGGCGGATAGGTGACAACAGCAAATGAGCACGCCAGGTACTTTATTAGGACCCTAGGATTCCTAATAAAGTGCTTATTAAGTGTTAAAATTAAAATTCGCTGATCATATACTCACTCTCATGCCATCCCAAACTTGCATGAGAGTATCTTTTGTCTGCGGAACTTAAACAAGTTTTTTTTGTTCTTACTCGTTTTGGACCCCAAGTCAATGGGGTCCAAAACGTTCTGAAATGGACATAAATGCAGCATAAAAGTAATCCATACCAATTTGAGTGGTTTACTCCAATTGCTTAGGATGAGAAACAGATCAATGATAAATTCTTAATTTACATTTTCTTGTACTTTCAGTAAAAAACTGTGTGGAAAACATGCCTTAATTATTTTCAACTCTATTTTAACTGTGTTTTAGTTCTTATATTAACCATTTTTAATCTACTTGCCAATAATGGCCATTTGGTTGAAATGATGGCATAAAATCTACAGAACCGAGATAGAGAGACAGAGAGAGCGAGAAAGATTATGTGCCAGATGCATGTGTGAAATATATAATCCATAATGGCTTTCAGACGTAGAGGTCTGATTTTAAGTGGACTGGGGAGGTGGCCTTTTTTCACAGTGTCTCCTTGCGGTTTGCCACAGAATTCTGGGGGAAGTGGGGGGTTGGGAGGGGGCCCCCCATTCCGATCCTAAAATACCCTGTATCAAGCAGTGGTCGGCCAGCTCATCTATCAGCACTGATTACACATCGTTGCCGCCCAGGAAGGGAAGCAATCAGGAACACGTTCACCCCGCACAGATCAGCATGATACTTCCGTCCTCTACAAGCACCTAAGGTTTCCAGTAGTGATGTCCCGACACAAATTGTGTGCGGATACAGATATACGATTATTTAACAATTTACAAACTCACCATATTCCTTGCTGTGCCGAACTTTAGGGTGAGTGATCAAATTAATTGTGTTAGAGACATTTTCTTTCACCCAAAGCACTTTTGTAGAACGCATTTTTCAGCCCCCTCTTGACAGGAAATAATCAGCCCTGTTTATTGGTCGATGTTCGATAGTGTTGATAATTGCTTATACTGATTTTTGGACGATATATCGGTGCATCTCTAGTTTCCACTAAAGTGGACATGACAGAATAGAGGTAGAAGATCCCAGAACTTCCTGCAAGTGATGTTAAGATGTTTTCTGAGAATTAGCTTCAGTTTGATCCATTTTTGCAATTCCATTTTTGCTTAACCAGCTAGGCCCAAGGTCATTTTAGGCCAAATACACAACCTTACAAACTTCTTTTTGAGAAAAGTTTCACAGGAAAAGTAAGCTTGTGCTATCTTTCTTTAAAGTAAATGCTACTTGGTTTAATATTTTGTTATCTAATGTAATAATACTGCCATCTTTCTTTTAGAGCATCTATGAATTCTTGTGCCTGAATGTCAGCCTCTTTGATGGAGGACACTCTTTTCCTGTTGCACAGCTGTTTCATCGTGATGCGCCACTGGACAACGATGGAATGCCAGACTGTCTGATGTCAGATAAGCAAGCTTCCCTCAATTACCACGCTGATCTCACAGTGCCGCAGTAGCAATTTAAACTTTTGAGCTAAAACAGGTGGGGTTTGATCCTGCAATGGTTGATCATGCTTTGGCTTCTTTTGGAAGAATTTTCATTGCAGAGAATATCTGGTTATATTGTGTCTCAAATGTAAGTTACTGATATTAACGTCTTGTTTACAGAACTGTTCAATTACAGCATTATAACATTTACATTTACATTTATGCATTTGGCAGACGCCTTTATCCAAAGCGACTTACAGAGACCTTATTACAGGGACAATCCCCCCGGAGCAACCTGGAGTTAAGTGCCTTGCTCAAGGACACAATGTTGGTGGCTGTGGGGCTCGAACCAGCGTCCTTCTAATTACCAGATTACCAGTTATGTGCTTAGACCACTACACCACCACCACTCCCTGCAATCCCACTCTAGTAATGAATACCAGTCTGACTGGGATTACAATCTTGTTTTATCTTGATCGTGTGATTATGCTTAACACTTATTTAAAAAGGTAACATGGGGATTCCTAGGGCATCTAAACATGAATGTGTAAGACAGACATAAACATATCAGATTGTGAGATTTAAGGCAATTAGCTCTTAAGTGTTCAACAGTTCAAATGATCAGGCAAACCCCGTTCAATGCCTCTAAAATTTGTTTGATTTTGTAGAACAAAAAGTGCACCCCAGTTAACCTTTGACCTTTAAACCTTTAGGAATGTCGTATCGAGTCGCTCGTTGGATTGTTCCCCTAACCCCTAAAGGAGAGTCTGTATGCACTAGTGTGTGTGTGTGTGTGTGTGTGTCTATAAAAGGTAAAGTGCTGGTATTTAGACGGTTGTCAGGCTTGCAGCAAAAATTCTGCTCTATTATCAGCTACAAGGCTTTCTACTGATCACCTGTTACAGACCTGAACTAAAGACCATCTGGGAGTCTCCCACACACACACACACACACACACACACACACACACACACACACACACACACACACACACACACACACACACACACACACACACACACAAA